>NC_133769.1:259913667-260057833 GCF_003597395.2 Chelonoidis abingdonii
CTCCTCCATAGAATACATCCCCACTAACCTCCAGAAGATAGCTTCTTTTGGAACTAGTCAATATATAGTAGAACCTTAGAGTTACAGACAACTCAGGAATGGAGGCTGGCCATAACTCTGAAAAGGTCCATAACTCTGAACAAAACATTACAGACTTCAGTCACGGGGGAGTTGGGGCTGCACCTGCAGGGTTGGGAGTTGGGTCAGGGCTTCTGACCCTAGGGTCTGCTAGGGCTCTTGGCAGGGGGCTCAGGGCTTCTGCCCTCTGGAAACATCAGGGCTCAGAGACTTAGACTTCCGGGGGAGCACTGAGGCTTGAGGCTTCAGTCCCATCGTTCTGTTCCCAGCTTCAGCCTCACAGGGGGCATCAGGGATCAGGGCTTCAGTCCTGTGGCTCCATTCCCAGCTTCAGCCCCACAGGAGTTGCTGGGCATCGGGGCTTTAGCTATGGGGGGCAAACACTGGGGCTGAAACTGGCACTTCCCTTATAGCTAAAGCTCCGGTGACCTGCATAGAGATGAAGCTGGGAACGGAGTCGCAGGGCTGAAGCCCCAAGCCCCAGTGCTCCCCTCCAGTCTAAAGTCCTGGTGCTCCCGAGGGTCAGAAATCCCCAGCTACCCTCCCTGACACCCTGCAGCTGCAGCCCCAACTCCCATCCTCTCCCCTCCCCCCAGTGGCTGAAGCCGGGAGCCCCAGGGCTAAAGCCCCGAGGCAGTGCAGTATTTGCTGATGTTTGGGCGGGGGGGTTGTGTTTTTTTGGCTCCACTGCTGCCTAATTGATGACTTCCAGTTTCACAGGGTGGCTGGTTGACTGGTAAGTCCATAACTCTGGTGTTCATATCTTTGAGGTTCTACTGAACTTTATCTAAAGGCACTCCTTCTGCAAGGAGTACTTAAAGAACTGACTTGAATGAACTGGATTGGTTTGCACTTTTAGTTTCTTGTGATCTAATTGCTAATTAAGCACACCCTTGTGCTTAGCTTGCTTCCACTCGGTAATATGCCACAGAGTGACTGTGATTTTGGGCAATTAAACCAGCTTTTCACAGGTGGTCACTAATCGTGTGTTCTTTATTTTTAATAAGGTTGAAATGTTTGGTTTCCATTTTGATCTTATCACTATGGAACATTTCAATTTTTTGTTCCAGAATGACTTTTGGTTTCAAAAAATTTTATTTTACATTTTTATATTATATTATACCAGTTACCAGATCAGTCGCCAATTAGAATAACAATTACAAATTATCAGTTAGAATCACAAAGAGTACCAGTTACTAAACGAATTAGAATACCAATTACCAAGCAAATTAACAATTAGAATACTACTTAGCAATTAGAATATCAATTTTAAAAAACAATTACCACTTTATAATATAAAATATAAAATACAAACAACATTAAAAATACATAAAAATATCAAAATAGAAACAATGTCTCAATTCACCTGAAACTAATTTTTTTTTCAGAAATTTTATTCTGTGAGCAATTTTGAAATTTCAACTTAGAACAAAAAAATGTTAAATGTCTGAATTTCCCACAGGATGGAAATTCCAAGTTATATGACTCGAGTTATATGAAACAAAGAAAAACTCATTAAATGGTAATTCTGTCCATTAAATAATTACACCCTTCCCAAACATACACAGACACACATGCAAGTCACATCATCTACCTGCAGCTTCCTTCAGACAGGTGTTCTACCAACACTAATAAGTCTGTAAGCAGTCTACCTGGTTATTCACTGGTTTGTATTTTAAATCAGGTTTGTTCAAGAGCCTCTTTATCTGTTCACAGTTAAAGTTGGAGATTCCAATGGATTTTGCCAGTCCTGCATCCACCAGCTCTTCCATAGCCTAAGGATACAAGAGAATCAGACATTCTGTATAACTAAGGGCTTATCTATACAGGGAAATAGACTGACATAGCTATTCTGGAATAACTATGTGAACACACTATTCCAGAATAAAAGTAATTTTATTCCAGAATAATTAGTCTGCTTACAAAGCAGAGTAATAATTCTGGAATAATGTCACTCTTCTTTCAAAATTATCCCAGAAAAGTTATGCAAGTCAGTTTCTCCATGTAGACACATATGGCACAAAGTATTGGTGGTCTTATTGTTAACGTGCCTGTTTTTTTTCCACAAAACCAAAGGATAAACCAGGTAGTTGGACCTGCCAAATACCTCATGATTTGCAGGTTCCAGAGTCTAGCTGAGAAAGGGGATACACAAAAAAATAGCCCACTGCATCCTCCTCTTAGGAGGCAGAGACAACTCATTCTCTTTTAAGAACAGTTTTCTTTTTGTGCTTGTTATCATTAGTATCAGCCTGCAGTTTCCTTTTTATTCCTATAAGTCATCAATAAGACTTGATTCATTTCCCATCTGACAGAATGGAGAAAAGGACAAGATTTCCAAGTATTCCTTCTAACTGGTGACTACTATCGAGCCCTCACGGTGGACCATCAAAGCGAAAATGGAATTCAAAAAGTGCGGCGATTCAGGCTTTTTCCTGTTACCTGGCCAGCTGCATCACAGTTTTTAGTGTCCGATGCTATCATGGTGCCCCTGTGAACAATGCTGTTCTTGACCCAAAATTGGGAAGTGGCTCACTTGGCGGGCAGAGTCAATCGCTCCCTTGCTGGGTCTTGTCATAAGCCACGACTGCCTGCCTCCAAGTGAGCCCCCCCCCCCGTTATGTCACAAATAAGTTCTGTTTGTTATTCTTGTATTTCTCAACGACTTGCATGACAGAAAGGGGGGTGGGCCCTGCCGACGGTTAGCTGTCAGAGGGTTGTGAGAGAAGTGAAGCAATGAGTGCGGTTCTTGCGGGAGAACCCCCTTTGTTAATACACCAGGGAGTAGCTGCGCTCTTCTAATACACTTGACTCTTCCTTCAGAGAGTAGCCGTTTAGTCTGGATCTGTAGAAAGCAGCAGAGAATCCTGTGGACCTTTATTAGATAACAGACGTCTGTTACTCTGTAAGGTTGCCACAGGATCTCTGCTGCTTATCTTCTTGATAGCAGGACTGGACTCTATTTATTTAGGACAGCATAAGGAGGGATTGACTCAGTGCCAGTATGAGGCAATCCCTTAAGTTGCTTTTGCGTTGCGCCCCGGCTATTTTAGCAGGGGCACTCATGAAGCATGCGGACAGTTTAGAGAAGAGAGATAACCGTCATAGTCATTGCCAGTTTCTCTGGCAGTAGACGGTACAGAACGGACTGGTAACCATCTCTACTAGCATTGCAAAGCATTTTGAATGCTGGTGTTGTAGCGCCCATCGAGTGTCGCACTCTGTCTATCCACCGGATCTAGTACACAAATGTGACGGAAAAAACCAAAAAGCGGCGGTCTCTAGTTGCTGCGTGCTATTGTTTCTGCAAGGGCAAGTCCAGTCTGAGAAAAATGTTGCGAAGGACGTCTGATTGATGTTTTCCGGAGCAAGACATGACTTGACGAACGTTTACCCGACCCCCCGGTGACCATAAAATTTGCATCGGGGCGGAGGATCATGCGAGGACAGCAGAACAGGGTGCTGAGACTCCGCTTCCCACTCAGTCCTCGAGCAGTCTTCTTTTAAAACATTTGCATTCTTGCTTAGCGGCCTAGTGTCTGTCAGCTTACAACACGGGGTCTTTTATGCGTTCACGCGAACACTATTCAGTTTCCTTCCTACCCAGCACGAGAAATTGAAAGTTAAATAAAGCCAATCCTTGCAGTACTTACATGTCACCCTTTTTACTGAATGCCTACTGACAGAGCGAATCGCAGCACGAGGCGCTATTAGAGCTTTGCACCGTGGCAGTATCATAACAATTGAAGTTACTGACGGTGTGGATTATTGCTACTTGAAATCTGCTCCTTTCCTGGTGTAGTGTTACAGTACTACTTAAACGCAAAACTGTTACCATCTCTCTTTTGTTACAGTCACCAGTAAATGGGACAGAACGGTATAATTAACCCTGTGTAATGTTTGAGAAAATGGATTAAGCCACTTTGGGAACTGGGTCAATCTGCCCTTTCCGGTTATAAAATAAATAGAGTCAGTCCAGACAAGAATAAGACTACGTAGTTATTAAATCAGATTGTAGCACAGCGCAGCTGGCTCCCGCATCAGTGATCACAGAGGAGCGCTGCAATAGTAACGAAACCGTTCGCTTCCCACCTTCCGGGGCTACCACAGCATGCCCCACCCATTGTTGGCATTGATGTTATGAAGAATGCATAATAAGAATCACAGAGTGATTACTTTGAAGCGATGAGGGGGAGGAGCCACCATGGCTAATGACAAGTCCATGCAGTCAGAATCTTTTCTTTAGCAGAGAGGAAGGGGTCTGATGAGCTCAGCCCCCAGGTGTAAGTATGAAGACAGTTACAGGTCGTTCTGGTACCATTCACTGTCATAAAATGGGAGTCTTCCATGTTTCACCCCGGAGCCCCCGGCACACTCAGCCAGGAGCAATCACTGAGGCAGCGGTCTACCCCTGGGGAGGGCAAGGAGCCGATACGTGCTCTTCACCGCAGCAAGCATCCCGTCTTCGCCAGAAAAGATTCAGTACACAGAGAATGGTTGCATTTCATACTCCAAGGAATTATATTTCATTTTTTTTTACCGTGCTGCGAGGGGAAAAACTGACGAGCTGTTCCCGTGAACCACGCAAGGACACTGTATACGTGCAAGGCTTGGGCACGCGCAAAAATGCAAATATTTCTTCAGAGACCGCTTTTGAGGGACTGTAGCTGTAGTCCATTCATTACCCCTCCCTCCTCCAGGATTTGACCATCCGTTGAGATGTCTGGCTTCCCGTATACTGGTCACGCATCCGCTGTGTATCCTGTAGTTATTTTCAACAGGCTTTGGCATTTTCCGTTCTTTAACGGAGCTCTGATAAAAAGAGATTTGTTCTCCCATACACGATAACATCTGCTATCTCCGTAAGGTCAATGCGTAGGAGATACTTTGCATTTAACTGCTCGCCCCGTAGCGTGATAGAGCTGGACACGTGAAAGCAGAAATGTCACTTGTAAGCTCTCGGGATTTTCCTGTTTCGGCACTCCGCATCCTGTTCGGATGCGGCCAGAGCGGTCCAGTGGCCTGCACTGTCCTGCCTAGAAAATAGGCAAGTGTAACAGAGATCCAGTGGTGTATCAGAGAGCACAGGCTCTCGTCACTATTCACGAGGGGTTGCCCCTGCAAGAGCGCACCCTTGTTTCCTCTCCTCAACCTTCCTGGCTACCACGTGTCATTTCCCCTCCCCCATTTGTGTCATGTAGTATTAAGGAATACCAGAATTAAGAAACAGAGCTTGTTAGTGGAGAACATGATGCGGGGGAGCTTGGAGGCAGCTCCCGGGGCTATGACAGTCCAGGCAGATGATATTTTTAGATACCATAAGGGCGAGGAATTGACTCAATTGCCAGCGAGTCATCCCAATGTTGATTGCAAATTTTGAGCCCCAGTTCAATGATTAAGCTTGTTTTAGCCGCTTCTGTCCTATTCTACTATAGCGGTAGCATGTTGCCCTCGTGTTAAGCAGTTAGGCGGTCTCCGGATGGTTGGCGTCCTGCAGAACTGTCTACACCAGAGAGGAGGAGCGGTACTGCTCCTCGTGCCTGTAGCGTCCGATCTACTTAGCAGCATTCAGTACCATTAGGGTACATAACGATAGTCAGGAATGATTTCTTACCTTTTTTTTCACGTTGTGAGGGGGAAATAAACTGAGGAGCTGTTCCCTGAACCACGCCGAACACTGCTGTTTGACCCTACAGACATGTGGAGCTCTGCCATATGCAAATAATATTCATGACTGCTGTGGACTGTGGATAGCATGGAGTCCTCACGTACCCCTCCCTCCCTTCGATGAGCGTCCATTTGCAGTCTTGGTTCCCGTTACGTTGTTCACGCACGCCGTGTGTATCCTGCAGTTTTTTATTAAAACGCTTTGGCGGTTTCGTGGTCTGTTAACGGAGCTGTACAACAGAATTTCTCCCAACAGCCCCGATCCAGACCTAGTATCTGCCCGTGACGGTCCATGCTGAAGTCTTTTTGATTTCGACGCATCGCCAGCCGTGTGCTTCAGAGCTCCACCTGGGCAGCAGAATGCAATTCAAAAGTTCGCGGGGCGTTTCCTGTTTTTACCTGCCGCTGCATCCGAGTTCACATTGGCTGTCCAGAGCGGTCATTGGCGCACTCTGGATGCCGCCCGGAGCCAATAACGTCGATCTCCGTCCACACAACCCTAATCCGATTATCCTATCGATTTAGCGGCTACTCCTCTCCGTTGAGGAGTGCCGAAATCGATTTAAGGAGGCGGTAAAATCGATATTAATGACGACGTCATGTGAACGGATACAGCGTTAAATCAGTATATCGGCCATTAAACCGATTTAAAGTCGCAGTGTAGACCTGGCCTCCCACTTCCTTTACCCAGAGGCCTGCCTGACCTTAAGAGCTCCCCTTCCACTCTCCTGCGTGGCAGAGTCCTCGTAACCCCAACAAGGCTGGGCCCAGGATTCCTGGGGGGCTCACCCCCCAACCTTGTTGTGGTCACTTAGGACAGGGGCTAGGGTGTTCCCACTCTGGGGTGCTCTCTCTGCACAGGATACTTCCCTGATCCACTCATCATTGCATATATTTCAGGTAAATACACTTTAATAAACAACAACCAACTTAAAAAAAATAAGGAAAATGGGCAAGGTAAAAGGAAAATATGTAACCCCGCTTTGTGGCACAGGGACACCAAAACCAGCTGTCTCTGGAATGTCCGTTCCAGGCAATTCCAACTCACACGTAGGCTGGGACCCCCCCTCAGCCTCCTGACTCCCTCATTAGCCTGCCCACTCTGTCAATCAGGCTGACCTGGAGCACTGGCATCTCCCCACTGCTCCTGGGGACTGTCAGTCTTAGAGTCCTGATTTCCCATCAACCCTTCCTCTTTGTTTTTGGTACTGGGAGCTAGCAAACCAAAAAGCTCCCACTGAGTTTTAGTAAGGGGCCAACAGTTCCCTTACATTAGTAATGAGTAGTCCTATTCTGCTTCTCTTCATCTTCTGCTGGAGCTGCTCAGGTTGTAGCATTTATTAGAGCTCCTCACAGCTACGGAACTAACTATGCTTGTTTCTCTTATGTTTCTGGATTTTAAGAAATGTCTGCAGTCATGGGATTAGGCTCAGCATGGGGCTGCTTCATTGGTGCACCACACTCCTTACAAAGTCTGATTTACAATGCAGAATGTTTACTAAAGGCAAGGAGTTGGCTTTGACATCCAGCTGTCTTTACACAGCAAAGAGTGTATCAAAACAAAGCTGAAGCACAGGATCTTCAGGCTGAACATACAGGATATGTTAGGGAATTCTTTGTTTATTTTGCCACACCTAGGAGTAATCTCAATCATAACAGCAACTCTTCAGGGAACAAGTACTGTTCCTAGTGAAGTGTACAGCCAGGAGTTTTAGGGAGAATTTCTATATCCATCTTTGCTTAAAAAGTCTAGAAACCAAAGAGAATTAAAACCAAATACTGTCTTATTTGAATCTTTTACATGAACAAAAAAAAGTTTGTTTATGGCGACAATAATTTAGATTGAAAATGACAATTAAAAAAGAGTCATAAGCAAGTAATATCAACCAGATTCTAAATCCCTATTTTGCATTCAAATTTTAAATTCCTAGTTTTGTAATTCAAAAAAATCTTGGAATGTGACATGTGTGGCACCCATATCAAACAAATGAATCAAAAAAACTAGAAATATTTACATCTATCCAATAACCAGTGTTGCCAGTGAATTCAAAAGACAAAGTTATGTTCAAGTTTCATTAGAAACAGAGGAGGAAAAATAGCCAATCAACATGTGTCAAATGGAAAAGGACAAGAATAAGAAGGGAAAAACACCTGTTAAATTCTTGGAGTGATTCGAACAAGAGCAACAGTGTGGTTGTCAGAGTTCCTGTACCACGTCTGACAGTTTTAATAATTCACTTTCATCATTTTACAATGCTCACTTTGCCCTTTGTTTTCAATGAGTGAAAAAATTTACCCGCGGGCAGTGGGCCTTTACAAGAGTCATGCACTGCTTATATCCCTCTTAAAACCTGAGGTTATAAAAGTGGGATTTAATTGATAACATAGGTTCTGTCTGCAGAGAACTGAATTTCACCCACTCAAACCAAGCTCAAAACAATTCCAAACCTAGTTAAACTGAGACATTCTCTAAGTCAATGATTCTAAACTAGGGATACATGTACCTTTGGGGGTACACAGAGGTCTTCTGGGTGTACATCAACTCATCTAGATATTTGCCTCGTTTTATAACAGGCTATATAAAAAGCACTAGCAAAGTCAGTACGAACTAAAATTTCATAAGTACGACTTGTTTATACTGCTCTATATACTATACACTGAAATGTAAGTACAATGTTAATATTCCAATTCATTGATTTTATAATTATATGGTAAAAATGAGAAAGTACGCAATTTTTTCAGTAATAGTGTTGCTGTGACACTTCTGTATTTTTTATGTCTGATTTTGTAAGCAAGTAGTTTTTAAGTGAGGTGAAACTTGGGGGTACACAAGAGAAATCAGACTCCTGAAAGGGGAACAGTACTCTGGCAAGGTTGAGAGCTACTGCTCTAAGTAATGTTTGCCAAAATGTCATCACATCTGAACCAGTGGCACACGGATGGTACAAAAACTTTTGAATTCTATTCAGCTTTATGATTGAATGCAATCATTTGAAACAAATTCCAAATTTGATTATTTTCCTCTTTCATAGGAACTTATATTTCCAACAGCTGTGCCACATGAAAGGAATAGTATACAAAGCACAATAGATTTAATTGGAAGCCCTGGGACATTCTAGCCAGTGACTCTGGGAAAGGGATTGTGAGCGTAACAGGATGATGTAGGTTCTGCATCTTTACCTTGGGTTGTAAACCAATGGAGAGTGAGTGAATGCAGCCAAAAAACACAGCAGAAGGAAGCAGACACTGAAAATGCAAAATTGTTCCATATTACATCAACTTGAACTGTTAGGCCGTGTGCTTTTTGGAGCCTTTGACTCACTGTACAGCAATGTTCATCTGTGGTACTACATAAAATGATGATAAAAGCAGGGATTCCCTGAAGTTTGGGAGAACTGCAGTAACATAACCTCAGAATCCATGAGATGCAAAAGATCTAGTGCAGGGTTATTCTCCAATGTCTGTTTTAAAAATGTCAAACAATGGAGGTTCCTGGAACTCAAGAGAGCTTCTTGGAATAAAGAGTCGAGTTCTAGAGTTAAAGCAATTGGGACCCAGGGGCAATGGCATTGTCCCAAATCAGAGACCAAAAAGAGATGGTCTACAAGAAGGGAAAGAGTACAACACACCAAGTTAACATAAAAGTTTGTGCAAGTGAGGCAGAAATGAAGAGCAAGTTGTTACTTAACAACCTTAACAAGCTTTTGAAACTAAGTTTGGTAGTTGGAATTTTTATTTTATTTTAAACAGCTATCATTTCCATGCATAGATAAATTAAGATAGATTTATTTAGACATTAGGTGCCCAGAAACTATGGGGATGAGGCCCACATAAGTAGATTCATAGCTAGATTTTAACCATTTTTTCTTCTTTGAGTGCTTCCTCACGTCCATTCCACATTAGGTGACTCACTAAGCAGAACCCCAGTAGGTGGGCTTAGAGTTCATGGTCATGCTGACCCCAACACTGCTTTCCCAAAAACTGGTGTCGTCTCAGGCCTGTTGGGTGATGGCATAGTGGGATGCAAAGGTATGCACCGATGACCAGGTCGCAGCTCTGCTGAGGTCCTGGATTGGGACCTGTGCAAGGAACGCTGCTGACGAAGCCTGGGTTCTTGTGGAATTGAGAGGTTAAGATGGGTGGAGGAGGGACATTCACCAGCTTGCAGCAAGCTCATATACAAGGCGGTTATCTAGGACAAGATCTTTCAGGTTGACACAAGTAGCCCTTTCATCCTTTCTGCTATTGCTATGAAGAACTGTGTGGACCTGCGGAAGTGTTTAATCCTCTCAATATAAAATGCAAGAGCCCATCTAACGAGTGAAGTCATTGTTCTTTGGAGTTTTTGTGAGGTTTCCAGAAGAAGACTGGTAATAAAATGACATGGTTATGATGTAATTGCGACACCACCTTTGGCAGGAAAGCCAGATGGGGGCACTGTTGGACCAAATCCTGGAAGAACACAATGTAGGATGTCTCTGACGTAAGGGCCTTGATCTCAGAGACCCTTCTGGACAAGGAGATTGCCACCAGGAAGGCAATCTTCCAGGAGAGAAGTGTCAGGGAGCATGATGAAAACAGCTCTAAAGGGGGCCTGTAAGCTTCAACAGAACCAGGCTGAAGTCCCATGGAGGGGTTGGCTTGTGTTCTGAGGGTACAGTCTTTCCAACCCCTTGAGAAATCAAGTCATCATCTTGTGGGAGAACAATGACCTGCTGTTAACTTGAAAGTTGAAGGCTCAGATGGCTGCCAAATGCACTTTAATAGATGAGAGGACCAGGCACTGCTGTTTTAGGTGAAGCAAATAGTCTAAGAGAGAGTGAAAGGAAGCTTAAGATGGAAAGAGAGCACATTCAGAAGCCCAACACAGAGAGAGACTTTTCCGTTTTGCCTGGTGGCGAACACGTCCACCTGTGGAGGCCCCCATCTTTGGAGGATGAATGACCTCTGGATGAAGGGACCCCTCATGGTAAGAGGAGAAGGATCTGCTGAGGTGATCCACCAGCACGTTCCAGGCTCCCAGGTGATGTGAGCCTCAAGATGAACAGAGTTCTTCGCGCAGAAGTCCCACAGAGGAATGGCCTCCTGACACAAGCCCTCCCTACTTATTGATGTAAAACATGGCCACAGTTGGGTCTGTCAGGACTTGCACCACCTCGCCTGAGATCTGGGGGAGGAACACTTGGCATGCTAAGTGTACCACCCGGAACTCCCTGACCTTTATGTGGAGGGAAAGTTCCTGGGACCAGAGGCCTCGAGTACTGAGATTGTTGAGGTGGGCATGCTACCCTAGGTCCGACGTGTCTGAGATTAAGGTTGCCAATGGCTGAGAGGTAAGAAAGGGCACACCCTCCTCACCAATCTCAGGCCTTTCCACCAGGCCAAGGAGGCAAGGACCAGAGAAGGAAAGGCGAGCACTGCGTCCAAGTGGTGTCTGCTAAGGGACTAAACTGATACTAGCCCACATCTGGAGAAGACTGTACCATGGAGGAACTGCACCTCATGGTAACTGCAGAGGACATAGTCCTGGCTGCAAAGTTGGCAGTATCCAGAACCACCTGGAGAGAGGTCCTGGCTACATTCTTACCCTCTTCCAAGAGCATCACAGACGCCTAAGAATATAAGAACGGCCACATTGGGTCAGCCCAAAGGTCCATCTAGCCCCGTATCCTGTCTCTCAACAGTGGCCAATGCCAGATGCCCCAGAGGGAATGAACAGAACAGGTATTCGAGTGATCCATCCCCTTGACTCTTGGGGCAAGGAGTCTCTGAACTTAGTCAAGGAGTCCCATAAATTAAAATCTTATGTTACCAGCAAAGCTTGCTGATTGGAGATTTGTAGTTGAAGCCTGCCCATCAAATAAAGCTCTTCTGAAAAGGTCTAATCTCTTTACATCTTTTTGTTTTCGGGTAGTGCTCGACTGGCTCTGCCTGTCCCTTTCATTAGCTACAGATACCACCAGAGACCAGAGGGGGTATGAATACAGGTATTTGAACCCGCTTGCCAGCACATACTACTACTTCTCTGCTCTATTTGAGATGGGGGTTAGAGAAGGAGTTTGCCACAGGGCCTTGACTGGTCCCATCACCGCCTTATTGATGGGCAAGGCCATCTTGGATGGCGCTACTGCAGCCAGGATATCAACAAGGCTGTGCAATGTCTCTGAGCTCCTGAATTTCCAGGCTCAGGTTCGCAGCAACCCACTTCAGAAGGTCCTGATAGGCCCTGAAATCACCCTGTGGAAGCAAGCTAATGGGAGCCATGGTGGCCTTGTTTAAGGAGGAAGAGGAGGCTTCCAGAGGAGGGGATCCTTTCTCGTCCTCAACTACATCCAAGAGATGGCTCCGGTGGACATTGGTACTGGGGTCGGTACCAGAATCAGGGTCAGGTCCCAAGCAGGAAGGAGCGGTAGCCCATCTCTCTGTAACCAGCGAATTAGAGTGGTGAGAGGGAGGACTCTGTACTGAGTTCCAGTAACGGCCACTGCATCCATCAGTGACCAGTTGACAAGGTGCCGGTCGGGAGACTGGCACCAAAGCCCAGTGGTGCATACACTGTGTACGGGTGGTGGGTTTTCAGTGGCACATAAGGTTCCCCTTCAGACTCCAAAGAGAAGCATTTTGTCAGCAACCATGGTGGAGTGGTAGCTGCTTCTGCCTCCATTCAGTGTGTTTCTGGAGACCAACAAAGCACGGGAGATCAGGACGCTGGGATAAGGGAAGATTTATCTCTAGAAGATGCCGGGGGGGGGAGGGGGGTGACACTCTGTTCCCTCTTGCTTCTGTACACTGGCTTTGACGGGTGTCCCACTAGGGTTGGTGGGACTGGTCAAAAAAGAAAGTCCCTAGCCACCTGGAAAGCTTCTGGGATTGATGGCACCATCAGACTGCTAGCACTGCAATGGCCTCCTGGTGTCAGTGGGGGGCCATGGGTGGTGTTTATCAAAGGTCAGGACAGGCTAAGCCTCCCTTGATCCAGACTGTCCCCCCCCACCACCCATATTCTGCCCCCAGACATCACACTCCCTCCCCCTCTACCGTGAGGCCAACAGGGACTCAGATCCAGCCGGCAGACAAGGGTGGTGCTGCGGCTGAGCTAGCCTGATGCCTGAAGGCCAGGGCTCCTTTGGCCAGGGGGACGGGGGATCTTGAGCAGAAGAGGGGGGGCTGGTGGGCTAGCATCCCAGCAGAAGGGGTTCACCCAGCACTGATGCAGAGGGTCCAACACCAGATTCAACCCTGTCATCGAGGGTGCTGACACCGCCCAGGAGCAGAAGAATGACCCACAGGGGTCTCACTATGCTGCCTTCACTCCACTTGTCTCTCTTCTGCATTGATGAGCGGCCTCTCTTGGTGCGCTGCTTCTTGTGCTTCCTCCTCAGCACCAGGGATAGTGAACACTGCCAGGAAGAGCTCGGTGCCAGGGGAGCACTTAGCACTGATGCTGAAGTACTTGGCGCCAAAGTGGAGCACCTCAGTTCTGAAATTGGTCCAAGGGCAGCTTCCATGAGTGGGGTCTAAAGGCCCGACAGACCACAGAATCATAGAATATCAGGGTTGGAAGAGATATCAGAAGATTATCTAGTCCAACCCCTGCCCAAAGCAGGACAAATCCCCAGTTTAAAAAAAACAAAAAACAAAAAACCCACACACAGTTCCCTAAACAGCCCCCTCAAGGATTGAACTCTCAACCCTGGGTTTAGCAGGCCAATGCTCAAACCACTGAGCTATCCCTCCCCTGGCCCTTCTTGTTCACCTGGGTTTTCCCCAAGCACTTTAAGCAGCTGGAGTTCAGGTCACATACAGCTTTGCCACAAGAGGCACAAGGCTTGAAGAATAGGGATCAGGGCATGTCCGGCCCCAAGGGTGAAGAAGTCCCTTAACGATAGGAGCTATGTATTTACACTAACTATATACACTAAAACTACTTGTAAAAACTATGTATGCTAAACTATAACTATGAATGAAGGAGGAGTCCAAAACCCCCTGGGAAGAAGTCTGGACATAGTAAGAAGGGTCCTTCCAGCAACCATCATGGGCAGTAAGGACGAACTGAGAGGGCGCAAAGCCAGTGTGTAAGTGTGTGGCTTCAGAGGCACTGGAGCCAGCCCTCAGAATACCACCGAGGGAAAAAATCTCCGGTAATGCTGGACTTAAGAAGCATGGGCATGAGCAAGCACTCAAAGAAGAAAAAGATATTAAGATAGGCATTGGCTTTTAGTGTTAAATCTGATGCTTATTCCCCTAGCCTACAGGGTCCCCGAGAAAAGTCAGTGACTCTCTCTGTGCCATAGCTATCACATATGAAAAAGTAGGGTCAACAGAAACTTGTTAATTGCTTATTTTGTTATCTATCTCAATGAAATAAAAATTAAAAGGACAGAAAAGGAAAGAAAATGGGACAGACTCCTGTACGTGGCTAAGCAAGTGAATTACGAAAAGTAAGCTGCTGTGCAATATCATTTCTTCTGTATGCAGGTAAAAATCTTGTGTACTGTATTTATAGTTAGTTTGGAGGTCAGTATGGGCTCCCGTATTTGGTAGATTTTTGTACTGTAGTTCTTCCATTTCTCTTGAGTGATACAAAATTTGAAATTTCCAATTTGCAGGAGGATCCATGTCAGGTATGTAGGGTTTTAATCTTCAAGTTTCTTGGATCAACAGAAATTGTAGCTTTATTTATTTTTTTAAAAAAAGGTGAACGTAATACAGCAACAATAAAGCATACCTTTTTTTCTTCTCGCAGAGAACAGACTGACCATTGTTAATAGTCTGGCTGCAGTAGAAACTGCTAAGGACCCAGAAACAAAGTGATATGTTTGAGACATCCTGTCAATTCTATACAATGGGTAATTTACTCATTTCTTTGGACTAAGGACTGGTGTTGCACTGAATCTTTTTAAAATTTATACTCCGAGGATGTGTCCACATTATTATTAATTTAACAAAACATGTTTAAATGACAACTGCGTTGGATCAGAATAAATACACATAGCATTTGCCTATGGGTGTATCCCACATCTTAAAAGTCAACTTATAAAAGAGCATATTTTACAGTAAAGAAAAAAATGCTTTCAAAAGAGAGTGAAAAAGAGAAGAGAACAATTTATGTCCTTCTGAAATTACTTCAAGTGTTTTGAAGCCTCTTTCTTTCTTTCTACCGTGACCCGCTTGATGAAACTTACAAAGGGTCTGTCTACACTGCAATTAAAAACCTAGGGCTGGCCTGTGCCAGCTGACTTGTGCTCCTGAGAGTTGGGCTAAGGGGCAGTTAATTGCGGTGTAGATGTTTGGGCTCATGCTGTAGGACCCTGCAAGGAAGGACAGTCCCAGAGCTCAGACTCCAGCTCAAACCCAAAATGTCTACACTGCAACGGAACAGTTCCTTAGCCCAGCCCCATGAGCCCAAGTCAGCTGGCACAGGCCAGCTGTGGGTAGAGTGACCAGATAGTAAGTATAAAAAATTGGGACGGGGGTTGAGGGTAATAGGAAACTACATAAGAAAACCTCCCTCCCCACCTCCACCAAATTGGGACTATCCCTATAAAATCAGGACATCTGGTCACCCTAGTTGTAGGTTTTTTTAATTACTGTGTAGACATATCCTAAGAGTACCTAAGGGTGCCTGTACCACTTTAAGATATTGATGCTTGACATTGGACAATGCAAATTGGGGTCCTCTGGCATTCACCCACTTATTAATTATGAACTATCACTGTCCTGTACTACCTCATCTTCTTCTCAATAGCTCAGCAGCAGCTATGATTACAGCACCCACCCTGTAAAGAGGTGGAACAGCAAGAAACAAACAAACAGTCTTCTCTGCTTTCTCCACCAGACCAGGAGAGTAGCCCTGGAGGGAATTATTTTTAAGCCCCATGAATATTTCTAACTCGTATAAGATTAAGGTCAGGTTTACACTACAGTCTTATGTCTGTATAACCATGTCATTCAGGGGTGTGAAAAATCCACACTTCTGAGCTATGTAGTTATACTGACCTAACCCACTTTGTTGTCAGCGCTACGCTGATGGGAAAGATTCTCCTGTCAACATAGCTATCGCCTCTTGGGGAGGTGGATTCACTATGCTGATGGCAGAAGCTCTTCCATCAGTAGGAGTGTCTTCACTAAAGCGCAACAGTGACACAACTGTATCAGTGCATCTGCATCGTTGTCATGCTGTATGTGAAGACAAGCCCGTAGGGTCACTGATCTGTACTGATTCCTAGTTTGTTCAAGGTAGTTTAACAACATCTCAGTAATGTAACATTATTAACATTAAGCTTAACTCCTGCAAACACTTAAGAGTGTGCATTACTTTACTAAAATGACAGTACCACTGATTTCAAATGGAACTAACTCCTATGACTAAAGTTATTAATCTGTATAAGAGTTTGCAGTATCAGGCCCTTATTTTAAATATTTTTGTTAGGCTGCATCTCCCTAGTAAGTTACCATGCATTGTAGTTTAGGTTGCTATCCCTGCATTGTTGCTTCAATTGTTGTTGCTAGGGGATTACAATACTATAAAAAAACTTTTAAAAAGCAACATGATGTGGTTTGATTAAACTTTAATTTTCTTTACAAGCAAAGCAAAACAAAAACATGAAACTCCACCCTTTACATAAGATAAAACTCTACTTTATTCAGTATCATCTATCAAAAACATTAGTAGCTGCTATGGAGACAATGGTTTTATTGGTCTTCTTTAAAGAGACAGACTTAAAACACAGATACACACCCTGCATCTAATCAAAACAGGAGCAGAAAAGGGATTAGCTACCAATCATTCAAAGTCTACACTATGCAGCAGTGGTTCTCAACCTTTCCAGACTGCTGTACTCATTTCAAGAGAGTCTTATTTGTCTTGCATACTCCCAAGTTTCACCTCACTTAAAAATTGTTTGCTTACAAAAATCAGACAAAAATACAACAGTGTCACAGCCACACTACTACTGACAAATCGCTTACGTTCTCATTTTGTGTGTATGAAATTTTAGTTTGTACTGACTTTGCTAATGCTTTCTATGTAATCTGTTATAAAACTAGGCAAATATCAGGATGAATTGATGTGCCTCCTGGAAGACCTTTGTGTACCCCCAGAGGTAACGAACCGCTGGTTGAAAACCACTGCCCTACCGCAGTCACTCTTAATCCATGAGTTGCACTGCTAGAGTAGGAAGAATTAAATGTATATGGTTGATAAAACTGATCACAAAAGAGCTTTGTATTTAACATTTACAAAGATTACAAAGCATGTTTAGATGATGCTCTCAAGAGGATTTTGTTCACTGTATTACATCCTTGTATCTACAAAATATGAATACACTTCGTAATTCCAACCATATCCACTTGAGGGAGTTGCATTGCATTAAATAAAATACTTATTATAGTTTGTTTAATTTAAAAAAATTAAGAGAATATTTCAAACTGTAAGGGATTGAGGACCTCCCCCCAACCCATTTCCTTTGTTAGCCTGCAATATCTATATATATAAACCTATATACATGGCATGATGCTGGTTCACTCATCTGCACCATTTCCTTCCCTTGGAGGCCCAGATTTGTATCCACTATTTGGGCAGGCAGGACTTGTGGGTTGTGATGGAGAGGACTGTCATGTACACAGCCCTAGTAAAGCTCCTTCTAGCTGGGCACTCTCCAAATCCACTGGGCTTGTAACCTCCAGTCTCAGAGTTCAGGCACTGCCCCAAGCCTGCAGTCTCTAGGCACATTCTCGGGGCGCAGACCCTCTGTCTAGCACTCCCTTCCCTATGTTGGACCATGGGTCCCAGCTCTGTCTGGCCCCTGGGAGTAGTGCTTCTCTTCCCACCTTTAGACTTCCATTTGCTTAATTACACACTCTTTCAGAACTCCAGTTGTGTGGGCACACTGGTTTTAGACAGGTTTCAGAGTAGCAGCCGTGTTAGTCTGTATCCGCAAAAAGAGCAGGAGTAGAATCACAGAATATCAGGGTTGGAAGGGACCTCAGGAGGTCATCTAGTCCAACCCCCTGCTCAAAGCAGGACCAATCCCCAGGCAGATTTTTGCCCCAGATCCCTAAATGGCCCCCTCAAGGACTGAACTCACAACTCTGGGTTTAGCAGGCCAATGCTCAAACCACTGAAACCTACTTATAGCCTACCCATGGTCTGGTATACAGCAGAGTCATCAAGTACAGCTCAGACCACTGCCAGTAGCACTGTGGTGCGTATAACAGACCACCTCTGTCATGGTGTCTCTTTACAGAGTAGCAAACAAGGTATGAAAAAAGGTGAGACTAAAGTTAAACAATAATATGCAAAAGAGAAAACAAATGTGTCTGTAAAGAGTATAGGATAAACAACAGTTTATATAGAGGCCACCTACCACCAACAGTTATTTCAAATACTGTCTAGTAGCTGCACCTACACAATTTACTTTGGTCTCCCCTGCTCACATACTGCTATTATTGTGATGCAAAGGGGAAAGAACACTGCTTAAGGGACAATACTAGATAATTGTGCTTTTATAAGTGAGTTGTTTCTAACTCAGAGAGCTACATATAGTATAATTACACTTCCACATTGTTGTAATAATGCAAAAAACAACACACCTTGGGATAGTGCAGTATGTTGACCAAATATTTGTAATGCCCTATTCTACCCTATTATTTATTGTTATTTATAATTTGTATTATTGTAGTGCCTAGGGGCGTTTTCATAGACCATGACCCCATTGTGTTATGTGCTTTGCAAACAGAACAAAAAGATAGTCCCTGCCCAAAGGGGCTTACAATCGAAGTATAAGACAAAAGATGACAGATGGACATAGATGGATACGGGAGTACAAGTCAACAAGACGACAATGTTGGTCAACATAATAGGCAGTCTCTGCACACAAAGAACCTAGCCATTATTAAGATACCTTAGGCTGATCAAGTAAAAAGTCAAATCCTACATCTGACCCTTGCAAAATCAATGGCTAAGGACAGGGGGCTATATTTAGCAACAAAGAAGATTTTAAAATTTAAAACAAGAAATAAAATAAAGTGCATTTCTCTCATTCTGGAGGTCAGAAAAATTGGAATCAATTTGATTCCACAATAAGCTTACAATAAAACATGGTTTCTGTGTGCTGGCCGATTGGCTTAATAAAATGTGCCACACTGCTATGTAACAGAACCATGGTAAATTGCTAGGCCAGTTTTTGTGCACCACAACCAGAAGGAGATGGAAGTGCTGCAGCGAAAGTGTGCTCAGTTGCTGGGGGAAAAAAAAGAACACACATATTGATCAGTAGAAGAACTTGTGAATAACTAAGTAGTATTCTCATGCTCTGTGTAGTATCCTGCCCATTGTGGGGCCTCAACAAGGCAACAGGGGGTAAAATAGTGACTGGTGAAACAGGGAATCCTCAAAAGTCCAGACAGGAGACACATGATCCCACAGAATAATTCAGGATTTTCCAAGTTTGGTTTTGTTAACAAGAATGAGATGTTGCCTCCCCAAAGCATGTGTACATTTTTAATTAAATAGTGAATGCAGTGAAACAACAAGACCCAGCCAATTCTTTTCACAGAACAGAGGGGCACAGCTCAAAAACTGCATTTGCTTGCAGCAGAGAATTATTTTCTCTGATTGTGCCAGTGAAGTATAAATACTACCTCTTAATTCTCGTTTTGAGCTATCTTACCAATAAAAACTCTTAATGACTATAATCCATCATAAGACAAATTGTACTGTTCCTTTTCTCCATTTACTTGGTCACAGAGTCTGAACTTTGCAACCTGTGTGACACAGGTGTTTGAATGTAAACATATTTGATAACCCATTGCTGTTTTCTCTGGCACAACAAGCACCTACCTTGGAATGCTAGTTAGATACGTCAGGACATTCTGAAACTCTTTCTCTGGGATCTCACTGAAAGCTGGGTAGTCTGGGAATGTGATAACAGGGCAACCATCTTCTCCTCTGCCACCTAAAAAGCACAAGCAAAAGTGTTGATATATAATTAATCACCTTATGTAGTTAATATTTCCTGGCAAACCAATTATTGTAATATTTTTTTAAAATAGTTTTTATGTAGTCCTCAGAAATGGGGATATTTACTCTGAGTAATCTAGTTTTCAAGTACCATTTAGGAAATATAATCCACCATATCCAGTACTTCCAACTTTTTAAAAAATAAATAAATAAAAGGGTAAAGTGTCTTTGTTCCCACTGTGAACTGGTTTTAACATTGCGTTGATGGCTCTGCGCCTAGCACACAATTTACTTTACCTGAATGCAAAGATAAGCCACATAAAATGAGAAATGGACAAACTATTTAAAATAAAATCTGTCAATTCAAAACCAAATCACCCAAATTAGAGTCAGTTGGAACCTTCACCCAGAGCTGAGCCAAACTTTTCACAGGGTTGAAAATGCTCATGTAAATCCCCTGCTGTGTTATTTTTTGCAAATCTCCATCCACACTTCCAGTTTCCACTCGTCTGGAAGAAGTGGCAGAATAACAAGAGTCTGTTTCTGGTGAGATTTCCTGTCCAATTCTGCAGACAGAAGTGGAAGAGATAAAGTATAATTAAACATCTGAGCTTCTGAGTGTTTATTTGAACCTTTTGTGACTTGTCCAGAACTACAAAGAATCTAAATTAAGAAAAGGGGAAGTGAAGTAGTTTAAAATGTATTTCCCACAGGTTTTGTAGATATAAGTATTTTTACATATGTCACCATTGCAGTTAAAAATATGATTAATTAATATATAAAAAGAGCCAAGGTTCTCTAACCCCCTGCAACTGCACAAACTTAATAGTGTAGGATAGCTCCACCCAGTCCTGAACGATTATCCCTGCTCAGTGCTACAAAAGGAGGAGAGACCAAAACAATCAATAAGGTCCCTACCAATACCAAGGGGAAATTCTTTCCCAATCTCACGGCTGACAATGTGAATAAATTAGCTATAATATTATTTCTAACAATATTAAGAATTGGAATGCTGCTGTAAAATGTAGGATAATACAAGAAACAATATATGTGCACCTGACATTAACTCAGAAATATTTACATTCATAGAGCTATTTTGATAAAAATAAACTTTTTGCTCCAAACCATTCATAATCAGAAAGCATATATATCACCACTCTGTGTGTTACTCTGGTTACTTCGTGTTACTATGCTCTGCTTACTTTCATGCAACATGGGGATATCTCTGTAAAACTCCTGAACGTAAATTGTACTAAAAATGAATCATCCTGGATGAATTCCAAGAGGAAAAATTATAACTACTGTGCAAACAGCATGGCTTAGCAGCACACCCTTTATGACACAGCCAAGCATTAGCATATGAAAGTTAATTGTAGCCATATAAATATTCAAAACAAATGTAACTCAAGGTCAGTTTTGATTATCTTAATCTCTCTTCCTTTTTCCCTCCCAAAAAGAGGGCAAACATTTTCCTCTATTAGTTTTATTAAAAATATTCTTCCTATTCAAAATAGCATTTATTTCTACACGTCAGAGAATCCTAAACTTTGAGTAGCAGCAAAGAGTCCTGTGGCACCTTATAGACTGTCTCTAAGGTGCCACAGGACTCTTTGCTGCTTTTACAGATCCACACTAACACGGATACCCCTCTGATACTAAACTCTGAGTGTTCGGGTTTGTCTAGAATATACTTTTTCAATATAGGAGGGTCTTCTGTCCAAAGTCTGAAATGTAGCAGTTTTAAACAGACATCCACTATAAATAATCTGTGGTATTCCTCTTGGCTGCTTGCTTTGCCCCAATTAATTTCTACAAATCAGAAAAGCCAGAAACCTGGAACATAAGCAAACAAAGACGCAAGCAAGCAAACACACACACAAAAAAAGAGTAATGTGGCTGCAATATACATTTTAAAGTTTAAAAACGATCACAGTCTATTGTAACACTAATATTTATCTAGCAGCACATCACCACATGCTTAAAGCTAGGCATGTGATTAAATGATTTTCTGCTTCAAGGCCATAATGCAAAAAACAATTTTGGAGTCATTTGACCTGAAGTACTAATTATTATTTGTATGCCATATATTTTTCCGGGGTAATCTGGTCTTTTTTTAAACATTGATGTTCCATAGATCTTGCTTCTTTGAGTGAAGATGCTTATGAATGAGGCATAAATTCATCTACCTTTTAATAAGTCTTAACTTGTGTTTATTATTATTTTGTTAATTGCATGTGCCTGAAAGCATCCTCCTGAACCAACTCCTACTTAGGTTAGGCGAGTACAGAACAGCATGATCCTAGGTATATGAAGGAAAGGCAGATAACATTTCCCTGACCTTTTCAGTTTACCTATAGGTAACTCCCAACACTAAGATTTGAATGTGCAAGACTTATTACTCACATGAATAAGATTGATTCATATAAGCAGCCCATTCTATTGAAGCTAGCTGCAATTTAGATCATCGGGGCCTAATTCACTGCTGCACAACTCCCTAAAATCTATAAATTCTTCCATCGTCCTAGCCACTGCCTCTCGGGGAAATGGACCAACTACAGCAATGGGAGAACCCCTCCCATCGGTGTAGGTATTGTCTGTGCTGAAGTGCTACAACAGCACCACTGTAGTGGCACAGCTGTGACACTAATTTTGTTTTAAACATCATAGGACAAGCCCTTAGAGCAAGGAATTAATGGACTGGGAAAAGACAACGGTGGAATATTCTGTAGAACTACTGTCACATTTTCAAGCAGTTGACTTGCTATATTTTTTTTTTTTTATTACTGATGTGTATGAAGAATAAAAGCAAAAAGTCAAAGAAAATACATTTGTCTCCCTTCCATTTATAAGCCTGAGAGTCCTAGATTTCTCAGTATAAACAGTTTTGAATGGGAAACAATTCCTCAATTGCTAATTGATCCTGCTTGGACCTGCCTATCTGAGGGACAGCCTCTCTCTTTGTGACACACTGTCCCAGCTGCAGCCAGCTGTGGTGCTTGAGCCAGATCTCTCTTGTTTTAAAAGAGAGGAGTCTGCCACCAGAGTGTTCTCTGAGAGGAGTCTAGGACTCAGGCTCCTCCTCCTCCTCAGTCTGAAGTGGCCTGAATTTGATAATCTTCCAGGCCGGCTGCAAACACCATCTATTTGACAGATATTTTTTAAAGAAAATGAGCCTATATTTCCTGCAGCAACAAAGAGGTAGAAAGGATTTATTTATTTTTTTTGGTAGGTGGCTGGCAGGCAAAGTTCCTGTTTGACTGTTTTAATAATGCTGGGGTTAAATTTTAATATTATTTATGCACAAAAGCACCATGAGCTTTGTACAGGCATGTTTTAATTATTTAAATCAAAATAGATAAACAGATAAACAGTTTTCACTTGAGAACTATGGTACGCCAGGGCTGAGGATTTCAACAGAAGTTGTAAGAGCTAGACATCCAAATACAATGGACGTTGGTGCCTAATTCCCTTGGACTCATTTGAAAATTCCAGCCTCTCTCATTTTTGATATACTACCAAAAACCATGCTAAGCACCTTTCAGGTAAGTGTAAAGACAAGGCCCTTTCCCTGAAAAACTTAAAATCCAAACAAACATATGGGTGACAGTGGTGATGTTTTCTACATATACTGTAACTGTATTTTATTTTCTCTAATGTAGCACTTTATGAAAGGCATAGGAGGGCTTACAAATGTCATGGAAGAAGTGAGATTCCAGAAGGACTTGTAGGGGTGCATACAGATATGGCAAATGAGTGCTCCATGACGTTCTGCTCTATTCAGGTTCTTATACAATGGTATCTGAGCACGTTGCCATCAATTATCTGATTTACAATCTCAAACAAGAAATGATTAATAACGTTTACATCTCAGTATGGTGCTAATGTGAAATCAAAGTGACTGAATTACTTGCACTATAGTAAAATGAATAAAAGACTCAAAGTGAAGAATTCTCTGCTTGGATCATTGAATCAACAAGTTTATTAATCAGTCATAGCAGAACAGCATAGGCTAGCATCTAGAACCATTTAACAGAAAGAAAAAAGCCCCCAAACAGATAAGCTGCACACAGATTCGTCTTCTTAGGGCTAGAAGGGTTTGGGAATAGTGAAGAAGGTTTCTCAGATTTTTTTTGGTGAAGTGACAGGAGAAAAATGGAGGGCAGCTGTGCAACATTCAGTAGTGACCATTCCACTTGAGTAAATGATGGTACTGATGGATTCTCAAAAGCACTTTTTCCAGTCCTTTTGGTCAGAAAGGGTAATGGACACGATATGGCAAGGGGTAATTTGAAGTCAAATGGTATTAGTTAAAAGGAGTAAGGACAGGGATCGTCAGACCTAAATCCATGGTGGGAAGTTGTAACTGATACTCATATTTTCCAAAAATGGATGGTGTCTCTCCATTGATTGATATAAGCAAACAAAACCTAAAAGTATTAGCATGATTAAGTGGCCCAGGTCGATACCTGTAGTTTAAAAGCCCTAAATTTGGCTGCATTCCATTTCTCTGTATGGAGCGATGCCAAGAATCAAGCACTTGGGACAAATGTAACTAACTCTTAAGTCAAGGCAAGCCTGAAAAGGGTGTGTTTGGAAATAACTCTCCTCCTCATTTGGAATTTCCATTTTCTATAAAAGAAAAAATTGACTTATTAACAGAAGTACTTAACATACTCATGAACAATTTTAACTGTATGGAGTTGATTAAAATCTTCATTATTCTTATTTATTACATTGCATTCCTTATAGAGCAAAAAGATCATGTTGAAATGTGTTTTGGAACAAGAAAGAAGTTTTACACATATTGTGTTTCTTCTTAGGGTTGCATTCCATCCAAAGGGATTCAAAAGTATCTGTAATTACAAACTATACTGGATTACAATTTAGCCAAATTTGAGAATATATTTGAAATCTAATACTATATGGACAAATAATAAATTTAAAAAAAATTGTGTATGGAACCAAAAATGAGTTTAGTATTGTAACTTTTTATTTTAAAATTTTAAAAAACTCTGGTCTGCAGCTGGAACAATGCAAGGGAAGTGGTAACAGCTGTCCCACTGGCAATGTGGATTTAACCTCCCCCTCCTACTACCCCACAAAATATTACGAGCCTCAGTTTGGGCATTTCAGCTCCATTTTGGTCAAAGGAATTATGCCAATTTATACTACCTGAGAATCTGGTAGGTAGGTAGGTATAGATAGATAGATAGATAAATGTTTAATTCCTGGTTTTTATCAGCTTAAGTTATACCACTAATCTGGTTTCTGAAAACCAGCAGAAGCTGTAAGATATCCAACATGACCTCCAAATTTTAGATTCACTCTATTTCCCCCGCCCCTTGAAAACAGGATTAATACAATATTAAAACTATTAAATCAAAGCACAAAATGTAAGGTTGCTCTGGTTAGTCTGAACACATGTAGTTTCTAGTCTTCTTTCTTTTGCCAAGGGGTTAACATACTATATGTTTTATTTTGTTGACGGCATATACTATAAAACAGGTTCAACATGGCTACACGTTCGGTTGGAGTTTTGCAAGACCAGGCCTTTTGTCTACTTTAAACAGACAAAAGAACAACAATCAAATGTAGAGAATCATACAGCTATCAATCAGTTATGCCTCCTGCCAGTTAGAGGCTTAATAAATAGATCTTAGTCATTTCTTTTAATTTATAAAAGCACCTTTTCCTTCTGTTCAGGAGAGTCACAAGAGAACACAAAGAACATGAAAATAAGGGCACAGATTCTACAGTGCACCCTCTGTCCGCAGCTAGTTGGGGCAAAGGAGCCGGCTGCTGATTTGGAGGCTAGTTCTATGATGTCTAATTTATGCTGGCTGGATATGGCCCCACAAGGGACTGTCCACCAGCCAAGAACTGCCAGAGTACAGCAGAGCTTTACACTCCCTCCTTATCCTGGGGCTGCAATGGGAGTGGTGTAGCTGTACATCTGCTTAGGAATCCATCATGGTAAGGGAATCCTCAGCTGGTGAAATCTGTTTAGTGTTGTTGTAGCTGTGTTGGTCCCAGGATACTAGCGGGACAAGGTGGGTGAAATAATATCTTTTATTGGACCAACTTCTATTGGTGAAAGACAAGCGTTTGAGCTACACAGAGCTCTTGTTCAGGTCTGGGATATGTACTCAGTGTCATAGCTAAATACAAATTGGAACAGATTGTTCAACATAAGGAATTAACATATTGTAAGAGACCTCTAACCCCTCTTCAGTCATAGGACCACAAAAAAAAAGGTGGGGTGAAGTTAATGGATTACAGATTGATGTAAACAAACCATAAATCCAGTATGTCTAGTCAGCCCATGATTTGTAGTATCTAGCAAAAGTTATGAATTTAAACTCCCAGGTTTGTCTTTTAAAGGTGTTGTGCAGGTTTTCTTTGAGGATGAGGACTGAGAGGTCAGATATGGAGTGACTGTTTTGCAAAAAACGTTCACCCAAAAGGTGCTAGGGTTTTTTTTTTTGTTTTTTTTTTGTCATTTTCCTATGAGAGTTCATTTCACCTACACAGTTGTTATAGGGCTCTCTGGACAGTTTATGGGCAGTAAAAAGGGCCTGGAACATGAGAAGGGATCTGGCCAAAAGTTCTGAACAAATCTTTAAAAGCAGTGTCATTCCTGTGGCTACTGTAGAAAAGAGTTCCACAGTTAGTGTACAAAGCTTGCAACGCCTGTTAATTGCATACTGTATAAAGGAAGAGTATTGCTAATATTAAAGTCAAATATAAAACAAAGATGCAAAGTAGGAACATAATACATGGGTTTGCCATACAAATCTCAAGGACCAAGAACAAATACTTTAAAAACTAGTACTTCAATCTAATTTTCAAGTTGCAATTGCAAAAAGTAGGCATAATTATCAGAAAAGGCAGGTAACATGGGAATTACAAACAAAGGCGTAAATGTGCATTATAAAAGTTACTAAAGGATATAGTGAATCTCTTACCATGATTATCTAATCTACAGTTTGTTTGACATTACATGTTATACCAGAGAACAATACATAGAAAAGGGTGCTGGAATGAGTGGTTCAGTATTCGTGGTGGCCAGAAGTCATTTGTATTTTATCATGTTTTATGATATTCAAGGTGCTTGTGACAATTAACTTGAGTAGATAACATTTTGATAAGATACACTTGTCTGTCTATTCTTACTCATCTATATTCTATTATAACGTACCTGTGCATAAACAATTGCTGGGAGTTTAAGTGTGAATATAAAGGAAATATGGAAACTTCTCACTCAGGGGAGAAAAAAAATCTGAGCAAGTGTCTGAGTGAGAAAACAACATGAAGTGCTAAGGAACAAAGCCCTAAGCAAGGTGTTGATCACCCACAGAGGGAGAGAATGTCCTTGGAAAAGGTAACAAAGGCCTTGATTACACTGGCGCTTTACAGCACTGCAACTTTCTCGCTCAGGGGTGTGAAAAAAAACATTCCCCTGAGTGCTGCAAGATATGGCGCTGTAAAGCGCCAGTGTAAACAGTGCAGCAGCACAGCTCCCAGCGCTGCAAGCTAATCTCCATGAGGAGGTGGAGTACGTGCAGCGCTGGTGCTGCGACCACACTCGCACTTCAAAGCTCTCCCACGGCAGCGCTCCCGCAGCAGCACTTTGAAGTTTCGAATGTAGCCAAGCCCAAAGCCTGCAGAGAACTCTGAAGCACAGAAGGAAATTAGAAGATTGTATATTGAAGAGTAACAAAGATAAAAATAGAGTAAAATACCACGTAAAATAGAAATGATAGTAAAGTAAAAGAAAAATACCACTGTAGGGAGTGAGTTATTCGAACTGATGTCTGAGAAGAACAGCTGACCTAAAGTCTGAACATTCTAATGAAAATGTTACATGCTTTCCAAAACAAGAAAAGTTCTTCTGTAGAGAGAACAATGACTAAAAGGGACATGCCAAGGAACATCATTTTAATTGTGGGGATGGGCATGAACTTAGAATCACAGAATCATAGAATCAAAAGGTTGGAAGGGACCTCATAAGGTCATCTAGTCCAACCCCCTGCTAAAGGCAGGACCACTTTCCCTAAATAATCCCAGCCAGGGTGCGGTCTAGCCGGACCTTAAATATCTCTAAAGATGGAATTGGAGGATTCTACCACCTCCCTAGGTAACCCATTTCCAATACTTCACCACTCTCCTAGTCAGAAAGTTTTTCTAATATCAGCCTCGACTTCCGCAACTGCCAACTTCAAACCATGACCCCTTGTTCTGTCCTCCGTCACCACTGAGAAACAGCCTAGCTCCCTCCTCCTTGGAGCACCCCTTCAAGTAGTGAAGGTTGCTATCAAATCCCCTCTTAGTCTTTCTTCTGTGAGGCTAAATAAGCCCAGTTCCTTCAGTCTCTCTTCATAAGTCATTGCTCTAGTCCTCTAATCATTTTTTTTGCCCTCGCTGGACTCTCTCCAATTGTTCACGTCCTTTTTGTTAGTGTGGCGCCCAAAACTGGACACAATATTTCAGATGCGCCTCACCAGTGCTGAATAGAGGGGAATAATCACATCCCGATCTGCTGGCAACACTCCTACTAATACAGCCCAGGATGCTATTAGCCTTTTGGCTACAAGAGCACACTGTAGGCTCATGTTCAACTTTCCATCTACCGTAACCCCAAGATCCTTTTCTTCAGCACTGCTACTTAGCCAAACAGTCCCCAGCCTGTAGCAGTGCATGGGGTTTTTCTGTCCTAAGTGCAGGACTTTGCACTTGTCCTTGTTGAACTTCATGAGGTTTCTTGTGGCCCACTTCTCCAATTTGTCTAAGTCTCCCTGAATCCTATCCCTGCCCTCCAGCGTGTCCACCACTCCCCCCAACTTTGGTGTCATCTGCAAATTTACTTAATGTGCAATCTATCCCATCATCAAGATCATTAATGAAGACATTGAATAGAACGGGCCCTAAGACAGACCCCTGGGGCCACACCACTTGTTTACTGGTCGCCAACTAGAGGTGTGCCATTGATACCTACCCGCTGAGCCCGTTGATTCAGGCCAGTTTTCTATTTCACTTCACAGTCCAATTCCTCCAACCCATACTTCCTTAGTTTGCTGATGAGAATGCTGTGGGAAAACCGTGTCAAAAGCCTTACTAAGGTCAAGTATACAACATCAACAGCTTTGCCCCATCCACAAGTCCAGTTCATCTCATTCATAGAAAGCAATCAGATTGGTCAGGCATGATTTACCCTTGGTGAATCCATGCTGGCACTGCTTCTGATCACCTTGTTTTCCTCTAAGTTGTTTCAGGATGGATTCCTTCAGGCACCTGCTCCATGATTTTTCCAGGGATTGAGGTGAGACTGATTGGTCTTGTGGCCTAGTTCCCTGGATCCTCCTTTTTCCCTTTCTTAAAGATAGGTACCTATATTTGCTTTCTTCCAGTCCTCTGGGACCTCTCCTGTTTCGCCATGAATTTTCAAAGATAATGGTCAACGGCTCTGCGAATCACATCAGCTAACTCCCTCAAGCACCCTCGGATGCAGTTCGTCCAGTCCCATAGACTTGTGCACGTCTAACGTCTTTAAGTAGTCCCTAACCTGACCTCTACTCACAGTGGGCTGCTCTCCTCCTTCTCCTCTCTGTGTTCCCCAGTGTAGTAGTCTGGGAGTTGATCCTGCCCGTAAAGGACTGAAGTGAAGAAGGAATTGAGTACTTCAGCCTTTTCCATATCTTCCCACTAGGATACCTGCCTCATTGAGTTAAGGGACCTACACCATCCCTAATCCTCTTCTTGTTGCTACACAAACAGATCACTTGGACCCCTGTCTGGAAGCTAAACTGGTA
Source organism: Chelonoidis abingdonii (assembly GCF_003597395.2). Taxonomy (NCBI): domain Eukaryota; kingdom Metazoa; phylum Chordata; order Testudines; family Testudinidae; genus Chelonoidis; species Chelonoidis abingdonii. The sequence goes on from NC_133769.1 coordinate 259,943,185, forward strand.
TTTGACTGGACTGCTACCATAGATTAGGTGGAACAAACGTCTACATATCTAAGAACAACAGCTTACAGTCTTTAAACTAGTCTGTACTAGCCTGATTTTCATAGCTTTGACTAATTAGGTTACATTTAAAAGCTTTTTTAATTTTACTATTTCATTTCTCTATTTCTTAAAATATGAAGTATTTTGTTCTAATTTCAAGTATAAACTTGGATGGGCTATTGACAGAGGGAGAGAAATGCTGTCTGCCACCACAGGAAATGAAAAAGACGGTTACTCACCTTTGTTAACTGTTGTTCTTCGATGATGTGTTGCTCAAATATCCATTCTAGTTCGGTGTGCGCGCGCCCGAATTCCGTGCACGTTCGTCGGAGAAACTTTTACCCTAGCAACACTCGGTGGGCTGGCAGGTCGCCCCCTGGAGTGGCGCCGGTATATGGCCAACTAATATATACCCCTGCCGGCCCGCCCGCTCCTCAGTTCCTTCTTGCCGGCTACTCCGACAGTGGGGAAGGGAGGCGGATGTGGAATGGATTATGAGCAACACATCTCGAAGAACAACAGTTTACAAAGGTGAGTAACCGTTTTTTCTTCTTCGAGTGCTTGCTCATATCCATTCCAGTTAGGTGTTCCCAAGCCTTACCTAGCGGTGGGTCAGAGACAGACATTGCGGAATGCAAGACCGCTGAGCCGAAGGCGGCATCGTCTCTAGATTGTTGGACCAATGCGTAATGGTTCGCAAAGGTGTGGACAGACGACCAGGTGGCCGCCATGGCAGATTTCCTGCACAGGAACATGCGCAAGAAAGCAGCAGACGAGGCTTGAGCTCGCGTTAGAGTGGGCGTTGAGATGGCCCGGCTGGACTTGAGCCAAGTCATAGCAAGCTCGGATACATGACGTGACCCAAGACGCAATGCGCTGAGAGGAGATTGCCCTGCCTCTCATACGTTCCGTCACCGCTACAAAGAGCTGCGGTGAAAGACGGAAGGGCTTGGTCCGCTCGATGTAGAGAACGCGAGAGCCCTTTGGACGTCTAAGGTATGGAGTCGTTGTTCTCGTCTCGACGGCGTGCGGCTTTGGAAAGAAACAGCAACACTGGCAGAAAGATGTCCTGGTTCACGTGAAAGGCGGGAGACGACTTTGGGGAGGAAATGCCGGGTGAGGTCGCAGCTGTACCTTGTCCTTATGGAAGACAGTATATGGAGGATCCACAGTCAGTGCGCAGAGTTCCGAGACACGCCTAGCCGAGGTAATGGCGACTAGGAAAGCCGTCTTCCAGGACAGGTACAGCAGCGAACATGTGGCCAAAAGTTCGAAGGGGCCCCATGAGCCTGTTTAGAACAAGGTTAAGGTCCCAGGTAGGGGTAGGGGGCTTGACCTGAGGGTATAACTGTCCAAACCTTGAGGAACCTGGAAGACATCGGGTGGGAGAAAAATGGTATTGCCAGCTTTCCCCGGATGGAAGGTAGATATGGCGCGAGGTGGACTCGCAGCGTAGAGATAGCAACCCCTGCTCCTTGAGGGACACCACAATAATCCAGGATGGTGGGCGATTGATACAGAGAGCATGGTGAGTGACCATGCCGGGCACACCAGCAGCAGAAGCGCTTCCATTTCACAAGGTATGTCGACCGCGTGGAGGGCTTCCTGCTTACAAGCAACACCTGTTGCACTGCAGTGGAACAGCTCAGCTCCAACTGGTTTAACCAGCTAGGAACCATTGCTGTCAGGTGGAGGGACTGCAGGTCCGGGTGGTGAAGCCTGCCGAAGTCTTGCGTGATCAAGTCCGGCCACAGCGGCAGAGGGATCGGGTCCGACAGGGACAGGTCGAGCAGCCTGGGGTACCAGTGCTGTCTCGGCCAAGCCGGCGCGATCAGGATGAGGCGGGCTTTGTCCCTGCGGAACCTTGAGCAATTACTCGGTGGACGAGGGAAACAGTGGAAAGGCATAGCAAAGGCGACCCGACCACGGATCATGAAGGCGTCCGACAGGGAGCCCGGAGAGCAACCTTGTAGGGAACAGAAACACTTGACATTTCCTGTTTTATTTGGACGCAAACAGGTCGATCTGGGAAAGCCCCACCTCGGAAGATTGAATGGAGGACGTGCCGGTCGGATGGACCATTCGTGTGTGAGGAAGGACCTGCTCAGGTGATCTGCGAGCGTGTTCCGGACCCCCGGGAGAAAGGAGGCACCAGGTCTATGGAGTGGGCTACACAGAAATCCACAAGTCATCGCTTCCTGACACAGGGGGATGACCTTGTGCCTCCCTGCTTGTTGACATAATACATGGCCGTTGTGTTGTCCGTGAATACTGCAACACAACGGCCCTGTAGGTGGCTGAGGAACGCTTGGCACGCCAGGCGTACTACCCTGAGCTCTCGGACGTGATTGATATAAAGAGTCAGCTCTTGGGGTGACCAAAGCCCTGAGGTGCGCGGGGCCCCAGGTGTGCGCCCCAGCCCAGCGCAGATGCGTCCGTTGTTAGGGACACAGAGGGCTGGGAGGGGGTGGAAGGGCAGGTCCGCACACACCGGCGGTTGACTCTTCTTTCCACCAGTCGAGGGAGCTGAGGACCCCAGTGTGGGATAGTTTATATCATGTCTAAAGGCGTCCCTGTTCGGTCGGTAGACCGAAGCGAGCCAGGCTTGTAGCGGCGCATTCGCCAGTCTGGCGTACTTTGCAACGAGGGACACATGCGGCCATGTGTCCAGAAGGGCCAGGCAAGTACGGGCGGAGTAGTGGGAAACCTCTGCAGGCTCTGGACCAGGGAGACTATGGCTTGAAATCCGGTGCGGGGCAAGCTGGCTGTCGCAAGGATCGGAGTCCGCACAGCCCCGATGAATTCTATCCTTGCGTGGGCACCAGTGTGGACTTGTCCAGATTGACGATCAGGTCCCAGCTTGCGAATAGTTTTTCTTATGGTGTCGACGTGGCTGGTGACTTGAGCCTTTGAGGTTCCCCTGATAAGCCAGTCGTCGAGGTAGGGAACACGTAAATCCGACGACGGCGGAGGAAGCGGCGACAACCGCCATACATTTCGTGAAGACCCGAGGGGCCGACGAAAGTCCAAAGAGGAGGACAGTGAACTGGTAATGAACTCGATTCACCATGAAGCGCAGATACCTCCTGTGGGGGAGGGTAAATTGCAATATGAAAATATGCGTCCCTCATGTCCACGAGAGCGGCGTACCAATCGCCGGGATCCAGGGAGGGAATGATGGTCCCAGGCACACCATGCGGAACTTGAACTTCTTGATGAACCTGTTCAGCTCGCGTAGGTCTAGGATGGGTCGAAGCCCCCTTTCGCCTTGGGGATCAGGAAATAACGGGAATAGAACCCCTTGCCCTTTAGCTCCTCCGGTACCTCCTCTATGGCTCGATCGACAGGAGCTTGTGGACCTCCTGCAGGAGGAGTTGCTCGTGAGAGGGGTCCCTGAAGAGGGGACGGGGAGGAGGAGGGCGGGAGGAGGCGGAGAAGAGAATTGGAGACGGTATCCAAGTTCCACCGTCCGCAGGACCCAACGATCCGTAGTTAGCTGGGACCACGCCGGGAGGAACGAGGAAAGTGCGGTTGGAAAACTGGAGGCAGATCCGGAGAGGAAATTGGTACGCTGCTCTCGGGCGCACCTTCAAAAATTGGACTTGGGTCCTGATGACTTGGCGGACCGGCATTGTTGCCCGGCGGAGGGCCCGATTGCCGTCTGCGGTTTGATACGACCACGTCTGCGGCCAAAGTCCTGTCGCGGATGAGGTGGGGGTAGGGGCGCTGGGGTGAGAGCGGACGACCGTCTTTGAGTTTGAGGGGTATGCATGCCAAGAGACGCGCATGATAACTCGGTTATCCTTCAGACTCTGTAGTCTGGGATCTGTCTTTTGCGAAAAAGACCCTTGTCCATCAAATGGCAAGTCCTGTATATGGTGTGCTGCAACTCAGGCGGTAGGCCAGATACCTGTAACCAGGATATGCGTCGCATGGCTATGCCAGAGGCGACCGTTCTAGCCGCTGAATCTGCCGAGTCCAGCGTGGCTTGCAGTGAGGTTCTCGCAAACCTCTTTCCCCTCCTCGAGGAGGGCCGTGAAACTCCTGACGGGAGTCTTGTGGGATCAGCTCCGTGAATTTGCCGACCGCCTCCCAGGTGTTGAAGGAGTATCGGCTTAAGAGGCCTGCTGGTTCGCCACGCGGAGCTGAAGCCTCCAGCAGAGTAAATCTTTCGGCCAACAAGTCCATGCGTTTGGCCTCCCTGGACTTTGGGCGCGGGGGCTTGTTGGCCGTGGGCTCTCGCTCGTTGACCGACTGCACTACCAACGAGCAAGGGGCTGGGTGCACATACAGTTATTCGTAGCCCTTGGAAGGCACCATGTATTTTCTTTCTGTCCACTCCCTTGGCTGTCGGTGGAATGGACGCCGGAGATTGCCAGATGGTGTCGGCTCTGGCTGGATGGATCTGATGAACGGGAGGCCACCCTGGTAGGCGTTTTCCGCTGAGAGGATGCTGATCACTGGGTCCTCCACCTCAGGGACTTCCTCCACCGGGAGGCTGATATTTTGGGCTACGCGCCGCAAACAGATCCTGGTGCGCCCGCAGATCGATAGGGGGAGGCCCCGACGAGGATGTGCCCGCTACTGCCTCATCCGGGGGAAGATGATGATGACAACCCTGGACGAGCGGGTCCTGGACCGAAGCTTCATCCTGGTGGACCTCCGCCTCCGGAACATCATGTTGTTCTGGAGCCTGTATAACCCCCGTCTCCGTATCAGCAGGGGGGTGGTCTACTGACTGTGGCCTCCGGTGCCCGGTGTTCAGAATGACTCGAGCGTGATTGGCCCGATGGTTCACCCTTGGGCTTGGGTGTGTTCCACACGATCCCACTGCGGGTGGCCCCTGTCTTGCAGTTGTCTCTAATCTCCATAGGAGCGTGTCCGCTGTACGGCGGATGCGGACGTGTGGACGGGATAGGCCACGGAGGGAGCTGTATAGCAGACTGGCACATATCTTGTCGTCCCATAGTAGTTCTTGCTTCCTGCGCCGGTGTCCGGCGAGCGGCTCCACCGGGAGCCGTGGCGGTATGGAGAGCCGGGTGACCAGGGACCTAACGACAGCACGGTGCCGGGAGGTCGACCGGTGCCGAACATCGACATGCCTGGAGCGGCTGCGAGAGGCTCGGCGGTGTCGGGATCTGGAGCGGTGCCACTAGTATGATAGGGACCGGGATCTGGTCTGGTGCCAGGACTGCGAGCGGCGTCGGGATCGTGATCGGTGCCGGAGCCGGGAACAGTCATGGGATCCCGAACGAGATCGGTGGAGCTCCTTGGTGTCCGGAGACGATGGTCGCACCATGGCAGGTTTGCCCAGCGACGGAATGACCCGCACCGGCGGCGCCGGGGGTTGAGGCAGCTCAGGCTCTGTAAGAGCAATGAGGTCCCACGCGGTGGAGGAGGTCTCCGGCGTGGACGGGATGACGAGCTCTACCACAGCGTGGGCCGGGGAGCTGGTCAGCACCAGACTCGACGACTCCTGGGAGGCCGGAATCGACGGTGCAGGAGCAGGCGGTGTCGCGGCAGTTGGCGGTGCCGGGCGATCCGACCTGGAGCTGCGCTCTAACTGCGATGTGACCAAAGGTACCGCAGGAGCCTTGAGTTTATTGCTCCTCGGGGAGAGCAAGCGGCGCCGGCTGGAGGACTGGGCCGGTGACGGAAGGTGCCGAGGCATCTTCGCCGGTGCCGGAACCAACGAAGCACTTGTCCCTGATGCCGAAGACGGTGCCGAGGATGGAGGAGTTAGAGCTGCCTCCATCAAGAGTTGTTTTAGGCGAGAGTCCCGCTCTTTTCTGGTTCTGGGCTTGAACGCCTTACAAATACGGCACTTGTCCGACAGATGGCCCTCGCGGAGGCACTTTAAACTGGAGTCGTGCGGGTCTCCTGTGGGCATCGGTCAACGGCAGGTCACACAGGGCTTGAAGTCCGGTGAACCGGGCATGGGCCCCGGTGCCGGGGGAGGAGAAGGGGCGAACCCCCGATCCTCTTAAACTATATACACTAACTACAACTATACTAACAGTAATTAATAAAGAACTAGAGAAAAACTATATACACGAAAAAGCTAAAGCACGAGCGAATCGCTAGGGAGGTGGAGAACAGCTAAGCTGCGCTCCACTGTTCCAACGACCGACACGGGCGGTAAGAAGGAACTGAGGAATGGGCGGGCCGGCAGGGGTATATATGAGGCGCCATACCGGCGCCACTCCAGGGGGCGACCTGCCGGCCCACCGAGTGTTGCTAGGGTAAAAGTTCTCTGACAAACGTGCACGCGGTGCGCGCACACCTAACTGGAATGGATATGAGCAAGCACTCGAAGAAGAATTGTTTCCCTTAACTCTGTCTCTTTTTCCCTTAACTGATCCAGAAGTACCCATGATCACAAAAAGAAGTTTGGAAAAGGCCATGGTCTCTACCCATAAGGGGTGACCACAGGGCCGCCCGGAGGATTCAGGGGACCTGGGGCAAAGCGGGGGAGCTGCAGCGCTTGTACTCACCCAGCAGCAGTCTGGGTCTTCAGCGGCATTTCAGTGGCGGAGGCCCTTCAGTCGCTCCACCTCTTCAGCAGCACTGAAAGGCCCCCCGCTGCCAAAATGCCACCGAAGACCCGGACTGCTGCTCGGCCAGGGCTCGCAGGGCCCCTGTGGGACCTGGGGCAAATTGTCCCACTTGCTCCACTCAGGCAGCCCTGGGTCCCCAAGGTGGATAGGGTTTTGTGCTGAGGTTCATTGATTTCCTGTTATGGTGCTACATTCAGACAACTATTTCACAAAGCTAAATAAATAATATATTTTGTTAGAGAAATTACTGCATATTCAACTAAATGCAGCACTGCTATTTTTGCTACATTTTAAGCGTATCTACCTAAGGCAATAAATAATGCACCAAGCCTAAAAACTCTTAAAGGGAAATTATTTAATAAAAATATCTTAATCTATATACTTACATTAATTGTAATTTATTTTATATTACAAGGTCAAAGTAGTATTAAAAAAACCCCAGCACTCACAGACAAAAATAAATATCCTAAACAGCAGAGCAGCAAAGTCACAATGCAAGTGTGAGTAAGCTGTTTAATGTTCTGTCACTGAAGTTATGTAAGACTGCTCTTGTGTTCCCAGAACCCCTAGCAACACTGTATAGTAGAGCACTGAAAAGTTAATTATTAACATATTTTAATATGAACACTAGGATAAATATGGAGTGAATAAAAAGTCAAATTGCATAAAAAGTCAAACTGCACTATAATAGTAAACTGCAAAAAAGGGTAAATAATTATCACAATCCCCTCATTAAACAGCTGCACTGGCTTTTAAAACAAAAATGTCTATTCATAATAGATTGAGAGGTTAAGTACAAATTCAATAAACTGGAATGAGAAATAGATGCTCTTGTTAAGCTCCACCGCACTGTGGACATAATGAGTGCTGAATATGCTTGTGGCTGTGTGAAAAAGAATATTGGGGGGCTGAGGAAGCTTAAATTGCATTCAATTGGATTGCATCTATTCTATTCAAAATAGGGTTTAACTCACAGTGGGGGGAAAAGTAGTAAATGCTTCTTGCAGTTATCTAGTAAGACTTTCTTATATAAAATATGATCATGAGCACTTTTTTGCCCCTAGTTAGAAAACTAAAACTTAGGCCTGGTCTACACTAGAAAATTAGGTTAGCATGAATATGTTTAGGGCCCTACCAAATTCATGGCCATGAAAAACGTGTCACAGACTGAAATCTGGTTTCTCCCTGTGAAATCTGGTCCTGTGTGTGCTTTTACCCTACACTATACAGATTTCATGGGGGAGACCAGCGTTTCTCAAATTGGTGGTCCTGACCCAAAAGAGAATTGCAGGGGGGTTGCAAGGTTATTTTAGGCGAGTCACAGTACTGTCACTCTTACCTCTGTGCTGCTTTCAGAGCTGGGAGGCCAGAGAGTGGCGTCTGTTGGCCGGGCACCCAGATTTGAAGGCAGCACCTCACCAGCAGCAGAGAAGAAATAAGGGGGGCAATACCATACTATGCCATCCTTACTTCTGTGCTGCTGCTGGCGGTGCTACTTTCAGAGCTAAGATCCAAGCTGTGATGGCAGCACTGCCGCCAGCAGCAGCACAGAAATAAGGGTAACAGTACCACAACTCCCCCTACAATAACCTTGTGACCACCCCCCAACTCCTTTTTGGGTCATGACACCTACAATTGCAACACCATGAAATTTCAGATATAAATAGCTGAAGTCCTGAAATTATTGATTTTTAAAATCTTATGTCCAGGAAATTGACCAAAATGGACCGTGAATTTGGTAGGGCCCTAACTATGTTGCTAAGGCGTGTGAAAAATCTACACTCAGAGTGGCGTTATTAAGAAGACCTAAGTCCCCAAACAGACAGCACTAAGTTGACGGAAGAATTCTTCCATCGTCCTAGCCACTGCCTCTTGGGGAAATGGACCAACTACAGCAATGGGAGAACGCCTCCCATTGGCATAGGTATTGTCTATGCTGAAGTGCTACAGCCGCCCCACTGCAGTGGCACAGCTGTGACACTGTAATTTTGTTTTACGCATAAGACAAGCCCTTAGAGCATCACAGACCTCATGCATGACAAGAAAATTTTACATTAAATACCAGAGGGTCCTTCACTTCCAACTTTCCCCTCCAACATCGAGTATGTCTTTACTTCAAGACAAAGTATCTCTGCTTATTTTCCTCTGGACATTAAGGCTTTCTCTACCCTGGCAACTGAACAAAAGTTAAAAGAGGTGTTAAACACACACACACACACACACACACACACACACACCCCCGAAAGAAAAGTTTTGCTGAAGTAAAGCGCCAGCGTGAACAGTAGTTTCTCAGAATGCTCTTTTGTATTTCAGTGCTGCGTAGAGACTTGCTCAGTGGTTTCAGTAAGGTGTCAGGCTTACTCGATATGGTGTGGCTTCAGCAAAGCATGTTCTGCTCTTTCCCTCTGAAGAACCTAGCAGCGGCAGCTGTTGGAAGACAGGATACTGGCCTAGATGAACCATTGGTCTGACCCAGTATGGCTGTTCTTCTGTTCTTATAGTTGGAGGATAGGAAGGCAATGTCTAGGAATGAACCCTCATGGACACCGAGAAAGCAATATCGTGATGGTTGGCTAACAACAACAAAGTGGGAGATTTGAGGACAGGATGGAATTAGGAATGAATTGGCCTTTTTTGAGGGAAAGGAATGGCTAGTTTTCAATCTTGTGTGGGTGGTTTGAGAGATGGGTAGAAAGCAAAAAAGTCTAGTTCTGTTCGGGGAGCAGCTGGGTGAGGTAAGGAGAAACTGATGAGGTGTATTTTTCAGTGTAATCCCTTAGGGACATTTATACCTACCATTATATTCTCTGCACGTCAAAAGGGTAAGAAACTATATTCTACATTTTTCTTGTTTCTTGACCCACCCTAGGTGAGTAAGTTTGCAATATCATCTAATGCATATTTAGGGGTTGTTTTTTTGTTTTTTTAAAAAGCTCTTTTAGTAACTGGGTTTAGAGTAATCAAATATAGGAGTTTTTCAAGTCTCAAATTCACAAAGTCCTCTATACAATAGGCTAAATCCTGAAGTCCTCCTCCAGCTTTTTACAACGTTATCTCCTACTGATCCTTGTGTGACTATCTGAGGTTAGCCTCAGACCTGGATCTCCTTATCTATAGATCTATAAGGAGCACTGCGATACTGCCCACTAAGCCAGCCAGCTGGCGCTACTAGAGATTATATAAATAACTCACGTTTTAATCATATTTTAACACTTTTTTGTGAATTCCAGAATAGCATCTTTATGAATCATTCTAAATACAGATCACAAAATGATGGCTGCCCTGATAATAGTGTTCAGTGACTATATGAAACCGTGGATAGAAACAGCTGAAACCACACCTTTGAACAACAGATTCAGTAGGAACTTTCCAATTTTTACCTGACAGATAGGCAAACTGCTTCTTTAACTGGTCTTCAATATCTGCAGCACAGAGGGGAATGATATCCTGATGCATGATTTCTTCTGAAACAAAAAACAATGCTATGTCATTTTACAGAGAATCATGGTCAACACAAACTCTCAGTTCCAGAGCAGCGACATATAGAGCTATTCAAATTTTGAAACACCTGTCACGTGTTTGGAGAAAGTCATTCAGTCTTCTGGCAAGAGCAATCCTTTGGTTTTCCATGTGCAGCAGGACTAACATATTCACAAATGATTATAAGTAACAGAACTCTGCTGAGAGTAGGGGGGATAGGATGGCTGTTGAGTCCAATACTTTTTGGAGTGATTATACCAAGGGGTAGAGGTAAATCTGATTTTGCACTTGAAGTTCAAACTCAAATTTCATTACAGCCTGCTCAGATCATTTTTTTTTAAAGCAGAAAATGGTGCTATTCATATGCAGTCAACTCTTCCTGAAACCCTCCTGTAATGTACACAGAGTAACATTTTCAGAATGTTGTATAAAATTATGTAGGCAGCTCCAGACTTCTCAATATGTCTAAAGCAACATGCACATTCAGAATTGCACTCACTACACTAGCTATTAAATCCAAATGTAGCTGAATGAATACTTTTAAAAATAATAAAAGTTTTTACAATGAATATTCTTTGTGATAGGAACATAAGGTTTACTATTCCAAATCAGACCATTGATCCATCTAGTCCGGTGTTTAAATAGCAGGACGATTATTGGCACATTATATCAGATGGGTAAGATAAACTTCAGAGGAAGGAGCCTTCCACATAGGTAATGCACCTGGGTTAACTGAGCTATAAAACTTGGAAGAACATATTTCTTGATACCTTCAGTGATCAAATTATTCCTGGAAACACAGGATTTTAATCAAACTAAGATAGTGGGTATTAATGACAAATATAACCAAACTTTACCAATTGTTTAATTTCCCACCACAGTGTTTGACTTGGGACAGCTAAAACTTCAAAATTTGGTTGTTGGACAAGGAAGTGTGACTGTCCTAGTTTTAGATTTGTGGTTTCTTTATTCCAGCTGTGGTCTCATTCTCTCAGGTAATCTAAAAATTAAATATTGTTGCTCTTGTGATTGTATGAAAGTATTTCTCTGCATTGTTCTTGTTTTGTTGTGGATCATCATGCCACCGTGTCTCATTTCCATCCAGTTGTTTTTAGTGTGTCTGACTCTCACTTGGTCTTTTATATATTTTATTTTCCCCTCACATTAACACGAATTGAAATACCACTGCCAGCACAACTGAGCCTGACAGACAGAACTGAGAATGTGAGACAGTGAGTTTTCAATTAAAATACCTAAAGAATATTATTGCTAATATCCATTTTAAAATATAGATCTGATCAAATAGAATAGTGCCAGTCTAGTACTACCTGCGGTTACTGAAGGGTCACTGTGACAGGGTCCACACATATGTTTGGTTCCTGATACCTCTAAGCCAGCAGAGAAGAGTTGAACGGGGATAAAAACAGTTATAAGCTGTCCAGTTGTTTCTGCTTCCAATCCTGGAGTATGTTTTTGCCATGTAAACAACATTTGGGCCTATTTAGCTAACAATAATGGAGGAAAGCATGTAGTCTGCCATTGCAACACTATAGGACAATGAGAAGTATTTTTCACAAGAGCAATATATCTTGCAAGTAGCCTGGTAATTAAAAGCCATGTTGAGTATGCATCTATTCTGTCATTTGTTGTGGATTGGATGGTATTTAAGTGTAACTTTAGAGACAACCGCTGATGTAATTTTGTGATCTGATTTTCTAAGCTCTCTTTTGATTTATGAGCGGAATCGAGAAATGGGCTTGTAACAACACCACCTCAAATCTGAAGGGTCCTCAACCTTTATCAAGTCTAGAGCTACATCAAAATTAACAACTAACCTTTATTGCTACATAAATGGTTCAGACCAAAATCCCAGTCCACACACACTTGGGATTTTGGATTAAAATTTGACAGCTATGGCTCATTTTCATCTGTCTGTTCATAATTAACCCCGTGCTAACCACTTGGATGTTTTGGGAGCTCAAATAGCACTGATGGCAACATAAGAGAACATTCAAATATATCATTCTAAGGGATCAAAAATATAAAACCTTCAATTAATTTCTGTGCTTTTGCAGATTTGAAACCTACAGCAATAATGAAAAGTTAAAGAACTTAATCAAAAATGCACTTTTCTGCCTCATTCAAGCACGTTTCTAATTATATCTAATACTTAGATTAATTAATCAAAGTAAGGATGGAGTTTCAGTCCTAACTTGGCATTTTCATTTGGTTAAATTTTTAAGCATTTCAGGTATTTTTTTGTCATCTCTTTTCTCAAAAGTAAACCCTGTGTAGATCACTGGAATTTACTTCTTACAATTCAATCATGCTTGGCAATAGATCAAAAGTGCATGATGTGGAATAGAAAATTATAAGTATCTCAGCCACCAAAGAAAAATGTTTAAGTGAACCTAAAGACTAGTAAAGTGGCAAACAGCAACAATAGACTGATGGAAATCTGTGGAAGACTAAAAATGCGAGAAAAATATTTTTTAACTGAACGAATCTCATCCAAGCAGAATTGTGAGAAGTGCTTTTTTAAGAGTAGCCAAAGAGTTGCTACTTCCCGATAAGTAGCAACTTATTTTCTGAAACAGAACTTTTCTGTTCTCTTTCTGGCAGCTCGACAGAAGCAGCACTGACAACTTCTTTCAAGGTCACACAGTGATTGAACCAATCTTTCTGTAACTGGTGAACCTCTAGTTAGCCAAAAGACCTCTGCATACTTTACTTTCAAATCCACAAGAAGATGGGTTTAACAGTTAACTATGATTTAACTCTGGGGCCTCCTGTTACACAAGTGTCTGATATGTACAGGAGATAACTGAATTACGTTCTTTAATTTCTTTTGAAAGACCTGTCTTGGATGATCAGCCCTCCCACAGAGAAGAAAAATCTAGTGCATCAAAAGCAGGGGGAGTTTACTGTTGGAATCTTCATTATATTTCTGTTGTCCATCTGCAGTGTCACACACCACTTTAAAACGTAGGGTTCCGGCCCTGCAAACAGATGTGCACAGGTGAACTAATTTGCCCATGCAGATCTAATTACAGGTTCAACGCCCACGTTTTCCAAAAATATATACTGACACAATAAGGTATCCCACATCTGCAGGAACAAACAGAAATTTAAGCTCCTAGTAAAATTGAAAATAAAAGATTCTGCATGCCCAATTTTTGACAAATTGAGGAGTCTGGCACACAACTGAGCATCCAAAGTATCATTTTTCATAAAATTCAGGGAAGCATTTTTATGTCCCCACATGTGAACAATCCTATTAGTGCTCGTTTGCATTATATAAAGGAGTTTGATTGCTCGTTCGTTTTATCCAAACAGACTTTGAAGCCTCAGAAAAAAATTGAAGACAGCCTAATTTCACTGATGCCAAGACCAAAACATTAGTGCCTATGTTGAGTCCCATCAGTGAATCAGAGCCTTAGTTGGTTAAACCTCTACCAAATTACATACTCTGAAAACATTCAAAACAGCTTCCCATTGCACCCTACTTAGCCAGCAGATGAATCTCTTGTTTCTTGCTTGTTTCGCCTCCCACTCCTCGCTCCGAACACACAGGGTGAGGATGAGGATATATGAGGTCTTCTAAAGATATTTTGCATATCTTTTCGAAAAAGTCTTTCCACAGGAACATTGTGGAAATAGATCACTCCATGGCTTTCTCCTATTGCCTGCTCTTCTGACCGCCAGCACTGTAAATCCTGATGTCCAGGTAAATATTTAGAGGGACAAATCTCATTCTCTGCTTTGTCATGTCACCTGTTTTGTGTGCATGTACATGTATATATGCAAACACACATACCTAGAGACAACAGACAGAGAAATCAACGGATTACATCATTAAATTGGAGAGAGAAGATGCAGGAAGAAATATCTTTTTACTGGACCAACTTCTGTTGGTGAGAGACACAAGCTTTTGAGCTACACAGAGCTCTCTCTCAGGTGTGATCCAATAAAAGACATTACATCACCCAGCCTGCCTCTCTAATATCTCAGGACTGACACGGCTACAACAACACTTCACATAACCATGAAATTGGTCAATTTCATCACCAAATTGATACATTAATCATTTAAATCATGCATACCACAATAAGACTTATAATTGAAGCTGGTTAGGAATTTTTTGTCAGAAAATGTAGATTCAAGCAACCCAAAACATTTTATGAAAACATGCTAACTGCTCCAGGATTTGGGACCCCAAGGCTTCCAGGCTCCACACCATAAAAGCAGAGGCTCAAAGTAGGACTCTCTCAGCCAGGAGCCTGGAAGCACAAGCTCAAGATGGGGCTTTCAGGGCTTCTAGACTTTCTGCTCCATGGCAGGGCACTTTTCTGACTCCCACTGACTATGGGGCAGCTTGAGGATGTCCTTGGACTTGGGGCAGCCAGCTGTTCCATTTCCTTTTTTGCAGGTGGGAAGGAAATACAAACCAAAACCATTAGATTTTTCCAAATTCAAAAATTCTGAAATGCTTTTTCTGTGGGAAATTTCAAAATTTCAAGTTCTCATTCCAAATCAGAACTTAAAACTACTGTGAAATATTGGCATTTTCCACAGAACATTATAAGTAGAGCTAGTTCCATTCTGATCTGTATATACTGTGATGGGGCAAGGCCAGATGGCTACAGTAAAGTACTGAGGAACAGGTATGATAGCCCCAGGCTAAACAAATCCCTAGTACCATGGTAACCAAATGGCAGTTGCTCCAGGTTAATCAAGACACCTGGGGCAAATTAAGATCCTTCTAGAATGCAGTGGAGATAGCTAGATTGACTGGGACAACTGAAGCCAATCAAGGGCTGGCTGGAACTAATTAAAAGCCTCCCATTTAGTCAGTGAGGCACAGGTGTCAGGAGCTATAGGAGGGAGCTGTGCTGTTGGAGGAATGAAGCAGTACAAATCCATATCAGGTGTAAAGAAGGAGGCCCTAAGGTAAAGGTGAAGGAGATATTGAGTGGGGGCTGCTGTGGTGAAGTGGCCCAGGGAATTGTACACAACCTATTTCCAAAAAGTCAGCTACCATAGCTGCTAATTTTAGGGTCCCTGGGCTGGAGCCCAGAGTAGAGGATGGTCCCAGGTTCCCACCTCCCCTCCCTGATTAAATCAGACTGGGAGACAACAGAGACTGTAAGAGAGAGGATAGCTTCTCCTCACCTCCGTTGTTGGCTTATGATGAAAATGGCTCAGTAAGCTGTGACCCTTGCCTCTAGAGAGAGAAGGGCTACGTGGAGGGTCACAGTGAGCCTCTGAGGCTAGCAAAATCCGCCAGGAAATGCAGGACCCACAGAGTCAAGGAAAGAACTTTGTCACAATACGTTATCTGGTTAATAACCTCAGGTATGTTACTTTGGACTCTGGTAGTTCTCTCCCTCACCTCCTCTTCTTCCTATACATCTCTCTTTTTCTTACTATTGTTCCTGAATTTCAAAAATTGTTGTCTAAAGTAACACACAATGCACAATACCATATTTTCAGTAATGCATAATTTGTATAACTACCTGGTTTACAAAAATTATTTCCTGCATGCTAATATCATGTTAATATACTTCGGAATGTAACAAAATATCACTCTTTGGATATGTCTACAATACCTGCCAGATCAGCAGGCAGTGATTGATCCAGCAGGGGTCGATTTATCATGTCTAAATCCGATGTGATAAATCGACCCCCAAGCGCTCTCCAGTCGACTCCTGTACTCCTCCTCCACAAGAGGCGCAGGCGGAGTTGACGAGGGAGTGGCAGCAGTCGACTCACCACAGTGAAGACATCACAGTAAGTTGATCTAAGTACATCGACTTCAGTTACGTTATTCACGTAGCTGAAATTGCATAACTTAGATTGATTCCCCCCCAGTGTAGACCAGGCCTTTATAAAAGCAAAGGTTGCTAGGAGAAAACAAGAAAGGGAACATCAAAACTGCAAAGGCAAATCACTGGTAATCAAAATTGCCTCAAATTAATTTTATCTGAAGTAACAACAACACTCATTACATCACATTATAGATTTATGACATTGAATGTAAATTATTCAATATTTCAGAACAGGTGTGAGGGAAAATTCTGTTTGCAGAATAATTAAATCAGAAATGCTGGTGGAGGGAGAAGTACATCTTAGCTCAAGTCATCTCCGGATTATGTGGGGTTTACGCTTCTAATGATGCACAGACAGCCTTACTGGCCTCAACTGAGTATGTGCCCGGGATTTCAGATGGGACTGTATTCGGGACGGCTAGCCTGTCCCACTGCTCACACCACTATGGCCGCCCTTCTATTTTTAACATACTTGCTCAATCATAGCTAGGGCGGGTATGTCTATTCAAGCTTAAAGTTACACTTCCTGCTCCAGTGTAGACATATCCAAAGTTGCCTCATCTTTGTCTTCTATACCAAGGAAGCACAAGGGAGTTCTCACTTCTAGAGTGCTTAAGATGTGATTGAATGAATGCTCTAATACTTCAGAAGATGACATGTGGACTGCAGTTAGTAAATGAGAATGAAAGAGTTGACAAAGAAAAAAAGCAGATCAAAGACAGAGTGGTGAATATATGGTTTAAAATGATGGGACAAACTGCTAAGTAACAGGGACGCTATCAAGATTAATTAATTTAAAAACATGTTTAGAGGGTAACTAACAACATCTTTGACCCCAATCTGGCAAGGTTGTCAGTGAGGGTGTAGAGGCCCAGCTGCAAAAAGTGCCTTGCAGAATCCAAACCTAAGACTATTAGAAAGAATTTTTTTAAAATTTAATATACGCTACGCTTTGCATTTAATTGAAGTCAGACAATAAGATAAAATACTATCATTTTTATTTTAATCAAGTTCAATTTTGTGTCTAGTCAGTTTCCTTTTCTGGTTCTCTTACACTAGAAAGATGCTGTCAAGTTACATAGCACACAGGAAATTTTAAATTCCATTCATATTAAGCTAGTAAAAATTTTTAACTTCTCTCTTTAAATTTAAAGAATCCTAAATTTCGGGTCAAACTTAAATTTACAATAGATGGTATGATATAAGGAAAAACGCCTATAAACGATCAGAAATGTAGATAGAATAGCTACTCGAGGCATAATCCTTCACCTCTGTTCATCCTCATGCCACTAGCCCTATTGACATCAATAGGACTATAAGCAGGAATAGAAGTTGCTGGATTGGGACCAGAATTTGTAAGGCAAGGATGAAATGGCATAAAAAGTTATATTTAGTAACTCAGTCAATATTTAGAAACCTCAAAGTGGATATTGAAGCCATTCTCAGTGACAAATGAATTAAGCAAGAAAAAAGTCCCTTTAAAATAGAAGGCCAACATCTCAAGAAAGAAAGGTAAGAGACAAATACAGGTGCCCACATACAGAATAAAGAGGAACAGTGAACATCATACACAATCAGTTTAGAAATCAAGAACTACCATGACATATGAGGAAGGATGGTCTTGTGGTTAAATCATAGGACTGCATCAGCATGTTCGGTTTCTATTCCTGCCTCTGCTACATAAGTGCTGTGAATTTCCCAAGGTCACACATCCTCTTTATATTGCAGCATCCTCATCTGTTAAATGATGGTAACTTGCCTACTGCATAACACCCATAAGAAGTACAGAAGAATTAATGTTTGTAAAGCACGTTGATTTTTTCTTTATAATTCATTCTACCTGAAGATCTCAATCAAGTGTCGTACAAATGTGCTAGAGTACAGTTCTCTGAATTACCAACAGAAGCCTAACTAGTTGTCAAAAAGACAGAAAATTTCTAAAACTAAATTTTGATTTTAAGTTTGACATGTGGGGTTATGACCACCCTGTCCATTCCATATTGATGGATGGAAGGGGTATCCTAATATGGAAAAGCCTGAGAGCCACTGGTTTAGACAACTGTTTGAATGGGTAAACAGAAACTATTTTAAATGTTTTGTTATATCAGATGTTCCTGATGCATCCATACCCTCCCACAAAAATGCTGCAATGAACCACCAGAACAAAGGCCAAAATGCAGTAAAAAGCAAAGGAAAAGCTCAATGGAAACCTACGCTGAATGGTTCAAAGTATCTTACAGATCAGAGGACCATCAGAGAAGATATTATAGAAAATTATGAGAATAGAATTATAAAAAATAGAAAATGTCATTTGTGACATTGCAAAAGAAAAGGGATAGCTCAGTGGTTTGCTAAACCCAGGGTTGAGAGTTCAATCCTTGAGGAGGCCGCTTAGGGACCTGGGGCAAAATCAGTATTTGGTCCTGCTAGTGAAGGCAGGGGGCTGTACTCAAAGACTTTTCAGGATCTCTTCCAGTTCTATAATATAATATAATATAATAATTGGAGATATACTTATCTCCTAGAACTAGAAGGGACCTTGAAAGGTCATCAAGAGACCTATATGAGATAGGTATATCTCCATATATTAAATATAGAAAGAGGTGTGATTTCTACTTGCCATCTGAAAGCATAGTCCTGTCCCACGGTTCTTCAGCCCAGAGTCGGGATCAAATAGTGGGAAAATTACTTTAAAAAAGTATCCTAGGACAAAACAATCTGAAAAGCTCAGTCTAATTGGCTCAGTTTACAACAGAAGCACTCCAAATAAACTATGTTGCAGCACTTTGTTCCCATAAAATCAGAAGCTCCTCTGGCTGCATTAACATGGTAACAAAAGTGAGGTCATTCAGCAGTGCAAAAATAATAATAAATAATGTCATCGCCACATGCCAGAATCCTACCTCCACAAGCTGCCTCAGGTTTTCAGTACGGCAACACGATCAAGCCTGTGCTATATTAGAGTAGGAATCAGATGCTACTATTCATTAATATCCATGTTTTCACCCAGCAGCACAAAATCTCAGCTCCATAATGTATTCCAGCAGGAGACCAAACACAGTAAAAATGACCAAACGCTTGGGGTAAAAACCTGGATCTACTGAAGTCATTGGAAACTCCCATAGATAACAATGGGTTCAGGATTTCACCTTAGGACAGGAAGATGGTCAGGTACTTTCCCCCACAAGTACAGCATCAACCCTAGCCCTGAAAGGGAGTCCCAGATCTTGTGTCTTATTTTTACATCAATTAAAATGGTATGAGATGTTAAAAAGCAATAAAAACCTGTGGTTCAACTAACAGATTTTTATAGCAATAAGGGAGGACTTTGCATGATGCATTTCTTGTACCTAGAAGAAATTTAAATTCTAAAAACAAGTGTTGAAAAGGATTGTCAGAAACATCAGCTTTCGAGTAGCCTTGGGCTGTAGATCAGATTCCCATTTCTGGATATTTATCTGCTAAGCCTATACTTGAAAAGGTACTAAATGTAATAAATACAAAATGCACTAGGTGACTGAATATAATTAAAGTTCTGGACGCACTCTTCTGTCATAGCATAGTCCTTTCTTATAGGGGCCACTGATTTTCAAAAACACATGCCCCGCAAAGCTTAATTTTAGATAAGAAATTTATCAAAGGGAGCAGGAAGTGGAGAATTACATCACAGGAGGGATTTCTGGCCACTGTCTTTCCCATACTGATAAAAAGCTAGATGGGGTTAATGAGGGAAAGACCAGAGTTCCAAATGAGCTAAGCAACCAACAGATCCCATTACACTCAGATGTTGAGTACAATGGGACCTGCTGCACGCTGAGCTCATTTGAAAAATCTGACCACTTTAAGTAGATGCCTAAATAAGATCTGACCTCTTGAAAAGAAAATCGAACCCCAACTTCAGGTGCTAAGCACTTTTGGAAATCTGGCCCTAGGTGTTTAGGCCTATGTCATAAACAGATAGCTAAGGGTTAATGTTTCTTTCACCTGTAAAGGGTTAACAAAGGGAACCAAACACCTGACCAGAGGACCAATCAGGCGAAACTCGGATTGTCTAAAGGCGCTAGCTCAGGATGGGAATGTTTGGGTGTGTGTCCCTTTTGTCTGCTCTCCTGCTTTCTCCGGTCTGTCTCTCAGCTAGAGAGGGTTCTTTCTACTTCAAGCTTCTACTCTCTGTTTCCCAGTTGTAAGATACAGGTATAAGACAATAGGTTCTTTTATTGTTATTGTATTTACATGTGGTTAGTTTGCTGGAATGTTAAATTGTATTTTTTTTGAATAAGCTGTAATATTTTTCTAGGCAATAGCCTGTGTATTGTCACTTGATACAGAGATAATATTTTTGTCTTTTTCTTTCTTTTTTAGTATAAAGTTTTCTTTTTAAAACCTGTTTGAGTTTTTCTCTGGTTATAGGCTAAGGCAAGGAAGGGAGGGGGAAATCTCTTTTGTGTTAGCTTGAACTAGTTTGAATCTGCGTAGCCTCGGAGGAGGAAGAAGGGGGGGAAGGTAAATTGCTGTCTCTGTTTTGCATTCAGGAGTGTAAGTACAGTATCGCCCAGGAAGAACCACCAGGGAGGGGGAGCTGGGATGAGAAATAAAGAGGAGACAAGGGGAGGGGGTTTATTTCCCTTTGTGGTAAGACTCAGGACTTCTGAGTCTTGGGGTCCCCCAGAGAAGGTTTTGGGAGACCAGAGAGGGAGCCAAGCCCTGGAAATCACTTGGCTGGTGGCAGCAATATAGATCTAAGCTGGTAATTAAGCTTAGAGGGTTCACGCTAGCTTCTCCGTTTATGAACGCTAAGGTTCAAATCTGAGTAGGAAGCTATGACAGCCTATTATTAAAAAGAGGACATTAAAATCATCTGTGATCAATATATTCAAGTTCTGACTTAAAGTAAACCAAGAAAGTTAAAAGATGTTTTAAAAACTTCTCAAAAGTACCCAAGAAACTTAGGAATCTAAGTTCTATTGACTTTCAATGAAACTTAGGGTATGTCTACAGAGAAAAAAATCCGGAGCCAACTGAGAAGCAAGCATTTATTTGTCACAGGTCACCTAGTCAGACTAGGTGTGCTGGAGAGGGAACTTAATGCTAGTACCCCTCTCCCCTTTACTACAGGCTTTACTCCAGAAATTCTAGAAACAGGTGTCTCAGAGTCTGGGAAGCCTCATTTGATTACCACAAGTAAGGAGGCTACAGTAACTGACAGAAGTCCTATAATGGGGTATGTTGGCCTTTGAAGGTTTGAGAGGGGACTCCTAGCCACTCCCTCCCAAGCCATTCTAACAACAATGCCTTTGGGACAGAGGATGCACTCACAGGTGGGAAGGATGATGTAGTCTCAGTTTACAGTGTGTGAAAGTCTATACTGCTGACTCTGGTCTAGGGCTGGGGACCAACATTCCAATGAGGTGGATCAAAATGTCTCTTCAAGCTGACCCCCTCACACAGAGGACCAGAACAGCAAGGCAGGCCAGGAGTTGTCTCCAGGGAAGCCAGGACTGTAATCTGGCTTTCTGGCAGGGTCTTCTGGGAATGCAGCTGCATATATAAATAATTCCCTTCCCTCAGATCAGTTAGAGACCTGGAAAGGTCAGGGTACGTCTCCAGGAGATAAGGGACCACTCACTAATCAATTTGTGTTTTCTTTTTATTTTGCTTCTCATGCCACAGTACAAGAAAAGAAAAGAAAAGAAAAGTAGTAAAACCCTCTCTGGAGAGGCTGAGTACACTGAAAAAGACTGGGAAGATAAAACTCCCCCAAGGGAAGGTTTGTCTCCTCACATTTTTTTTTTTTCAACTCCATCGGCATGGTTCTTTTGTTCAGTTTGTCCTGACCCTGGGTCCCATTAATGGCTAGCAATTTACAGCTGCTTTCCATCTGGAAAGCTCTTCATCTTTATCTGAGGTCATCTTAAAGGGTGAATGTAATTACTTAACAGTGCCAAAAGTCCTCTAACATAAACAGAGTGAACTCTTCTTAAAAGCAGAAATATTTCAGGTGAAATAAACCATGCTGCATATATGTAAGAGTACCTTGAACACCAATCCTGCCAGAAGATGCAACAGTGCAGATCCTTGCACCAGAACAGAGGCCCTATGCAGAAGTCTGTGGGATCTGGGAATTGGAGCCTAAGGCCAGGTGTACACTAGAAAATCAAGTTGGCTTAATGACATTGCTCAGAGTGTGAGAAATCCACACCCGAGTGACATCGTTGTGACAAAACACAGACAAAAGGGAAATTCTTCAACAATGCACAATCAACCTCTGGAACTTATTGCCTGGGGATGTTGTGAAGGCCAAAACCTGTAGCTAAAACAACAAAGATTTGAAGAAAGGAATGATGGCGCTTGCATTAGAATTTATATCTATTGGTACAAAGGCCTCTGTGCTCTCTCATATCAAGCTCAGATTCTTTGCAGATAAGAGAATTCATCTTTCTAATATGAGAAAGCAAAATCTTTTCTAACAACACAACTGAACAAGGAGCAGAGGCTGAAAATAATATTTAGGTGGATCTGTAGATAAGCCTATCACAATTGGTTTTCCCTTGTTTAGGTCAGATCCCATTCCCATTTAATCAATGGGAATGGGATCAGACTCTTTGGAATCAATTGCAATATGCTGCGGTATTTTACTTTATATGGAGTTGAAAGCCAGCCTGTTTCTCCCTTTATTTTTATTTAAAGGCAAGTTCTTTTGTACAACTCTTGAAAACTATTACGGTCCTTCTGAACCAAGTCCAACATGATTGAAAACAAACTGTAAATAGCGACAAAGAGTCCTGTCGCACCTTATAGACTAACATTATCTCCATAATATAATCTGTTAGTCTATAAAGTGTCACAGGACTCTTTGTTGCTTTTTACAGATCGAGACTAACACAGCTACCCCGTGATACTAGAAACTGTAAATAGTTTTGGGTTGATTTTTTTTCCCTCTTTTAAAAAAAACCTGTTGCTTAGCCCACTTTTGATTTTGTTGTGTCCCCTCTGGATCAAGCTACACAAACAGTATTGTACTAAAAGTCTTCAACAGAAAATCTTCGTTAAAGCACCATCCAGTCTAGTAATTATACATTCAACATAATGACTTGCAGAGTATTCCCTTCAACTCCCCAAGGTGGGAAAAGCTTTATTTCCCATTCTGTCGTCATTTCTGCCTCCCCCATCACCAACAGTCAATTTCTTTGTGTAGCCCTGAAAGTGGGGGACTAGGTCCAATTAACCAGTTAAGACACTGAGGGAACTCTCCCCTAAAAGCTCTTGTTTACTGAAATGGACTGTAGCTCTTTTTAGAAATGCTGTTTGCAGTGGTCTTGATATTTGCTAGCTCCACAAATAAAGCAAGTTTAGAAGTTGTTTTGAACCATTAAGCCAGTATTCAACAGGCGTTTCTCTCTCCAGTCCCTGACCATGTAGTACATTATCCCGGTTGATTTGTGTGCTGTTTGTAACCATGTTGAATTGTTTCACAGTTAAAGTACTAGCCTGACTGGCAGGCCAATAGAAATGAACTTTTCTAGAATTAATGTTAAGGTGCATTTAGAGCTGGACAAAAAACTTTTAGGATGAATATTTCATCTGATGACCCAAACAGCCGTTTTGGTTGACCCAAAGCTAATTTTGCATTTGACATAAATAGTTTTGGTCATTCCCAAACGGCCAGAGGAGTGGTGATGCTGCCAGTTCCAAAACCCCTTATAATATAACATTTAGCCCTGTAGTTAGGGCACACATTGAGGATGTGGGAGACCCAGGTTCAAATCCCTGCTCTGGAACAGACCTGCAATGAACTTTTTTGATTCAGCAAAAACTGCTAAATATTTCAGATTGGGTTGAACACAAACTACTCCCCTCCACCCCCCAATTTTTCAGAACTGCCGTCAAACCAACAAATCAATTTTTCACCCAGTTCTAGCTCCACTGCAACCTAAATTTCTGTTATTGGATCAGAAACTGTAAGTGACCAATCCCCCAAGATTTTAACCCACAATGGGACTCTTTCCATTGAAAGTAATTTATGAAGTGCCATGAGAAGGAAAGTTGTAAATTATATAAAACAGCTCCATCAGAAATAGCTTGTTTCTGGTACACTGAAGTCAGGCTGTGGCACGTAAACTTAAAAACACTAATGCTTCATCTTCCTCAACATTCCATCAAATTAGCCAGGTTATATACCTGAAAAGTATCTTTAAATGCCAGCTACTAAGGAAAACAAATAGCCTTGTCAGTTCAAATTCTGCATTAGGTATCTGACACGTAGCTGAATCATTTAAATATTTAAAGTCTTATTTCTGAAACTAGACAATTGATTGAGGCTTACTGTTAGGAGACAGCTCATGTTTCTCCACCCATTCAGGAGAAACAGGTTCCTCTTTAGAATTATGTCAAATAAAACAGATCTTCACATTTGAGTTTTTTAAATAGAATCATGTTATTCCACTTCCATGGTATTAAACCTACCCTGAATATCAGTCTATTTGATACATAGCTTCTAATTTACTTCTGTCATAAACAGATAGTTAAGGGTTAATGCCTCTTTTACCTGTAAAGGGTTAAGAAGCTCAGTAAACCTGGCTGACACCTGACCAGAGGACCAATAAGGGGACAACATACTTTCAAATCTTGGTGGAGGGAAGTCTTTGTTTGTGCTCTTTGTTTTGGGTGTTGTTCACTCTTGGGACTCAGAGGGACCAGACATCAATCCAGGCTCTCCAAATCTTTCTGAATCAGTCTCTCATGTTTCAAAGTTGTAAGCAACAGCCAGGCAAGGCGGATTAGTTTTATTTTTGTTTTCTCAACTTGTAAATGACCCTTTTTTGCTGAGACGATTTTACCTCTGCTTGCTGTAACTTTGAACCTAAGGCTAGAGGGGGTTCCTCTGGGCTATATGAATCTGAGTATCCTGTAAAGTATTTTTCCATCCTGATTTTACAGAGATGATTTTTACCTCTTTCTTTCTTTAATTAAAAGCTTTCTTTTTAAGAACCTGATTGATTTTTCCTTGTTTTAAGATTTAAGGGATTGGATCTGGACTCACCAGGGATCGGTGGGGGGGAAGGAAGGGGGATAGTTAATGTCTCCTTGTTTTAAGATCCAAGAGGTTTGGATCTGTGTTCACCAGGGAATTGGTGAAGCCTCTCAAGGCTGCCCAGGGAGGGGAATGTTTTGAGGGGGACAAAAAGTGATCCAGGCACTGAAATTTCTGGATGGTGGCAGCTACCAGATCTAAGCTAGTAATTAAGCTTAGAAGTGTCCATGCAGGACCCCACATTTGTACCCTAAAGTTCAGAGTGGGGAAGGAACCTTGAAAACTTCACATTAAAAAACATCACAATTTCATACTTTCCAACAGTCTAGGGTTCACAAGACTGTTTGACCCCCCAAATCCCATCGCAGTTGAAGTAGATCATGCCCCATAGGGCTGGCTAGGCTTGGCTCCCTGCTCTGGGCATTGCGACTTGGTTCCTGATGCAGGGAGGCTGAGCCAACTACAAGTGAGTGGCATTGCAACCTGATGCACAGGGTCACAGCACTATTCATTCAAACTTGAACAGCACTGCAACTGTGTGCCAGAGGCCAGGTGGCGACAGCCAGAGCAGGAAGCCAA
Source organism: Chelonoidis abingdonii (assembly GCF_003597395.2). Lineage (NCBI taxonomy): Eukaryota > Metazoa > Chordata > Testudines > Testudinidae > Chelonoidis > Chelonoidis abingdonii. The sequence continues at coordinate 259,968,699 of NC_133769.1, forward strand.
GTTCAGCCAGCCTTCTGGGACAGGAGCTGCCACTGCAGGGTGAGCTCACAGATCTCCCAACCTCCAGCAGCAGGGCCTATCCCTGCTTTAGCCAGCTGAAGAGTTGAGAAGTATACAATTAAGGGCTTCATCACAGGAGGGAAGGATGTCCTTTATGAAGGACTGAAACAGCCCGCTGCCATGCTACCGGGAGCAGTAATGTAAAATTGTACAAGCTGATCAAGGTCTTGCCCTATCAATATTCAGAAAGAAAGTAAACAGGTTGCTAGAGGAAGCGATATTAGGAATTCAGTAAGTGGCATTCCTTCCCTTATAAGCCTGAGCACTGTGATATGAGGCACTTTATTGCTTGAATAGCTTTTATATGACTACTTTTAGTCATTAAAATGTTCCATGACACTTCTCAAGATGACAGGTGCTAGTCCTTGCATCTTGGATGAGTTCTAATTTGAACAACTACCTTCTGGCCACCTAAGTTCTGAGTTCCCATTGTCAACAGGATATGGAATTCTCATTATCTTCATTTCTTAAACTGTGACATTCGGTTGCTATTGCTATGTGCAGTCATTCAGTCTTCCCTTTAGAAATGTCTGCATTTCAATGAGGGTGGTGAAAGGATAAATTAGATTTTTTAAATAATGATACATGTATGTTATTTATGGTCTTCAAGATCATTTTGAACCCATATAAGATCAATATTAATTCAGTTCGAATTTATTCACATTTGTTTGGATATTGTTTATAAATGGGGCTTCAACAGGATCATATCCTCTGCAGATCAGCACAGAGGATGCACCTGTAAGATTCCCTTCCCTTACACATACTTCAGTTTTGTTTTTTTTAAATAGAGTCCAGCTCTTTAGCTAAAGATGTAGCAGTTCATGCTTTTAGCTATGGAGGTCCCCGTGTTTGAGGGCAAGGGGTGGGAAGAGTGTCTTTAGGGAAGAGAAGAAGGTAGGCTGCAGGCTGGGGGAGACGGGGAAAGAGAGTTGACAGCTAATAGTTAAAGGGGAAGTAAATAGCAACCATCTGTGAAAGGGCACAGCTGACCCAAGAAGGGAAAAGGGAACAGTCATCCAGGGAGTGGGGAAAGCACATGGTGTCATGAGTAGAGCCCCATTACTTTTTTCCTCTCTCACACTTAGCGCTCACACAGCACTTTTCATGTTCAAAGCACACATATGCACAACCACACAGTCAAAATGTATACTGCATTGCTTGACACCAGTGTTCCATTAAAAATAGAGCAGTTTTGGTGTGATTAAGCAGTGGAAAGAGATTAATAGCAGGCATGATGCAGAACCTTCTAGTACGCTCAATTATAACAAGAGGGATATTTTTGCTAACTGAGGAGTCTGATCGTGGAACACCTTCTGAAGGCTCATCTACATCTCAAGTGAAAGCACTGTCAGCAGTTATTCTGAGCAGCACCAGCAGTAACTTCAGTACACCACGCAAGCAAGGAAGATATGAAGATTAAAGATAAATGGTTAACGTTATGAGTGAATACAAACTAAAATGAACCAAACAGTTACCCTTCCATCCATTACAGACTCAGCAGTCAGTGTGGATACAGTAAGTTTCAGTGCTACCATTTAAACAATGCCCACCAAATGCGCATTTTAAATTTGTGTTAATTTGTTCTCACTATAGGTTAACCACATAGCTTAATTGCTGGAGACAACTGTACCAGCAATAAAAATACATTCCAGAGCAGGCACTTGCAAAGCATGTAATGAGGGGAAAAAATAAAATAAAGGACACTGCACAGATGCAGATTATACCACCTGCTCTGCTCATACCAACTACAGCTTCCTGTTATCATGAGCACAAGGCATTTTTTTTTTTCCTTTTAAAGTCTCCATCTGGTTCTTCATTAAAATCATAAGTTGAGGCTTTGGCAAAGAATCTTTCACAGCACGATGACAGTCATCTTTCGTACATGGTGATTACGCACTGATCATTCTTGCAAACAATTTGCTGAAGTGCATGTTGATGGCGGTGTGCCAGTACAGCAGCACCCAATGCAGCACGTGAGATGCTCACTGTTCTGATATTTCCTGTCACTCACATGTATGTCTTGACAGTATCAGTAACCAACTCAGGTTTTGAATTCTTCCAAATGCTTCTCTAAGGGCCTCTAATCCAAACACTTAATCAGTGTTAAACCATTTTTGAAATGCTTGTCTATGTTTTACTATTTTTCTTCGCAATACTGAGCCCCGGATACTGGAGCATTAGCTTCACCTTGTTTAACTACTTTCATCTCCAGGCACATGTGGGTGTTGCACCTCTGAGGCACTTTTTGATTCGGGGTTGCTCTTTTCCTTAGGATCTATAGTCTAACTTAACTGTACTTGCAAGATACGCTGAATGTAACAACACACCACATATCCTGGCAGAAGAAACCATGTCAGTTCTACTACTTCACCCATGTCCACCCAGCAGAACAAGCTGAAGTTCTGAGTAATTCAAAACAAACTTAAAATGAGGTCATTCAAGTGGACATGTCCAAAACACTAATCAACGTCTAGTTTAAGCAAAGTCTCTAAGAAACAAGGACACATCAGTTTAGAGATCAGAAACAAAACTGTTTTTTCCTATACTGAGGAAATCCAAGATGGCTTTGTCATAAACAGACTGTTAAGGGTTAATGTCTTTTACCTGTAAAGGGTTAACAAACAGGGAACCAAACACCTGACCAGAGGACCAATCAGGAGACAAGATATTTTTGAATTTGGGTGGAGGGAAGCTTGTGTGTGTGTTCTCTGTCCGTTTTTTTTTGTTCTCTCGGGGGTGGGGTCTGAGAGAGACCAGACATTACTACAGGCTCTCTAAGTTTCTGTTCAAATAGTAAGTAAAAAACAGGTGGTTTAGGCTTTTTGTTTGTTTTACTCTATTTGCAATCGTGGATCTGGCTGGTTAACTTTTATATGTGTAGTTGCTGGGAATATTTTGATTTTGTATTAGGTACTGGGAGAAAGTTCTTCTAGTGTTTGTAAGCTTTAGGACCCTGTCGGTATTTCATCTTGAAATTACAGAGATAATTCTTCTACTTTTCCTTTCTTTTATTAAAGATTTATTTTCAGAGAACCTAAATTGAATGGGGTTTTTTTCTTGTTTCCCTTGTTTTATCAGGGGATTGGGATAAACTCACCAAGGGCTGGTGGGAGGAGACAGGAGGGAGAGGTAGATCTCTCTGTTTTCCTTGAATCTGTTTGCGCTCTTTGTGAGGGACAGGGAATGCTTCTCGTGTATTGTGATTAAAGAAAGTTGGAACTTCAGTATCTCTCAGGATAGACCAGGGAGGGAAGTCTGGGGGGGGGTGAAGAGAACGGGGTAATGTTTATTTCTCCTTGTTTTAAGAACCTAAGGGGTTTGGGTTCTTGGGGTCCCAGAGAAGGGTTGGGGAGATCAGAGTGCCCCAAAAAACACTATACGTTTTGGGTGGTGGCAGTGCTATCAGATCTAAGCTGGTGATTAAGCTTAGAGGAATTCATGCAGGTACCCAAATTTTGGATGCTAAGGTTCAGATTTGGGAAATTATACCTTATGACAGGCTTCTACTATCCCAAACACTTAAGATTTTTTTTTCTTAACACAAAGCAAAAAAGTAAGAGAAAAAAATAGAAAATGAAGAAAAAAGGGAATTCTTTTTACAGAAGATTTCCAGTTCTTTCATATATACAGAGTCTAGTAATCACAGTTTGAGTCATAATGTGCTTCAATACTCTGGTTTTTATTCTGCTCTCAAGTATCCCAACACTGTCTTGATGACACTTTCAGATGCTTCCTATGCTGTTCCAAGTAATGTTCGTTACCGCCAATGTGAGGTGACAGCAGGGATTCTTGATTACTTCATAGACTATCATGAAGTAAGTCACATATACATTATTGTGTACGGTAGCTGCAGTATGTCAGCAGCAGACAGACCTGTGCTCAAGACCTTCACGATGACCCAGCATAGTGAGACTGATGCATGGAAGACCCAGGTTTGAAGCAAAAAGAAAATTGCATATCAAGAAATTAGAAATCATTCATTCACCTTGAGTGGTTGGAGGAGAGGGAGCACTGATTGTGTGCATCTCAAAACTGGTTATCTACATCAGTACTCTAACTTCAAATTCCCCAGGACCGCCACCACAAAATTAAAGTTAAAGTTAAGAAAAGCGGGAACATTTCTGAAACAGACAATATTTTAAACAATTACTATTGGGTATACGTGCACACAGTGTAGAATATTAAAATCATTTCTGAAATGTTCATTTTTAATTTTAGCAATTTCAGTTTTATTCTAAGTACATGAATGTCTTTATAATTGCATATGACAATCACATATGACATCCTGAAGAAGCAAGAGAAACATGTTCATAGAAAAAGCGTGATAGACTGAACATAAGATTGTTCCATTAGCAAGTTCTTAAATGAGAAAAATGGAACTTGACCCAAATGTGTCTGATTTAGCACTTTATCAAACAGGCCTCTGTGGATTGAATGGAATATTATACCTTTCTAACTGACTGGCTGTAGTCAGATTTAAGACTCAAACAAAGTAATACAGTTTTCTGCTTTCTCAACATTAAAGTCTGAAATGAGAATTAAGAGGAAAGAAAATTCTTAGTACCTCAGCTACTGAACTTGGAGAGACCTACTGTATTAAGAAAATTTGATAAAAGCCTTATCGAAATGATAGGGTGTTGTTTTTACCAGGATTTAAAAAAATACATCTCCTTTTAAAACTTGAGGGAATTGCACAATTATGTTTAAAAGTATGTTCAAAATGGTCTTGTCCAGCCTAACACCCCAACGTTATTTCCATCCTCCATCAACAGAGCTCCTCCGAAGAGAAAAATCAACGGGAACGCACATTCCTTGCAGCATGCCCAAAGAGGCAGTCTCAGGCTTTGCAGGACCAGCTAGGGGAGCAAGTTCCAAAATTTCTGAAAATTCCTTCTCCAGCTTTCTCAAGGAAACGGCTGCATTAGGTGCTTAGAAGGATCTCAGCTGCAATGTATCATGGTATCAGGTACCATTAGTGTGACTAGATAGCAAGTGCGAAATATTGGGATAGTGGTTGGGGGGTAATAGGAGCCCATATTTAAAAAACCCAAATATCGTGTCTGTCTCTGTAAAATTGGGACATCTGGTCACCTGAGGTACCATCAAGGTGGCCTCAGAAGGTACATGTGGTACATCAGTGACAGCAGATAATTGGAACAAGTCAATTTTCTGTTGGAATGATTTTCTGATAGAAAATGCACTTTCTGCAGGAAAATTTCAGTTTTACTTGAAAATTGTGATGGTTTGTTTATTTGGAAAAATCATTCCCAGCTCTGGGGATCCCGTTCGTTGGCAGGTCACCTGACAGGCTGCTGGGGAGCCCACGCTTCCAGGCTCGCTGGTTCCCGGACAGTCCACCAGGAGGCCTGTCTCAGAGCTGGGGGCTCCCAGGACTTTCAGGCTCCCTTGCAGCTTGGAAACCCTGGCACCACAGCCATGTGGTTCTCCACCTGGCAGTCTGCCTTAAACTTTGAATCTTACGTGGTTAGAAAAATACATTGAGCCAAAGTGCAAAACTGCAAAAATGCAATATTCTCCCCCTCCTACAATTTGAGGTAATTTTCAGGTTACCACCACATACTGCTGCGGTGTGAACTTATGTTGTGTTCTACTTGGGGAGGCAGATGTGGGGTATTTACCTCAGTGAAAGTTGATCACAGAGTATGTTCCTGTACACTCAAGCATGACAATTTCAATCAATGGATGAAAACAACACTGCTTATCAATATATTTTGTGGTACTTGTGCTTCATGCATCTATCAACAAGACCACCACTATAAATGGGGGGAGGGATAGCTCAGTGGTTTGAGCATTGGCCTGCTAAACCCAGGGTTGTGAGTTTAATCCTTCAGGGGGCCACTTAGGGATCTGGGGCAAAAATCAGTACTTGGTCCTTCTAGTGAAGGAAGGGGGCTGGACTCAATGACCTTTCAAGGTCCCTTCCAGTTCTAGGAGATAGGTTTATCTTCAATTATTAAATAAAAAATTTATAAAGAGCAGCTTGGATGTGTGAAAGAAGAGAAACATTTACTAAGCAGTTACTAAGTAACTTTAGTCATTCCTTAATATTTCTTTGCTATAGTTAGTACAGCAAGCTTTTCTGGCATTTCTGAGCAGGGCCGGCTCCAGGCACCAGTCGATCAAGCACGTGCTTGGGGTGGCACTCTGTAAGGGGCGGCCAATCTTCCGGTGGCAGGGAGGTGCTCGGAGCTTTTGTTTGTTTGTTTGTTTGGTAGGGGTGGCGCTTGAGGTTTGATTTTGTTTGTTTGTTTAGGCCAGGCGGTGCTCAGGGGTTGTCTGTTTCGGCAGGGCAGTGTGGTGCTTGGGGCGGGGTGTTGTTTTGGCGGCGCAGTGCTGGGGGGGGGGGGGGATTGTTTCAGCGGAGCGGTGCTTTTTTTTTGGCGCTTGGGGCAGCAAAAAAGTTAGAGCCAGCCCTGTTTCTGAGCCTGTGAAAATCCAATTAAATACATGAGCTCTCCCTGACCCATCTGAATGCATTTGTAAAGTACTGCCCATGTTTAACTGTTATAGGTTAAAGAAATAGGGGCAGATATAGGATCCCTAGTCTAGCTTCTCTAATGGAGCATCTAAGCATTCCCCTGATGTATGAGAATTCCCAGGGGCTGAAGTAGTCAACCATGCTGGCTCTATCCGACACTCTCCAAGTTTTCCCTGTTCTTCAGCACAAAGGGCATGTTGGAGATGGATTGGCACATTAGGCATGGAAGGATTTCTCTTTTCTCCCTCCTCTCTAGGGTTCCAAAATGAGCACCTGCTCAGTGTCTGATCTGATCTGGCATATGGCCTTCATAAAAAACTTAAAAAAAATACTGTATGGAAGGTACACTGTATTGTATGGATTTCAGCCATCAACTCCACACTTCTGAGCAAGGATTCCAAGTTATTTTTGTTGAGGGCTGACTGTGAAAAGCAAATTAATGGGGAGAGATTCTCAGTTCTGACTCTTTTTTACCCACAATTGGAAACACGCAAAGTTTTCCTTCCATATGTAATAGGAAGAAAGTTCAAATTACATTTGAGTATTCCAAGCGCGTGTGTGTGAAACCTACAGAGCAAAGCTTGAAAACAAACCAATAGCAGTTTATTATTATATATTATGCCAGCTGTGGGTGTCTATCTGCTGTGTAGACATACCCTAAGTTTCAAAGGCTCCTGGCTCTCTGCACAGAACAGAACACCCAAGACACTGCATTGGGACCGCATTTTGAAGAGGAAATGCTCCCAGAAGGTCATGTAGTTTGTGCAAGCCAGCTCAAATAGTTTAAAAAGTGTCGGAGCAAAAGATGACAACATCAACTTCCCAAAGGCCCATCTCAGAGCTGCCTGAAAAACTCATTTAAAAACTCATTTCTCCAGGAGTCCCCTTCTTTCCAGATAACATTACATGGATGACAGGCAGAACCTTTCATAGATTAAATGTAGTTAAGAGGTGTAACAGCAAACTTTAGATTTGAACTTCCTCAGTTGTAAGGGATGTTCAGATTTGGGATTTTGTCTGAGCTATATTTGTAATTAAATATGATCATTAGACTCACTGGATCATCAAAAGACATTTTGCTCCCTAGGGACCAGTTCCCTGCCAAATTTCAAATTCCAATAACCTCCCAGTTCAGGTGCTAGAGATTCAAAAAAGTAAGTAAACATTTATATATGACAGCAGACATGCATTTTGTTTTCTGTTCTCTTTCCTTACTGAAAATGGCTAAACCATTTAAATTCAAATTAAAACAAAAAACAAAACAAACCACTCATGCTCTTGGGTTGAAAAAAAACATGCAAAAGCAGCGTTATGATAAATACAAGCAACTGATATGAAACATGTGCAACCTAAACTACAGGTGTTTGGCCTGCAAAACTGTAAAAATAATATAAAAATCCATTCATAATAGGATACAGAAAATTCAGTTATCTAGGTCCACGTGCCTTAAATTGCCTTAAAGATTAACAAAATCCATATGACAACTGCAACAAAAACAACTGACGTGTCTGGTATAGACCTAGGATTTAAAAAACAAAGGAAGATCTGATATTGCCAAAAACTACGGAAAGAGAAAATATTCAAATGCCACAAACAAGTAACTTCAGAAAATATTTCTCAAAGAAAGCTTGTAAACAGATTGCTTTCTGAAGCCTGTTCATGACTCTCTGGGGTTGTGTCCTCACATTAAGAGCTCATGGCTTAGTAGGATGCAGCTCCTCCCGGAAGGATGGTGTATCCCACATAGCTACAGTAGGAGGGCTCTGTCCATGACCAGGCCACCCCACACTCCACTGAATCTCTCGCTCAAGGACAGAAAAATGGCTCCGTTTTGTTTTCTTCCTTTATGAGAAGGGCCTTAGTTCACTCCAAATGCTGAGCTACAGCAGAAGTGGATGATTCAGCCTGCACTCTGCTCCCCAACATGTGACCTTCCTTGTTTTCTGTTGCATGTATCAGTAACTGGAACATACCCATCTTTATTCCAAATTAGCCCTTGCCATTGCCTTTGCCCTTACCTACAGCTTGTAGGGCTTTATACTGATTTCAGATACATAGGAATGTAGCCGCTCTCATGGCCTAGATCCCTGCCACTGGGGAGAAAACCTGCAGAAAGATCACTTCACACTGTCCCATTAGGGGGCCCTCCCCCATAGCCAATTATCTGCCTGGCTCCCCTGGGAGATGCAGGAGGCACCAACTCTAATCCCAGACAGCCTGCCCCGTGGTCCTATCAAAAGGGCTGATCATGGCCCCCATTCTTCTAGTATCTGAATACTTCACAATCTTTACTGTTGTCCTCACAACACCCCTTTGAAGTACTGAACTATGACTGCTCTATTTTACAGAGGGGAAACTGAGGGACAGATACTTACCCAAAGAAGCCACACAAGAAAATATCCTGAAGGTATAATTCCCTGCTTTGCACCTACCTTTCCTGCATCCCAGAAATAGTGTCCTATCCTCCAGACAATCCTTCTGCTCTGTTTGCCCTTGTCCTTCTGCCCCTTCCACTGGAGCCTTGCTACCAGGGCTGCCCCCACCAGGGAAGCTCAGCAGGGGAAAACACCACACACACACACACTTTACTTTCTGGAGAATCCTCATAAGGTGAAAAAGGACAATGTCTCTCTCCTCCTTCTGCCCCAGCCTGCCTCGTTTTTATTCCCTCCCCTTCATGGATCCTGGACCCTATAACTCCTCCCATGGAGTCTGGAGGAGGGCGGTAACAGTGCCATGAAGACAGCTGATCCTTCCTTCCACCTGTCTCTGGAATGACCCCTATCATACATGGATCCCAGGGAGGGATGATCTGGGCCATAATGAGCAGGCTCACAATATGTAGCTACATATTTCAGATCAGAACTGAGCCCTGGAAGTTGCCAGTCAAAGCTGCCTGCTAACATGTTTACATTTTGTCCAACTTTAATAAAACCTTACTGAAAGAGGGAGCTCAGTGATGTGATATGCAGAAACTCTCACCATTATTTAGCACTTAACTCAGACCTATACATTTAAATTCGTACACCACTGTCATGGCTAGGCTGGATAGCTACAGTTCATAAAATGATCTTATTCCACCTAGAATATTCACTGATCTTACAAGAGAAAATATATTCTAAATATACAGCATGTTCTTAAATATAGACACCTCCCCACAACACACAAATACCAAAAAAGTTTTAACTAATGATTAATCCTCCCAGCCTTCTAATCTTTCTAGCCTTACCTTTAATTATTCCTTATATTCATTCGTATGCAACATGCCTTGCAGTATGTTCCTCCATACCAAGTGCAGTAATAGGAATGGCTACTGATGAACACAGAGTGCAGTGAATGCTCACACACAAGTAATTTTAAATTAGTTATGCTAAACAGAAAAGCCACCCCTTACGCATACCAGTTTCATTTAAATATGTCATTTGAAAAGCAGCAACACTGGAATGTAAAATGCCATCCCAGCAAGTTACAGTCCTTCCTCTGGTATTCCTCAACAACAATCATGCACACCAAATAGAAAACGGAACTGGAAATGTGAATTGAAGAAGGAGAATGAGGAAGCAATTTTTGGATGTCACTATTTCCACAAAACATGCTTTTCAGTTTTCCAGTGGACTGTAGCTGTACTATTTATAGCAAATAATATCTCCATGTTTCATTTACCTCTCAAGTGAAACAAGATTTCTGTTGAAATCTTTAATTAAGGCATTTAAAACAATTTATTTTTGTTTGAGCCTCCAATGCTAACAGTTTTAGAATGACAAATGCCCCCTGAAAAAGCAACCGTCTTCCCTCCCTCCTCTTCTTATTGCACAGGGCTTCTCATAGAGATCAGTACAAAAAATAAATATTTGTCAGAGTGAAAATTGCAGCTCAAGCAGTGTAGTCTAAGGAGAGCAGAATAGCTTTCCAAGATAACACCTTCTTCCCACTAGCTATAACAGTGGTTCTAATTGTTATACAAATTTACTAAATGTATCTCTAGCAAAACTGGTTTTTTGCAACAACTGCAAAGCAATGTAGTTGATAAGTGTGATATATTATGTAATACGTATAAAAATAGAAGGACACATTGCAAAATTTACATATACATAATCTCTTCCCCACCCCCGACAGTATATTTATACAATATTATGCACGCTGAAAACATAAGAGATCAGTTTCTTGTGCCCTTACACTCCACCCCATGACATGTTCCTCAATAGGATACTGTTATTTGCCAAAGTTACTGAGTAAGACATAACTTCAATGCAATCAAATCACTAGGAAAAAATGGAAAACAAATATAAAGCTGGACACACCTGTGCTTTTCTTCAGAAGGAGCCACAATTCTGCAACATCCTTGTACAGCAAAGAGATCAGACTTAAGGTCATATTGCCACAAATCAACGTAGTGCAAAGCAGTTCCATAGACAGTGACCTATTTATCTGTAAGCCTGCCTTCAGAACACGAAGCAAGCACAAAATTCCACCTTTCAGTCAAAGCCAAGCTCCGCAGGATACAATACCTTTCTTCAAATTACATGCAAAGCAAGTGTGCCTTTCAGCATGATCAGAGGTCTGGCAAAGGGTTAGCTGTTTACTGGTTATTTATCAGTTTCAATCTTATTGTATAAAGAACTGGCATGTATTACACAGCTTATTTACTAAGAGTATGAACACATTCGCTGTTCAAATACTATCAGAACAAGAATGTGTTAAAAAAATTAAAGCTCTCAATGTTGCATGTCAAAAACCTCCCTTTACGAGTCCTACATTTAACAAATGATAACCTCAAGTAAAACGATCTTTTTTCCCTTCCAACACAAGGCAATATATTGTCCAACACACAGCTGTCTTCCCTAAAGACCATTCTGATTAGCAAATCCCTTGGAATTTAACTGGGCATTTCATATGTAGTAGGGAAATCTCACCCTTGCATCTTTGACTGAAATAGATCAGAATATTTTGCTTCATAGTAAATCCATAAGGCATCTGTTCCTTATTAAGATGCATAAATCTACCAAATGTGCTACAAACAGCTCCCTTCTCTAAAAAGAGCCCTATTTTACTTACAAAGTCACAGTGGTGAAAACGTTCATCAGGTTTTAAAAACAAAAGGCAATCTTTTGAAAATCCATTATAACCAATTATTTTTGTATGACTCTTCACACACTAAATATTTAGCAGTTTTGCTTTACTTGAGCCTTTAAAGTAATTGCTGAAGGACAGATTATCTGTTAATTAATGGTCTCAAGATTATTTAGCAGCAATCCAGACTCACTAATATGAAGAGCAAGAAGATAAATGAAAGTGGCAGCAGAAGTAATTAGATGTCCTATATGAAAATTCCTGGGTTCCCTCCTCCAGTTGTTCTTATAAGAGTTCTTTTACAACAAGAGAGGTCAAGAAAATAGAGCAGCAGGGATAAACAAATTGGACTGAGGCTTATATCTGTCCACAACAATCCATTTACACGGGGAAAAGTTCAGTTATATATTCAGCAATCCAGGCTATCAACCAATTCTATACATACAGAACCAGCAGAAAACAAGTGACCAATGGATTGCACGGAATATTTTAACTGTGTACTTGCAAAAGTTTTACTCGTCTGCCTTCCACACATCCATTTTTAGTGAGGCAGAAATGCTTATAATCTCAAACCCACTTAACATTTATTACAATACATATACCTTAAATATAAATATCAAACAAGCTGATACAGTACACTGCATTAAAATATAGCTTGAGAGTGTAACTAAACAACAACTAAAGAAATGCAGCTATTTCATTCTTAGCATTCACTATTATGCTTCTTGGATCTATAAAAACTAAATGTGGCTGGAGCCTACAGAGTATTTAAAAAGTTACAGTAAGACTAAAAAACCAGCCACCTCATAAAAAATATTTTAACTGCTCTAGATCTCATATAAAACTCTTTGGACTTCCATAGTGCCTTCCATCTGAAAAACTCAAAGCATCTTACAAACATTAGTGAATTAATTTTCACATCATACCTGTGAAATAGTATCCCAATTTTACAAATGTGGAAGCTGAACCAATGAGATTCAAGTGAGTCATTCTATGTCACACAATACATCTTTGGCAAAGTCAGAAACAGAACCCAGATCTCTTGACTCTCTGTACTCTGCCTCAAGAATAAGACCCTATTGCCATGGGCGGCAGGTATCATAGGCTGGGGAGGCTGTTCTGCCCCAGACAGACAGGTGTGGTCCCGTCCACTCTCTGCTCCCAGGCCCTCCCAGCTTCCTGCTCTGCATCTCCCTGTGCTGTGGGCCCGGCTCAGGCTGAGGCCGCGTTGCCCGCCCTGCCTCCCAGCGCTCTGGGACTGAGAGGACTGGGGCCATGCCGCCCTCCCTTCCAGCGCTCCAGGTTCTAGCCTGGGGTGGGGGCCCGTGGCTGAGGTGGGGGGGGGGCTCTGGGATCCAGCAGGGGGGCACAGAAGGGGCAGGGCTTGAGAACTAGCCTCCCCCAGCCAATGGTTCATACACTGCCTATACCCACTCCCTCTTGAAGTTTAATAGATTGCCAGAGATTATCACCTGATACCACCTGAATGGCATGTAGAGATCAGTTTATACATTGACTCAAGACCTTGAATTCCAATCCTCAGACAGCAATTGTAATTAAAATTACCTCATTTACAGTTTTTGCAGTATAAAATGTTCCAGGCAGGGCTACTCCTCTTCCCTATTAGGACATCACTACAGTGTTCTGGAAATCAGAAATTCTATTAATCTTAATGCATGGGCGCATGCTGCCATTTTTTCTCTTATTGAGCAACACAGTCACTCAGATGCAACAGCTAGTGTGAACTCAGCACTGTATTTGGCTGATTAGACAACTACTAACAGCTATGGGAGTCAAGAATCTAACCCAGTGGTCCCCAAACTGTGGGGAACACCCCCCAAGCAGGCACGAAGGAACCTTCAGGAGGGCATTGTTGGGCCTAGGCCAGCCCTCGCAAGGGGTGAGGAGGGAGCACCATCCAGCCCCACTCTGCTCCAGCCCTGCTGCCAGCCTCAGCTCCGTTCCAGGCCCTGCCCCCAGCCTTGGTCCCCAGTGGCTGCTCCACTCCTGGTCCCAGACCTAACCCCACTCAGCTGCGGCCCCAGCCTTGGCTTCTTTACCTCTGTCCACACCCTCCACCAACCACAGCCACAGCCCTGCTCCTGGCCCCATCTCCTGCGGGTGGGTGCAGACAGAGGTTGGGGGGGGGGAGGGGATGTGAAAAGTTTGGGGACCACTGGTCTAACCTGCTGCATAGCATGCTGAAAACTGAGTGCTCAGATACCATGTATTTAACTATACAAAAGTGATGACATTTCTTTTAGATTACATGAAGGAAAAAGACACAGACTGCCTTTAATGACATCTGTGGAAAAACAGCAGGAGCAAAAAGAAAGATGGGGCTAAACCACTGTCACAAAAACAGAAATATGTATCTTATTGTGGGAGGGAGACAGCCAAGAGCAAGAGGAAAGGGGGCACTATGAAGAAGTTGCCTTTTAAAATGTTATTTTTGACTCAGCTTCCTATTCATAGAATCACAGATTGTGTGCTTCAGAGAAAAAAAATCAGATTGATACAAAAACTTAATGCAGATTAATACAAAACCCAGATCAAGCTCCCCTGACACTTCAGCATGTCCTGAAAGAGAAAGGTTCAAAATTCATCACAGTCACACTACTGAAGAAAGGGGAAAAGGGCTTAATAAAGATGTGTGGACTGTCAAGGGAGTGAGAAGGTTGTGTTATTTTTAAAGTAGTCCAACAAGAAGCCCAAAGAGGTTGTGATGCTGGCAGACCAGGTGCTAGCTCATGCCAAGGCCCCTAGGTCTCAACTGAATACTGACAAACACATAGCTGGAACCAGTCAGGCTCACCTGTAGTATTAATGTTGTTAGAATAGGTATTAGAATTACAAAAATGAGTTTCATGTTTAGACTTTATGAAATACTTTTAAGTTGCTACATGCAATAACCTCACTTATTACCTCTATCCCATGTTATAAGGAAATATGTGAATATTTGCTCTGTAGCTGTAGATCAGACAGGAGAGAAGCATTAAATACTAGTTTCCAACAGTAGCTGTTATCTCTTGCCTAACAAAAGGAGGCCCATCAATACCAGACAAACCATTGTGGAATGTCAGAAGACAAAAGGCTTTGTGGATTGCTTCTCTCCCCTCTTTATCCCACCTCCTGCCATGAAGGGGAGACTTGAAACTGAATTCCTCCCAACAGCTGACTTTGCAACTGGAAGCAGGCAGGAGAAAGGAATAAAAAGCCCTAACAAGGAGGAACTGCATCTTTTTTTTGCTGCTTGGGCTCTGAGGGACAAAGATTACTAGGCAGAAGCAAAAGATTCCCAGTGCTTGCCCTGGGTTAACCCTAAAGGACATATAAAGCTTGCTTATTATAGACACTTCTATTACCTTTTGAAACTTAATAGTAACTCCTACAAGTGTATGCACATTTACCTGATTTAACCATGTAAATAACTTTTAGTTCCTTGTCTTAGTTAATAAATCTTTAGATTATCATCAGATTGGCTGCAAGCATTGTCTTTGGTGAGAGATCTGAGATGTAACTGATGTGGAGTAAATAATTTGGGGGTGAGGACTAGGAGTAACCTGAATATCATTGTTTTTTGGTATAAGGGACCATCAATCACAAAGGTAAGCTTGCCTAGGTGACAAGACTGATGAGAGTGCACAAGGGGACTGTCTGTGACTCCATGGTTAGGCTACTACAGTGCCTGAGGAGTTTATTCTTGATACTTGGTTGGTGAAATTTAAGTACAGACCCCTCAGCCAATTTCGGGTTTGTGCCCTGCTTCATAATTGTGTGCGCTGAGGTTGGTACTCATGTTCTTGATCCACTGAAGAAGCACTTGACAGAGGTAGCCAACCCCAGGGGTAAAGGTCAGCCATGAAAATACTAATTTCTGCCCAAATTCTACAAAAAAATTACTTGCTTAACATCATTCAGGCGAGTGGTCTCTTTGAAGTCAACGAGACTATTTATGTGAGTAAAGTTAAGCGTGTTATTTGCAGAATGTGAGCCTTAATATTAATGAAACTTGAATATTAAAATGTTACAGTTAAAGATGTTTTTCCTCCCACAATTGGGTACACAGAAGAAGGTGCCTGTTAAAACAGCAATTAATCTAAAAAAAAAAATAATGACCAGTTAAATTGCCTGATTTGACATGACACATCATATGTCCAGAGTCATTTATAGAATACATTGAGGAAGTATATTGTAAACTTGTCAGATTGTATAAAAATCAGCAAAATACATTCTGGCACGCCTTCCTGACAATGTATGTCTCAGGAGGAGATATAATAGGGTTGATTCTTAAAGTGATGAAAAGATTTAGTGTGCCACCTCTTGCAAACCGTAATTGAATGCAATGGTTGATTTAAAAGGACAAAATTAATAGGAGTTTTAAAACATTTTAAACCTTCTGTGATGGTATTTAAAAGAATGAAAACTAAAAACATTTATTCATTCTCTCTTATACCACTAAACAATAATTTTCATTTATTTTATATGGTTTACAAGGGATCCCAAAGCACTTTAAGAAAATCAGTTTTTACATACAAGTCCACTGTCGAAATAAATTATTTGCTAACCTGTGTCAGCTGTTTGCCACACCTTAACACTGCAATAACAAATTTTCAAACTTGGTTGTTTAAAGCTAAACATCTAAATAAAGTCCTTCACTGCATCAAAGTCTGAAAGTGTTGATTGTTGTACCTAGTTTTAATTCAGTCAGAAATTTTGATAAAACTATGGGGGAGAAAAATCTACTCCTCTGAGAATGAAGGTGCTGATATTATCAATATTTATTTCAACACTTCACAATATAAAGATCGCTGTTAAAATAGTAGGTGAATCCTGCAATAATCTAGACCCCACTAATGAGACATGCTACCATTGCAGGGGAAGCTACTAAGCATCATATTTTGACTGTTAATTGACACTTTTCTAGATAAAAACAAAAAAAGTCCTTGCAAATGATTATAGCAGTAAAAACGGTGTTTCTCAAGAGAAGGCATAAACTCTGTCATCGCTAGCAGATAACCACAGAATGAGGCAAGACACTATTTTAGGGACTGTACTTCCTTGTTCCAGGTTCACAGAAGAAGAAAGCCACCTTCAGAGACTACTCTGCATCACTAGGCCCTCCCCTACAAAATAAAGCACAAGCAGTCTCTAGCTTTTATGATATAAAGGTATAGTTGGTTCAAGATTCATTAAGTACATTTCCATATCCATTTCTAATTTTCAGATAGGAAAAAATGCTTAAAATTTAAATCAAGAGAATCAAAAGATCCTATTTATGTCCCCCCACTGAACAGGTTATTAAGTATTTAAGCCTAGGAAAATACATAATTAGGCCTAGATCTACCTCTGTTTGCTGCAGGATTTTCACTGTGGGTTTTTCCACTTAAGAGGGGAGGCTGCAAAGAGTTCTCAGAATGGGACATTTCTTCATGCCGAATTTATCGTGCAACATTTGGTTGTATGATATGTTATCACGTGACATTTGGTCACAGTTATTTCATCCCAGCAGCAAAATTGATAACCTACCTTTAAAACGTCTAACTTAATTTGGTCCATATATCATACTGCTAGGGGTGATGTTTCATGGTTATGAACAGTAGCATAAGGAAATGTCTACTACCAGAAGGAGGCCACTGAAACTCCAGTGGAAGAAGTCACATGAGAAGACTCCTAGGGCTGTGCTGAAATGATCAGCAGTGATGTGTGAAGCTTAATAAGCTCACAGGTTCAGTATGATTAAGCATACAAAAGCTGAGTTGGTTATCTGAATCTTCACTTCACTTCGAATATTTTGGTTCAAGCCCAAACTCCTTTGAGATCATCAAGCAAATATTCTTCCTCCACTACCACTCAACATCCTTCTGTCATGCATCTCTCGCCCAAGTATAGAGGATGCCAGACTTGTGGGGTTCTATGGATCATTTAACATGAAGGAGCAGGAGAAGAAGCGATACTGGAATGGATACTTCTATGAGAGGGAGGCAGGTCTGGATGGAACCAGATTCACCAACTGTCTTAAGTGGCAACAGGTTGGGAGCCATTGAAAGGGACCAGAAAAAGATTTGGCTTTGATATAGATCTGCAGCGGAAAGAAAGTTGAATGGAAACTGAAATGGGAGAGAGAAAGGTCTTAGGTCAGAACGGTAACAGGAAGGAACCTAAGAGAAAGTATAGTTGACCTGTTTTGTTTTTGTAAGAGGGTTAATAAAAATGTGTTGATTTCAAAAATATTTATGTACATATTATTTGACATGAACAATAGTAAAAAAAGACAGATCTGTTAAATCAGAGGAAGGGCAGCTCCCCTCTCTCCACCCACCCTCCCCCGTACTTTAATGAACCAAATCAATCAGAAACAAGCCTTTCACTAACGGAGCCTTCCTTGGGATGCAAAATTACACCCTTCATGGCATTTACTATGTAGTCAGGAAGTAAAAGGACCTGAAAAATCAGCCCATTACCTTCCCTTCCTCGGTTACCTGGCCACCTGTAAGACGGGGATCATGGGCCAAATTCTGAGTCTGGCGCTTAGTGGGTAGTGGGCCCCGCGAGAGCTCTCCAGCCTTATTAGGCTCCTTGCCCATGGTATGCTAGTCGCATCCAGAACACGGAGCTTCCTTTCAACTGTGGACCTGCTCTGAGGCCACTCAATCCTGCACCCAGAGTCCAAGATGTCCCACCACTGTCACTGCTGTGTTGTCGACATTAATCACAAAACTCATGATATCTGGAGTTTTTCTTAAATGCTCCATCTCCTGCTGAATCTCAGAAGAAAAATAAACTAAAGATTATGTTTCCTAGCTCTCATAGCTGCGTAGAAAAGCTTGAAAACGTGAGCAGTAAAGGCTCAAAAACCAGCAGGCAAATAAAAAACCCCACATTTCTTTCTCCTAAGCCAAACAACATAATTTTAGGGCCTGACTCATGATTTGGAATCCTAGAGGCTGGCAGAACCACACACCTAACCAGTCCAGCACTAGACAAGGGTGAAAAGGGAACCACTAGCCCCCATAGCCTCCCAAAACTCGCCATGCACCAGCTAACGTTTTCAAAAGCCATGTCTGAATTCCTCCCATTACCCTGCCCTCCCTCTTCAGGGCTTCAATAGGTTCCACAGTCCCCACACGAGGGAGAGGGAGCCCAGAAACAGCAAAAGGCCAGCAGAGGGCTCATTCGGAGCAGTATTGCCAGGGAGCGTGGGGCCAGGAAGCAGCGGCAAATGAGCACAGATAATTCTGTCCTCTAGAAGGTTTTAGGAGGACTCTTCAGATTCTGAGGCCAAAGCTCAGGTTTCTTCCCTGGAAGGAAAATCTCAGTATAACTAATTAAAATCCTGGCCCCAAATGTTTTTTTCTGCTTTTGGAAAACAATTTGCATCTCAGTTACTATAAGGAGAAACCAAACTGATGCTGCTCATGGCAGCTATACTATAGAAATAAAAACAAGATCACCTACAATACTTACCCCTCTTCTTTATAGAAACTGTCTTTGTAAAGAACCACTTGAATAAGCTATAAAATCCCGCAAATATAGATCGCTGCACACAATTTAAAATACAAAAAAACCTGCAAAGCGTTTGGATTGTTTATGGACATTATAACAGAAGATACACAGCAGCTGTCACTGTGTCCCACGCCTATTCTCCGTGAGGCAAACAGGAAGTATATACCTTTACCTGATTGAAAAAGCAGTCAGTCCATGTAATTACCCTAAAACAAAGGACATTTTTCTGTGTTTTCCTGTGGTGTTTCCTGGCCAGCCCAAGGTAGAAGTGTGGAGACAAAGCTTTTTCACAGAAGCACAAGCTAACATTTACCACTTTAAGAACTGCTGTTTGCACTGTTACACTGTTTACTTTTACACTAGGTGTGACAGAATGGGCGGGACTCTTGCTGTGATTAAGACACCAGAACAACGTCAGCTGAAGAACAGTCTAGTTAGTCAAAAGCTTTAATTTCACAACATTCCCACATATGCATCAAAATCCTTATAGTTCAACTTGTTCAGCTAAGCAGTAATCAGCATAAACTTACTACCAATAGGGAAATATAATGCACATCTGTTGGGTTGGTGGAGGAAGGAAATAAGATTTGGCAAACTACCATAAAATCCCCTAACCTCATGATCATAGATTTGTAATAAACTTTTTGTACATAAAGCAAAACTGGCAGTTTGCCTTTTTTCAGATGTTGAATACTCCCTCCGCACCAACAAAAAGTCCACTGAATCATAAATCTGTCTGGGGATTGGTCCTGCTTTGAGCAGGGAGTTGGATTAGATGACCTCCTGAGATACCTTCCAACCCTGATATTCTATGAATCGGTTTTGTGTTGCTGTTTCTCCATAATGCAAAGCAAAAAACTTTTGACTGTCATAATCAGGATGAGTCAAAGGTCACAAAATGAATTCTATGTGCTCTGACACATGCTCATCATTTGAGCCAATACGCATGTGACTAATATGAGTGCGGGACAGCCATCAAATGCCCCCCTCTGCCTCTTTTCTTCCTGTTTACTCTGCAAAGATTTTAGCATTTGCACTCATCTTTTCCTGTCTCTGGCTCCCCAACCGCTGTCCCCCCCCCCCCGCCCCAAACAAACTGAAAGAAACCTAACATGCTTTGTCGGTGCTAGTAAAATGGGGATATTTTATTTCTATCCTCTGTTTCTCACCACTACCACATTTTTCTTCCATTTTATTTGTGTCATGATCATCATCACAGGGCTTCAGACTCTCAGAAAGATACAGACAAATGTGCTTACTTTTTTTTTCCAGGTTCAAATGAAAATTAAAAGGGAAAATTAATTCTATGAAGAGTTATTTTGCTATTTATGGAGAGAGTTTTTATTTCTTTAGAGTGTGTGTTAGCAGCAAAGTAAAAGAAATAATCCACTAATAGATACTGCATCTTCTTGCCTATACCAGAATTTGCATCTGAACCACCAGTCATTTACAAAAAGAACGAGGAGTACTTGTGACACCTTAGAGACTAACAAATTTATTTGGGCATTAGCTTTCATGGGCTAAAACTCACTTCATTGGATGCATGCAGTGGAAAAAACAGTAGGAAGATTACACACACACACACACACACAGAACATGGAAAAAATGGGTGTTGCCACTACCAACTATAACAAGACTAATCCAATTAAGGTGGGCTACTATCAGCAGGAGAGAAAAAGCTTTTGTAGTGATAATCAGGATGGCCCATTTCCAACAGTTGACAAGAAGGTGAGAGTAACAGTAGGGGAAAAATTAGCATGGGGAAATAGTTTTTACTTTGTGTAATGACCCATCCACTCCAAGTCTTCATTCAAGCCTAATTTAATGGTGACCAGTTTGCAAATTAATTCCAATTCTGCAGTTTCTCGTTGGAGTCTGTTTTTGAAGTTTTTTGTTGGAGAACTGCAACTTTTAGGTCTAGAATTGAGTGACGTGTGTGTGTGTGTGTGTGTCTGTCTGTCTGTCTATCTTCCTATTGTATTTTCTACTCCATGCATCTGACGAAGTGGGCTGTAGCCCACGAAAGCTTATGCCCAACTACATTTGTTAGTCTCTAAGGTGTCACAAGTACTCCTGTTTTTGCTGATACAAACTAACATGGCTACCACTCAAACCAGTCATTTACAGAAGTTTCTCAGTCCCATGAACTCCACCCACCTCCAGCAAAATCTGTTTTCTACAACTCTGCTCACAGAGATGTAAACTTACTTATAGGGTGCATCATTGATCAGTTACAATGTTAAATCACTTTCTTCTACTGCACCTGCGGTAAGACAAAGACTGGGTAAGCCAATCAGGGATGGGGTACTGGAGTAGTGGCACAGTTATAGTCCTGCTCTAGAACTGAAAAAAAATATTAAGTTTGTCCTTTACTTTGATGATGGATACAAAAGAAAGAACCTAGCTAGATAGAAAACAAGTCATCTATTCCTCAGTGGTGATGGTCGTCATGGTGCTGAGGCTTGTTTACTTTGGTTGAATACATTTATACTGAAGTCAAAAGGGATGGCTTTGCCATCTATGGAAGAAACCTTGAAACCACGGGTTGAAAACACGACAGTGTTCGCACTAGCATACAGCCTTCCAATATGGAAGCTCTTAATTCAATAAAGGTAAGTAAAACTGAACTCTTTCCAGTTCTGTGCCTGGATCCCTCAGACGTGACCTTGATAACTAAAGTCCTGTCTCTCCTTCACAGACAGTGAAAATACAAGAGAAGGTGTACAGTGTCATTGGCTAAAATCCACCCTCGAAAATGTTCAGTATTGTCTGGTTCACCTGACTACCATCATCACTCTTGAGCTCACTTTATTTCCTTGGTGCTGCATGTATCTAATTTGTAAAGCATAACCAGGACCCAAAATGCGTGACATTGAGACTGTAGAGCAGAGAAACATTGGGAAAGGAAAAAGGTGGCAGAGTAGTCTCTTCAAGAGTGTTTTTTCTGCGTTTGACTTATTTGGAGCCCAAGGAAGGGGATTTCCCAAGGAACTGCATGGCAAGTTGCAGTGTTTCTGATGAAGAAGTCCCTAGAATGGAGTTCTTAACATGCACTGGGGGAAGAGGATGCGGGAGGGGTCAAGAGCATTCTATTCTTTCCCCTCTAAGATTCTGAAGATATTCTCCTGTAGCCCTGTGTCCATGCTGAACTCCTCCTCCTGTAGAGAAAGCCTTCATTAATTTAGCTTGTGTCTCTTGTGCTTCCTCAGCTCAAGAAGGTAGAAGCTCTTGCTGTCCCTGAGGGGAAGGCAGTGGGAAAAAAAATAGTAGTTGTTCCCTCTTCAGCTTATGCAGAGAGAAGTGTGAATCTGTCATCTACTTCCCAACAAATGACTATCTTTAGGCTTCAGAAAGCCCAGCTGCGACTAATTTAAAGAGTCACAAGTGGAGGAATAATAATTTAGCAGGTAATGAAGGATATCACCATTCAATTCTACTACAGAACCCTGATCTTCAGGCTGATCCCCAAAGGAGAGAGGATGTAAAATCAACTGCTGAGACTTCTACTGGAACCTTAAAACACCAAGGAACAGAGATTTTGATCCAAGTTAAACAAGCTCAAATCTAGGACAACTCCACTGAAGTCACAGCCTTCAATGGAATTATCCTAAATTTACACCAGTAACCAAGAAGAGAACCTAGTCAATGTACTCCTGAGGTACACCAAAATCTGGCAAACTGTAAATCATGTGTGCTTTGTTCTTGTTTTATGCATTTTACTTCATTTGCCTTAAATCACAAGTCTACCCCAATTGCTTAGCTGGTGGCAATACCAAGATGTTATAAAGTATGTCTGCCTGTATTTGAAGTTCTTGTTCTAGGGAGCCTAGGTACAAATGATTTGAATCTAGTAAGTAAATAAAATAAAGTAACGAAAATACAGTTTTTGGGAGTGTGGAGGGGAATTGTGCCAAAAAATCCCTCAAACTGACCAGGATTGGCCATGGCCACTTTTTGTATGGGACACTTCAAAGCAGTAGGGTACCATCAATATTTAAACAATTGTAAGTCTCCCACAAACTTTACTCCCTTAGCTTGTGATAAATACTGTTCATAAAATCTGAGTATGCTCACATGGAGAGGGGATGGATTGGGGAATCTGATTGTTTAAACAGGGGAAAATGCACACACACTCATAACCAAGGAGGGGGGCCAACGCAACACAAGTTTATATTGCATTCACTTTAGTGGAAACATTTATAGCTCTTGCCTCCTGAAAAATATGCTGAGTATATTAACAGTGAAGTACAGTGTTCAACCTGTGACATTGGAAAAATGGGAGCAGACAACAGAAAGCCATGTTGGGGATTTCAGGAGTATCCTCCTTAGGGAAATATTTTCAAAGTTACCTGCCAGTTAATAAATTCTGCAATTCCAGAAAGCAACATCCATTGCTTTTCAGAATCATTTTTATGTCCCCAAGGTAAGTAATTTTCAGCAAAGATGTTTTAGTATTATCCAGAAAGACCAGATGAACTTTAGGCAAGAAAATCACTGAACCCTGCCTTCCATTTGGTAGCAGAATTTTAACAAAGGGTTTCTGAACGCCAACTCCATGACCCCACTGCTTTCTAAAAAAAATTTTAAAAAAATCCTAAACATCCAAACACATCACCAGATGCTGTAGAAGTAGTACTGGTGATTCAGATAATGTCCTTGTTTTATGAGTCAGTTCTACATCACACTTGTCCAGAATGCCATGAATAGGTACTGTGTTATCAGAAGTGCTTCTGATGGAGAAGATTTAAAACCAAGATTCTGACCTCTTGTGAGTATTAAAGATTCCATAGCTCTGTTCACAGGAGATGGAGTTTTAACCCCAATCTCTTAGACAAATTCCAGTAGTTCAGGTAGTAAATTAGTGACTTACAGTACTGTATTAAGGCATTGTGTAAGTTGACCAAACCAGCCCAGCTCCTTTCTGATGGCACCAAGCAATTGTTTTCAGCATGACAATGTCACACTTATAATTCAGATCAGAAAAAAAGGCAATCCCTTAGGTTATTTGTAAAATAAAATGTGCTGTCTCACTGCTTGAGTTAAACAAAGATGACTAGATCTAAATTCTCTTCCAACTGACTGTTTTTCTGCCACAAGGCATTCTGTTGTGCCTACAAACTGTCTAATGTGAAACATGACAAGATTTCATAGGAAGACACATATACATTTCATCTAGTTGAACTGACTATATTTGCATGAAATAATAGATCAATGTCCTTTATCATTAGTCAGGTCATGCATCTGAAGTGCTTCTTATGTCTAGTCTGATTCGGGTAAGAAATCACTTTACATTTCTGAAGGGAAAACACAGCTTAAGATTTTGCTTACGTAATGTTACAGGATTTTACTTTCCAATCTTGAAATAACCATCTATTCTAAAACATACACAAAGCATTAAAAAGCTTTGCAGTGTGGTTTTTATCATGTGAAAAAGATTTTCAAAGTATATTTAAAAGAATATTTAAAGCTAAATTCATATAGAAGAGTCTCCAAAACATATTATTGTTACAATTTTATTTTAACATCATATGCTTGTTCAACGTAACTATCCCTGTACCAAGTGTGCTTATGAATTGCTTGAATTGCAAAAAAGCTAGGCCTTCTCCTTAAACCCCATATTACTGTATGCGAATTCTCTTCTGAGGGGAAGCTAAAATACAAATGTCATTGTTGTCAAAATAATGAATGTACTTCAAGAAGAAAAAAATGTAGAGGACTAAAAAGGGCAAAGAAGAATTATTAGATATAACAAATGTGGTATAAATAAAATATGTAATACTGGGAATGTTACTATATTAACATTTATTACCTGTTGCTTGGAAGTACTTGAATAATGTTCTTGTTACTCCACCACTCATGTACCTATAAACACCTACATATGGAGTAGGTATCCAATACTAAAGGGCTCTTTAATCTAGCAGACAAAAACCATAAGTTCCAACCACTGGAAGTGACAAATTCAAAAATAAAAAACAAAGTGCAAATGTTTAACAATGAATATTAGATAAGTTTACTAAAGCATGTGGTGGATATTTTTTGTACTGTGATAAAACCTAAAGGCCTCAAAGTCAGAGCCCTAGTGTGCTAGATGCTGAAAAAACATATAGGAAAACATTCTCTGCACCCACAGAATTTATAGTCTAGCTATGACTTAAAGCATAAATAGCACAGTATAGAAGTTGTTGGGGTTTGGGGCTGGGGGACCTGCAGATTTTGGCAGCAGGTTGGGGCTTTGGTCTTACTGGAAGAGGCAGAAGTTCTGAGTTTCTGGCACAAAGGAGGTGGTTAAGACTTCCGCACTGGGGAAGAAATGCATCTTCCTTGTAGGATGAAATATCTGGGGAAGTCTCAAATTCTTAGTTATATACCCTAGAAGTCCTTATCAGCCTTACTGCTGGCTGCTCACCTCCCACTATCCATCCCTGGATCCACAAAAATAGGTAAGCACATAAGCTGGATTTTCTGCTAAAATGCGGAATCGTAGGAGAAAATGTATTTATTTTATCATGAAATCTAAGAATATGCAGACTAATTCTGCAGCTGTAGAATCACAGAACACAAGACTCTGATGATTTTTAATAAAAAAATTATTTACAACTGTCATCTAAAAGTACTAAGGGCAACACCGATACAGGTGATGGATCATGCACTGTGCCCAAAGAGGAGTTATGAGTTGGGCAAAGCCTTACTATGGGATAAGTCAAAACCTTGCAAAGATTGACAGGTGCGAATAGGGTGACCACACAGCCAGTGTGAAAAATCGGGACAGGGGGTTGGGGTAATAGGAGCCTATATAAGAAAAAGTCCCCAAAATCGGGACCATCCCTATAAAATCAGGACATCTGGTCACCCTAGGTGTGAACTCACCCTTCAATTAACATAATGGTAAGGATAATCAGAAGACCTTATCTAAGACAAAAGGTTATGTGAATGCACCCAGGAGTTTTGGGCTGAATGGACGGAGGGTTTTGTGGAGGTGTGCGCATACACATGGAACGCACAGAAACCAAGAACAGAGAAGAACAAAGGGAGGTGGGGGCAAAAAAGCCAAGAAGCAGCTTGTGAATACGGTGTGACCACAGAAAAAGCTAGAAAGAGAGCTTTTGGGTCTGGTGTTGGCTAAAGAGACTTGGGGCTGTAAACTGAGAAATCGCTTCTTTTGTTCTTGGTCCCTCCTGTGTTCGGAGGGGCAGGATTTTGTACATTCCTTGTAAATAAACAAGATTGCATCAAATTAAATACCAGACTCCATTAATTTCTGCTTCCATCTGGAACATCTCCTGGGCCCCAAAGTTTGACTAGCTGCTTGGGTCAAAAAGGGGAAACAGTCAACAGACTGTATTGGACCAATATCTGATGCATATTTCAGAGCACAAGCCCAACCACCAGTCCTCTGATATTTATTTCCATGTTCTGTCTCTCAGCTGTTGTGGAGACTTCGGGGGTGATTTCTCAGGCAGCCATAACCAGAGTCTTTCCCAGAAACTGAAATTAAAGGGGTGTTCAAATTTACATGGGGTGAGGGGTTGAAAAAAGACTAAATTGGCAACACTATATGTAACTAATTGACAACTACAGGAGGATGTGGGAGTTCAGGGGTGGTGTGAGGAATTCCTAACCCTAACTGTACAAAGCCAGAATTAAATCTGAAGCTAGAGTAATTAGAGAATTCTTTGTGACTAGCACCAGTGAGCTGGATGACACCAATTTTACATACCAGCTAAAGCTTCTGAATATTCTTCAAGTGTAGATTGAAATATCGCAGTGGGATCTACAAGTACCACAGGCAACAATTATTGTGACAAGGGCCAACTCAGAGAAATCATCACAATCGTCTTACCAGTCAGTTTTTTCTTTTTGTTTTTTTAAAATGTGATTTTGGCCACTAGTACACATGAGATTCCAAGGACATTTGGGAATCTAAAAAACTAAATTCTGAACATCTTGGACAAAGGGTGTACAAGACTACTCAGCAGAAGATTCTAATTACATCTCTACCCCGATATAACATGAATTTGGATATAATGCAGTAAAACAGTGCTCCAGGGGGGTGGGGCTGCGCACTCCGGTGGATGAAAGCAAGTTCGATATAGCGCAGTTTCACCTATAACGCAGTAAGATTTTTTGGCTCCCAAGGACAGCGTTATATGGAGGTAGAGGTGGCCTCACACTATATCCTCCAGAATCCTTTCCTAACATTGTCAGTGTAGACTTAGCCTCTTTTGTCGCTCAAGGGTGTGAAATAACAGCCCCTGAATGACAAAAGTTTTAGTGACCAAAAGCACCAGCGTGGATAGCGCTTTGTTGGTGGGAGAGGCCTTCCCAGCGATGAAGCTTCTGCCCCTCATTGCAGGAGGTTTTATTTTGTCGCCAGGAGAGTGCTCTCCCAGCGATAAAGAGTAGCCATACAGCACACCTTACAATGGTATGGCTTCGGCAGCACAGCCACGCCAATGTAAAGTGTGCCATGTAGACACTGCCTTCCTACCATCACTTCCATCTTCTCTGAACTCAGGTTCAGTCATTTTACCGTCCTTCAACTCCTAATCTCAGCCAAACACTAGGAAATTAGAAACAAATGCACAACTGATTTAAAAAGTTAGACTGAGATGAATGTCACTGCATGCTGACAACACCTCAGATTAAAGAAAACAATCTCACAGTCACTTATAGAGGACGACGACAAAAAACTCTGTAGAACCCCATATAAGATTCCTGGAGGCAGATAATCACTGGCCTAAAATTACCTTCTAGAAGGAAAGAGCTGAAACACAAAAAAGCAACAACAGCATTCACCCAGTTAAGAACTGCAGACAAGTTAGTAAGACCTTGTGGTCAATGGGACCAAAGGTTGATAACAAGGGTTGCCAGGTGTCCGATGTCACATCACACCCATATTCTTCATGGAAATATGTTTATGATATGAATATGGCATAACTAAGTTGTATTTGATGCGAGACGGGTTTTGTGAGACATCACTGAAAAGGCAGCAAAGAATCCTGTGGCACCTTATAGACTAACCGACGTTTTAGAGCATGAGCTTTCATGCTCCAAAATGTCAGTCCATAAGGTGCCACAGGATTCTTTGCTGCTTTTACAGATCCAGACTAACACAGCTACCCCTCTGACACATCACTGAAAAGGTTATGATTTACCAAATATGATTATCTTATTTGTATGCATGTATCATTGCTGTATCTGAAGTGAGGAATATAAACTCTGCATCAATTGCACAAGTGTTTGCATCTGGGAAATGCCCAAACAGTAGGCAATTAGCCTTAATTAGCCATTAAGAAGAACAATTAAACTTTGAAGATACTAATCTCCCATCTTCCTGAGAAGCTTCTTGGGTTGCTGCTTTGACACTACAGGGTCAAGTGATCATGCCATCTGGAATGAGATCCCCATCTTGGGCTTCCAGTGTTTTTCCATTAAGGGGGGGGTAGGAAGTCAGACTGGGAAACAAAAGACTCTCACCACATGTAAATTCTATTTAAGGCTGGAGAATGTGTTAATCACAGTCACAAATTCTTCACTGAATCCCTGTCCAGAACGACTGCTGGAAACACCTAGGACTGATCTGGGGAGAAGGACTGGGACCCAGGCTGAGAAAGGTCAGCCTGTGAAGGGTATACCAGGAGATTTAAGCTGCAAGCAGTGCAGTTTACTGTCAAGAAACTCTGCAACCTACATCAAACAACATTTACGGTGAGAAATTACTATTTGTAGCCAGTTTCTTTAATGTATTAAGCCTAGTTCGCATATTTTGTTTTATTTACTCAGTAATCTGCTTTGATCTGTTTGCCATCCCTTATAATCACTTAGGATGTGTCTTTTATACTTAATAAACTTGTCTTTTTCTATAAACCAGTTTGTACAATTCATATGGGGGGGAGGGGCGGCAAAAAGCTGCATCTCCCTCCAAATTGAGGGAGGTGGCAATTTTTATGAGCTTGCGCAGCACAAGTCTCTCTGTACAGCGCATAACTATATAATTTTGGGTTTACACCCCAAAGGTGGTGTGCACATGAGTGCTGGGTAAATCGCCAAGATGAATCCTTCCTCACAGAGCTGATTTCAGTCTGTGTCTGTAGCTGGGTATGGCCTTACCTGTGTGTTTTTGCTAGAGAAGGCTTGAGGACCTGGCACAGCAAGGACAGGGTGAGGCAGTCCAGGCTGGTGGAACTGGTGGGCTCAGTGGGACCACAGTATATCAGATGGCATCCCAGACAGGGGGTCCAACCCATAACATCTGGTTTTCAACTGGAACATTCAGCTGAAAAGGGACCCTAGCAGCTCCAGTCAGCACTGCTGACCAGGCTGTTTAAAGTGTGGTTGGCGCGTGGCTGGCAGGCTCGCAACCCGGCTCCACATGGCCCCCCGGAAGCGGCGACATGTCCCTCGTCTCCTAGACATAAGGGCGGCCAGGAATTCTCCGCATGCTGCCTCCACCCTGCATACGGCCCCCACTCCGTGCACCAGCTCCCTCTGGCCGGGAACCACAGCTCATCCCTGATCTCACCGCAGAGCCAACACCCCCAGCTGGAGCCCTCACCCCCTCCCGCATTCCAACCCCCCTGGTCCAGCCCCCTGAAAATGAGCAAGTGAATAGGTTGGGGAGAGTGAGTGGGGCGTGAGGCCTCAGAGAAGGGATGGGGCAGGGGTGTTTGGTTTTGTGCCATTAGAAAGTTGGCAACCTTATTGGTAACAGATGTTAAAAAAACAAAATCAAAACAACCCTGCTCCCACCCACCCACTATGTATAACAGACCTTTGCCTATTGCTTTTAGAAAAAATTAGCCAGCCTAGAAGACTAATGGAGCCTCCATGCCACAGCCAATCTAAAAACCAGAAGGCAACAAATTTAAGTTGTGTATAATATTTTTAGGGACTTTAAAAAATGCCATTTAATAAAAACTAAACAAATTGATGAAAGTTTTGTGGCTCTGTACTTCCTGATTTTGGCTTGGAACAGAGGTAGAAATACTAAAATAGAAGACGGGCTGTTCTTGTGGCAATATGGCCCAGTTTAAGTTTTAGAAACCTCACCAAAAAGATTGCTGTTTCCAGCCCAGTGGGTATAGTGAACCTGAGATCTGTACAACGTATTTCATGAACACATGGGGTTTTGTTATGCATAACAAGTATATATAGTAGGAGGAAGTAGGTATAGCCACCACACAAAACACTGCTGTAGGATAGGGAGAATAACTTAAACAGCTTGCAACAAGCACAAAAGATTGCAAACATGTAAAAACAACAAAAGAGAAAGAGTACCAGTAAAATTATACTCCAAATAGCCCTGCCCAGAATGTAAATAGTGATTTCACTTATTGGTGACAGAAAAAAAACAAAACCTGTTCTAAGATTACTGGCAATTGACTTTTGCTCTAAAAATTCTAAAGAAATAAAACCTCTCTTCTAACTGAATAAGAGTGATATTGAAGTGTCATTTTGTGCAATTCCATTTCCCTTCCAAATATAGGCTAAATCTTTTCAGTAACTAAAACGTACAAGAAGCTAATTTCCTATTACTTATATCAGCTAAACACTGTACATTATTGCCATTTATTAGGATGAGAATTTAAAAGTGCAGTAATCCAGATTCATCAAACAGGATGTGTCTATCTTCAATTTCAAGAATTACAAGACAAACCCAGATATAAATATAGTGTGATTTGCATTTGAAAAGTGTACAACAAAACGTTTTCAAAATGTTTGTAGTAAAAGCAAATATTTTAAGTTAAATGTTAATTTTAAATAGTGTTTTAAAAAAGTGTTTAGTTGTAGGCTTTTTTAAAAAAATAAAGGCCTGATACATCAAATACAGGTCACAATGAATTTCTCCTTCCTCACATTTCAACATTATACTATAGAGAAAACTCACTGGAAATGGCAACTGATTTCGCTTTCCTACAGTAAAACATTTAGATGACAGCTCATTATATTAACCCATCACTGTAAAGAAGTTTCACTGAACAAGCAACATCAGGCCTAGCACTCCACTGAATCCATCACTTTCTTGGATGGGATCATCATCAGACTGGATCAAAAATGGCAGCCTCATAGGTTAGTATTTCAATGGCTACAATTTAATTACAAAAAATGCCATACATGCTTTGCAAAACAGTTACATTACTTAGACATCACACACAATGCTATAGCACTAAAAGCTGGATTTCTATAATTTAAAAGACAATATCAAACCATTTTACAAACTCTTGGAATAGTTAAACCACACTGTGAATAATTAATGAAACACCATAACTATTATAGTAAAAGAACATTTTAATTGAGTTGAAATTAAGTTTCACATGGTAACTGTTTATATATAACAAATCTCTTAAATGTCTTCAGTTACAAATAAATAGGGTTCACTCCTTGTTTCTACTGATGTGTTAAATCAATCCCACTTACCATATATTGTACGACATCTCTTTTGCATAGTTTACCTAGAGATTTTAACTTTTCTGAAATAGTTTATAAACTCTCCATTCAAACTGGAATTTACTCGCCGATTAAGAAAAGGAGATTACAGGAGTATATGAACCATATAAATTTAACAGAATCGTCAGCAGTGGAAAAAAATTCCAATCAAGGCTGGTTATTTGTCAAGAAGTGCCTTGGCAAGACAAAATCTGAGTAACTAGAGATAAATACTCATTCACTCAGATTTCAGCCCCTAAATTTTCAGTACCCTGGGCAGCCCTCCAAGCTGCCAGAAGGATACCAGTTGTTGTGCTGGTTTTATGTATCCACTTCCTAAGAACTAGACTGAGATCGATGTATCACTTTACATAAACACAAAGGCCTGGTCTACACTACGCATTTAATCCGATTTTAGCAGTGTTAAACCGATTTAATGCTGTACCCGTCCACACGAGGCCCTTTATAGTGATATAAAGGGCTCTTTAAATCGGTTTCTGTACTCCTCCCCAACGAGAGGAGTAGCGCTAAAATTGGTATTACCGTATCGGATTAGGGTTAGTGTGGCCGCAAATCGACAGTATTGGCTTCCTGGTGGTATCCCACAGTGCACTATTGTGACCGCTCTGGACAGCAATCCGAACTCGGATGCAGTAGCTAGGTAGACAGGAAAAGCCCCGCGAACTTCTGAATTGCATTTCCTGTTTGCCCAGCATGGAGCTCTGATCAGCACGGGTGGCGATGAGTCCCAAATCCAAAAAGAGCTCCAGCATGGACCGTACGGGAGATACTGGATCTGATCGCTGTATGGGGAGACAAATCTGTTCTATCAGAGCTCCGTTACAGAAGACGAAATGCCAAAGCATTTGAAAAAATCTCCAGGCTATGATACAGAGTCCACAGCACAGTGCTGCGTGACAAGCGTAACGGAAAGCCAAAGAATCAAATGGACGCTCATGGAGGGAGGGAGGGGGTACTGAGGACTCCAGCTATCCCACAGTCCCCAGCAGTCTCCGAAAAGCATTTGCATTCTTGGCTGAGCTCCCAATGCCTGTAGGGTCAAACACATTGTCCGGGGTGGTTCAGGGTATAGCTCGTCAATTTACCCCCTCCCCCCCCCCGTGAAAGAAAGGGGAAAAAATCGTTTCTTGACTTTTTTCAATGTCACCCTATGTCTACTGAATGCTGCTGGTAGACGCGATGCTGCGGCAGTGAACAGCAGTATCCTCTCCTCCCTCCCCTCCCTCCGGTGGCAGACGGTACAATATGACTGCTATCCGTCTGTCATCATCAGCCCATGTGAGTGCTCCTGGCTGGCCTCAGGTGAGGCGGCCGGGGCGCCTGGGTAAAAATAGGAATGATTCCTGGTCATTCCCAGTAGATGGTACAGAAACGGCTGGTAACCGTCTTCATCATAGCAACTGGGGGCTGAGCTCCATCAGCCCCCTCCCTTTCATGTGTAAAGAAAAGATTCTGTACTGCCTGGACTATCATAGCAGCGGGATGCTGGGCTCCTCTCCCCCACCGCTTAATGTCCCTGCTTGGACTATCATAGCAGCTGGAGGCTGCCTCCCCCTCATTTTATCTCACTAACAAGTCAGTGTTTCTTATTCCTGCATTCTTTATTACTTCATCACACAAATGAGGGGACACTGCCACGGTAGCCCAGGATGGTTGGGGGAGCAGGGAAGCAACGGGTGCGGTTGTTGCAGGGGCACCCCCTAGAATGGCATGTAGTTCATCATTTCTGCGGGATTGACACGGAGAAGCTGTGCTCTCTGGTTCTCTAGTACACTTGCCCCATATTCTAGGCAGGACTGACTATTTTTAGAAACAACAACATAAGGGAGGGAATGACCCAGGGAGTCACTGCCATTTTTGTCTTTGTGCCCCTGGCCGACCTCAGCCAAGGGCACCCATGACAGCAGCAGACAGTACAGAACGACAGATAACCGTCATCTCATTGCCAGTTTACAATGGCATAGCAGACGGTACAGAACGACTGATAACCGTCTCTGCTATCATGCAAAGGCAAATGAATGATGCTGTATAGCGCTGCTGTACTGCCTCTGTCAGCAGCATCCAGTACACATACGGTGACAGTGACAAAAGGCAAAACGGGCTCCATGGCTGCCATGCTATGGCGTCTGCAGGGCAATCCAGGGAAAAAGGGCACAAAATGATTGTCTGCCGTTGCTTTCCCGGAGGAAAGAATGAGTGACGACATTTACCCAGAACCACCCATGACAATGATTTTTGCCCCATCAGGTACTGGGATCTCAACCCAGAATTCCAAGGGGCGGAGGAGACTGCGGGAACTATGGGACAGCTATGGAATAGCTACCTACAGTGCAACGCTCCAGAAATCGATGCCAGCCTTGGACCATGAAAGCACACCACCGAATAAACGTCCTTAGTGTGGCCACGTGCACTCGACTTTATACAATCTGTTTTACAAAACCGGTTTATGTAAAATCGGAATAATACTGTAGTGTACACGAATCCTCAGTTACCAAATGGCACCAACTTTTTTTCTCACAACTGGTGACCAAGAGATGAGGAAAGCAGCCCCAGGGCTTGACACGCATCTGCGTGAGGACAAAGTCTACGACCCCATGCCTCCCCAAAGTCTTGCCTCATCAATTAAATTGAGTAAAATAGTTAACTATACATTGTGTCTAACAAGCATATTATTGATCAATTTTCTATTTAGTTATACATAACATTCTTTTAATGTAGATTGTAACTCTTAAAAAAGTCAAGCACTCTGAAGTCAGGAAATGGTAGAATTCTGGTGTCCTCATCTTTCTCGCTATGCTTCTCTTTAATAATTTACCCCATCAGTATCTCCCTTCCCATCACATGCTTACTCTCACACCAATCCACACACCCATTCACAGCCTGGACATTAGCAAACACTAAATCTTATATTGACAGGGAAGACATCCTCCAGTCCAGATATCTTCCACTGTCCAAGAGCAATGCCCAGTTAAGAAACCACCAGCTCGTCTTACAGCTGTTGAGAAAGGGAGGAATTCTATCAGGGTGCTGTCCCTGGACCTTGCTCAGGGGGGTGTCCATATTTTGCAGAAGCCTTTGGCTAGTAGGTCTGATAAACGTGAATACCTTCACACAATCACCAGGAGAAGGGGCTGTAGAAGTGTCTCCCACTCCTACCACAGACATGTGTGGGTGGTTGGGGCCAGGGGTCTACCTCTCCTGCAACCTTTATTTTTCGTCCCCACTCGCCCAGAGATTAGTTCCAATTCCTCCTACCTCTGTAGTTGCTCAGCTTTCTCAAGCTGCGATTCTCGTTAGGGTTACTGCTGCCCACACGAATCTAAATAACAGCGAAACCTAACCAGTCGTTTCCAAATACAAGTGTTAGAAACTGTTGTGCGTTTTTTTTTTTAAAAAACGCAAGTTAGGTCCTGCAGAATTTGATGGTACTTGCACAGGAAGGGTCCCTACTCTTCCTAGAAGAGTGGATTTTTAAAGCTCTGATCAGTACCATAAGCTGTCTAGATTCCTCAAACAATGCATTCTATAAACAGATGTGTTTTCAAGATTCAAAGAATGAACTAGAAAAATCTATAGGAAAGATTGTGTGAACACGTATTTTTATGGCTTATATAAACCATGCTGTTTACCTCAAAATTCTTCCTGCAACACACACAGGACACATACATCAAACAGCTCTGCTAAACAGATTGTACCACTCTGAAACCTGTACATTTACTGTTACAAGATCAGGGACTTAATTTTAAAAAGTTAGATGACTTACCCTGAGCCAGAGAATCCAACCAAGAACACCACTCGGAGAAAAAATAATAGCTCTTCATTTCAGCTATAGAAATTCTTACATCATTCATCTCTATGATGCAAAATCATAAAGTGAAAAAACCTCCACTTTTCCTCTTCTTATGCTCAGATCACACTATCTTGCTATGCACAAAGTTTTATTATTGATTGGA
Source organism: Chelonoidis abingdonii (assembly GCF_003597395.2). Classification (NCBI taxonomy): domain Eukaryota; kingdom Metazoa; phylum Chordata; order Testudines; family Testudinidae; genus Chelonoidis; species Chelonoidis abingdonii. The sequence goes on from NC_133769.1 coordinate 260,004,234, forward strand.
CTTTGTTCCTTAAACGCAAGAGGAGGAACAAGATGACTTTACTCAAACATTTTCTTGCAGTAATTCCACTGCTTCTCGCAATTCTCTCTTGTGAAAGTAAAATGAATTATATTGTAAAAATAAGAATGGATTAAAGAAATGTTGTATGTACCTTTAAGCAAAAATAAGAAATGTTGAAATACAGGTGCCAGGAAAAGAAACATTAGGCATAAACAAGGGTGCTAATGGCGAAACATTAAACAGAAGATCGGTAATAGTTAGTAAGGAAATAAGATATGCATGGCTAGCCCAGGTAAACTTATCAGATTCTGCTTCCTTTGTTATCTTGCTAAGTGCTCTCCCCCTTTTATCTGTATAAATAAGAGTGTGTGTCTTGTATGGTGCTCACATTATCTGGGTGTATTAGCAGAGCGCTGTGCTAATAAAACAGAGTGGTCTGACAAACTGAGTCCTGAATCTAACTTTGACACTCTTTAATCATAATATTCTCTACCTCCACCCCGGATATTTACCTACTGTAGATATACCCAACATCTGACATTTGGCAGTAGACTTAAGCCTTGAAGTCTTAGTACTTGTTTCAGGAAAATATTTTGGGTTTGGGTTTTGTTTACTTATTTTAAGCATTGACAGGAATGAGCATATGCTGGTAGTCTGCAAGTGAGACCCACAAAATACCCTGTACTCTTGCAGAAGATGAATTGAAGTCAGGTGACCATGAGTTCAAGTGACAAGGTGGGTGAGGTATTATCTTTTATTACACCAACTTGTTTGTGAAAGAGACGAGATTGCAAGCGACAGCTCCTCTTCAGGTCTCATTTTGTCCATTGACAGCTGTCAATGTTTCTTATACACTTCTCAACCCTTCTGGAGCAAGGTTATCTATACTTTCCCACTATTTTACATGTAAGGTAGCATGGTTCTGGCACTTCTAGCAGAGCTGGTAATAGAACCCAGATTTCTGATCTGGCAGACACAAATCTGAAGCACGCTGCCTTTCTGAAATAATCTGCCAAATCTAAGTATTTGGTTATTCCGTTTGCAAACATTAGGCCTCAGTCCATTCCCAACATTCTATTGCTGTCTAGCAAATACCTGTGTAACCTACTGGCAAAGCGTGTGTCACATCTCCATCTAGCGGCCAGTTTAAGTAGAGACTATAACAACTTTCTGTTGCTATCAACCGGTTATACTCCTTGAGCTCAAGTGGCAGAGGTCTATATTGTGGGCCTGAAGGTCTTGGATTCAAATTCTGTTTACAATCCACAAAGGGATGGAAAGAAAAAGAAATCATCTAATTAAATACTAGTATAATGCATATGTACAGACAGAAAGGGTAATCTTAATTCTGGCCTTTCCTAATTTTTAAGTGGCTGTCTTTGCAAATGTAGTGTTATTTTAATATAGATAATATATTACTATTGTTAATAAATATTTGTATTACAATAGTGCTTGTTTATACCTTAAGTTAACACTTATTTACTTTCACCACAAGCTTGTCAGGGCATAGGCTGCCTTCATCGCGTGTTTATACAGTGCATAGCACAATAGGGCTGAGGCCTCTATGCACCACTGCTCTATTAATCGTCATCAATAAAACTAATAAATAAGTGGCTTGGAGGCCTTGCTACTGAGCTATGGTCTTTCACCAGTAGGTCAGCTTGAATATATGCAAAGTTTATTAGGGACTGATGGTTGTTCCCATCCAGTGGATGTTTGGGGACCCCTATATGAGAGTTTTTTTGAGGTTCTCCATTCCAGCTCCCCCATCACAAACTTGCTACCATGCTTTCCATTATTGCCATGGAGACTGATCGACCCCTGGCACCACTTGAGAAAGTCACCCATATCGAGGTTGAGGCAGATCAGTGTGCAGGGGATGCTTGCCACAGAGATGGGAGAGCCACAGACCTGTGGGGAGTTGCTTTAGGCCACACATCTCCATGGCTGGAGTCCTCCAGAACCCTCACTTTGATGGCTGCCACCACCCACCCATAATCAGAATTACAGATAGAGAAGTACTATGCAAGGCAACACTTGTGACCTCTGTATATCTGAGGCAATGGCTGGGGACAGTGATCTAGGCCCTAGCTCTACTGTTGGAAAAGAGCCATTGTAGGGCTGAGCAGCTCTCAAGGCTAGGTGTCTGCATTCCAGGGGACCAACCTAGTAGTAGTGTGACCCCCCTCTCCCCCTCAAGGCAAGAGGGAGAAGGAAAAATGGTCAAGGCCAGGGGAATGACTCTTCCGATCCACCACTGACAGAGGGGAGGGAGTAGCTAGGACCTTGGCTTAGGGGAGAGACCCACCCTTCCAGAGGGGACAGAAGAGCTGCTTTTTCATTAATGTGAATAGAAAATGAACTGAAGATAGTTTGAGACATTCAGATCCTGCGAGGCTGAACAGTTGCTGTCATTTATGTGAACAACCTAATGCGGAGTCATCAAATATACAAACTAGGGCATAAATCACTTGCATAAAGTCTCCAGATTTCTGGACTGTTTGCCTGGATGGATATGGAGTAAGAGTGGAGCTCCCTCATTCCCAGTAGCCAACATGGGAGTGAAAGTGAGTAGATACCTACCCAATTCTCAAAGGATTCTAGGATGGAAAGAGTGGTTTAATTCTGTGACAAAGAAAAGGTTGAAAGCAACTAACCAACTTCTAAAATCTTAGGGCCCACAAGATAAAAAAGTAAAAGTTGATATAAATTACTGTTAAGACACAACTGAGGCTTTCTTGTCAGACATCATCTGCATTTCACAAATAGTCGCTTGGTGTTTTCACGGAAACCATGTTAAGTCTGTTACTATGACTCTGACAAGCGCCCATTAGTTCAATATGAATGTTACCTGACATAGTTACAAGATAGATGATTTGACTGATATTCTCTCAATCCATAAACCAAGACTTTCCTTTTACAATACACGGGTGATGTCTTCCTTTGGAAGTGCAGCTAACACGCTAATTCACGGCTGTTACTAAAAAGCTGTGGAAATCTTTAATAATACACATGGCTTGTTTGACTAAAGAGCAATGGTATAAAACCTTATAAAATACATACAGATAACATTAAAAAAGGAAAAACAACAAGGAGTCTTTGTGGTACCTTGGAGACGAACAAATTTATTTGGGCATAAGCTTTCGTGGGCTCAAACCTACTTCATCAGACGCATGGAGTGAAAAAACACAGAGAACAGTATAAATATTACAGCGCGTGAAAAGATGGGAGTTGGCTTACCAAATGGGGGGTCAGTGCTAACGAGGCTAATTCAATTAAGGTGGAAGTGGGCTATTTTCAACAGTTGACAAGAAGGGGTGGACAGTGGCGGCTCTATGGTTTTTGCCGCCCGAAGCACAGCAGGCAGGCAGCTTTCAAGTGGCACACCTGCAGATAGTCCGCTGGTCGCACAAATTCAGTGGCATGCCTGCAGGAGCTCCACCAGTGCCGCGCCATCAGCGTCCCTGCTGCCAAATTGCCACCGAAGCCATGGGACCAACAGACCTCCCACAGGCACGCAGCCGAAAGCCGCCTGCTGCTGCCCTCACAGTTACCAGCAGGCCACCCCTGTCATATGCTTGCTGCGCTGGTACCTGGAGCTGCTCTGGGGATGGAGTCTGTTTTTGAAGTTTTTTTGCTGAAGAATTGCCACTTAAGTCTGTTACGGAGTGTCCAATGAGACTGCATTGTGCTCCTATTGGTTTTTGAATGCTACAATTCTTGATGTCTGATTTGTGTCTATTCTTTTGCATAGAGACTGTCCAGTTTGGCCAATGTACATGACGGAGGGGCACTGCTGGCACATGATGGCATATATCACATTGGCAGATGTGCAGGTGAACGAGCCCCTGTTGGTGTGGCTGATGTGGTTAGGTCCTATGATGGTGTCCCTTGACAGAGTTGCCAACAGGGTTTGTTTCAGGGACTGGTTCCTAGGTTACTGTTTTTGTTGTGTGGTGTGTAGTTGCTAGTGAGTATTTGCTTCAGGTTGGGGGGCTGTCTGTAAGCAAAACAGAACTGGAATTAAATTTGCCAACTGGAACTATTCAGGCCTGATTTCAAAAACAGACTCTACCCCTTTTTGTCAGCTATTGAGAATAGGCCACTTCCACCTTAATTGAATTAGCCTCGTTAGCACTGACCCCACCCCGCATTTGGTAAGGTAACACCTATCTTTTCATATGTTGCAATATTTATACTGCTTTGTGTTTTTCACTCCATTCATCTGTTGAAGTGGGTTTAAGCCCATGAAAGCTTACGCCCAAATACATTTGTTCATCTCTAAGGTGCCAAAAGGACTCCACATTGTTTTTGCTGATACAGACAAACATGGCTACCATTAACAAAGAAATTATTGTTGCTCCACACTCAGAGTAAATTGGGGAAAAGAAAAGGAAATTGAACTTTTGTATAATGGAAGACTTTAAAAAGAAAGACTGCTCTAACAAAATCTAAAGTATTTTGGAACAATAATAAAATTTGGGTGGGATAGAAGAGGGACACTCCATTCGGGAAATTGATAAGTTTTGTAACTACAACACCTGCACATAATATAACAAAAGAATTCTGTAACTAAGAGCATTATATAACATTACAACATTTCTCTCAGGGATAGTAGGAATATCTTTGAGATTCAGACAAGCTAAAATCAAGAGACAACTTTACTATCCTAGAACATGTAGCTTTCTATACTAGCAGAGCCTACAACTACTTGAAACTGGAAGAAGGTCGACTAGTGCAAATGGCTGCTTCTCTGTCTATGCTTCAGGTTGCCCCAGTGCAGCTATGCTAGTTGCTGACCACTGATTGCTGAATCCCAAGTACAGACAAGACCTAAATTTGAGGAAAGGTGGTTGTTTTTTCAATCCAAACTGTCCAATCTTACATGTTTAAAATATAGTTCAATGAGATTTTAGACTTTTCCTTATACTGCTGTAAATTGCCGATAAACAACTCTTGTTTAATCTGAACTAAACTGGGCTGTTTGACAGTTAAATCTTGGTCATTCACTGGCTAGCTTGTAAATTCAGCATGTTCCATATACTACAAAACCAAAACCACACCCTTCATTTGGTTGAACACACACGTTCTCTTATTCAGATTATTCTTCTATACAAACTTTTCTTAGTGGCTTTAGCTGTATTTTTATGACTGAAGCAATCAACGAAGGTCTTTAAGAAAATGAGTACTAAAGGCAAATCAAGCATAGCCCTACTTAGGCTTCACCAAGCGATTAAAAAAAGTAATTGTGATTAATTGCGCTGTTAATATTTTTGTATGTTTCCTACATTTTCAAATATACTGACTTCAATTATAACAATACAAAATGTATGGTGCTCGCTTTATTTATATTACAAATATTTGCACTGTAAAAAACAAATAGTGTATTTCAATTCACCTAATACAAGTACTGTAGTGCAATCTCAATCATGAAAGTTGAACTTACAAATGTAGAATTATGTACCAAAAATATGTAAAACTCCAGAGCCTACAAGTCCACTTAGTTCTACTTCTTGTTCAGCCAAATCGCTCAGACAAATAAGTTTGTTTACATCTGCAGGAAATAATACTGCTTGTTTCTTGTTCACATCACCTGAAAGTGAGAACAGGTATTCTCATGGCACTTTTATAGCCGGCATCACAAGATATTTCCATGCCAGATGCGCTAAAGATTAATATGTCCTTTTGTAGAACTGATGAATGAAATTGTTTAATTTTTCACTTTATTAATGTAACTTCACACGTAAAAGTTTTATGAATGAAACAACATTCATTCATAAATCCGGTTACCCCAATAACTGGCTAATTGACAATTAAAATGCTTGTTAAAAGCCATAGTTGTTCAGCCAGTTGCCCTTGTAAGTTTCACCATCAATCCAATTCCTGCTTAAATCCCGAGACTTGCACCATTTCAGTATTGTAAATTCTGTTCATTGTTTGCCATTCATTACACTTGTCTACTTCTGTTCACTGTTTGCCATATTGTAATTCAAACTCCATTTTACAACGCTTACTCCATTTTGTAAAAGCTTGCTGCAACCTTCATTTTTGCAAAACTCTGCTGTAATCTTATTAGTTTAGATGTGCGAATGAGGTATGTATGGATGATGGAATCAACCTCTAACGCCAGCCTGTCCTGATGAGATAGAGTTGAAACATCAACAGCTGAAGATGCAGACAACAGCCCTAACAAAAGTAAGAAGAGTCCAACCTAAAAGAAAAGAATGAAAGGTACAATAGAGGGAAGATCAAAGCCAGGTCCAAGGCGGAAAGTCACGTCTGCAACTGACGGGTGATCAATCACACCAAACCAGAAGCAGTGTGACACAGCAAGATCTATAGACTCTGGATTTAAACTAAAGCCTACAAAAAGGATGGATGAAATGGAAGACTTTGGGAGGGTAACTTTCTGCTGCCAACATGGGAGGGCAGACCCAGCCCTTCCTTGTGCCTGGCTTTCCTGACCAGTTAGCCACCACAAGCTACGAACCCAAGCTGTAAAATCAAGCCATGGACTCAAGCTATGTTCAGGACTGGTAACTATACAGCAGCTGCAGAACATCTGATGGGTGTGTGTAGGTATTGGTTATTGGTCATAAATCAAATTGTGTTATCATAATAAATGTGGCATTTTTGTCTTGCCCCCTTGAAAAGATCCTGTGTAGTTTTGTCTGTATAATACCTTCATGCTGCAACCACCATTCCAGAGGACATGCATCCATGCTGATGGCAATCCAAAGCAGTGCAGACTGGCGCAAGTTCATTTTCTTCATCTGAGTGAGATGCAACCAGCACATTTTCTTTTTTGGTGGTGCGGGTTCTGTAGGTTTTCACATCGAAGTGTTGCTCTTTTAAGACTTTTGAAAACATGCTCCACACTCATCTCTCTCAGATTTTGGAAGGTACTTCAGATTCTTAAGTCTTGGATCGAGTGCTGTAGCTAGGTTTAGAAATCTCAGGTTGGTACTCACTCTGTTCCATTAAATCTGCTGTGAAATGTTCTTAAAATGAACATGTGCTGAGTCATCATCTGAGATTGCTATAACATGAAATATATGGCAGAATGCAGGTAAAATAGAGCTGAAGACAATTCTCCCCCAAGGAGTTCAGTCACAAATTTAATTAACACATTGTTTTTGTAATGAGCATCATCCACATGGAGGCATATCCTCTGGAATGGTGGCTGAAGCATGAGTAGGCATACGAATGTTCAGCATATCTGGCACATACATACCTTGCAATACAGGCTACAAGAGTCCCACGTGAACACTTGTTTTCACTTTCTGATGACATTGTAAATAAGAAGTGGGCAGCATTATCTTCCATAAATGTAAACAAACTTGTTTGTCTTAGCGATTGGCTGAATAAGTAGGACTAAGTGGACTTGTAGGCTCTAAAATTTTGCATTGTTTTGTTTTCGAGTGCAGTTATGTAACCCAAAAAAAATCTACATCTGTAAGTTGCACTTTCACGGTAAAGAGATTGCACTACAGTACTTGCAAGAGGTGAACTGAAAAATACACTCTTTTGTTTATATTTATGACAAATATTTGCACTGTAAAAATGATAAAGTGAGTAGTGTACACCTTGTACTCTGTGTTGTCACTAAAATCAGTATATTTGAAAATGTAGAAAAACATCCAAAATATTTAATAAATTTCTATTGATATTCTATTCTCTAACAATGCAATTAAAATTGCAATTAATTGTTAATTTTTTAAATCACGATTAATTTGAGTTAATCATGTGAGTTAACTGCGATTAATCAACAGCCCTACTAAGAAGCTATGTTATCTGGATATCAATTGTATAATACACTCAGGACTGTAAGGAAAAACAAAATCACATATGTTCCAATGTGTTTGTTCCTGTACGTCTCCTAAAAGACAGACTAATTCCAGTAAATACTAAAAAGACAGAGGAGAAGAGAAAAGCGGTGAGGGGGGAAGAGAGGAGGCTAAACACTGTTCAATAAATAGTATATAATATACAAGAAATCCAAAATTTCTGAACAGCTGTTGGATTCTAACAGATGTATATAATCTGAATTTAGAAAATGCCTATTCAGTATTGATATTTAAGAAAAAAACATCAGTAATGGAGGAATTATCACTGTAGCTATGAAAACCGTTACCTAAATACCACTTACAGCCCTTAAAAACAATACAAAAAGCAAAAAAAAACCACCAGACATCTGGCTGCTTTTGTCACTTCATCCTTCTTAACTGGCATAGGCAGAAGATAAAAATATAGGATAATTTTCCTATTTTCTTTTACAAGTAGGTTCTAGTATTAGCAATACCATTAAACAAGAGGATGACTTGCCACATCTCAATGCAACTTGTTTCTGTTCAGTCTGGAAGGACTGTCAAAACGAAGTTTTTCTTCAGTCTGACTTCCAACTTTTAATGCAGTTTTTAAAATATTTAAGAAAAAAGAAAAATGCAAAACCTAGTAAAAATGTCACTATAATTTAGGGCCAGGAGCTTAGCAATCAATTATTCAATAAGAGATACAATATTTAACTGGAAAAAAAAAAAACGAAAACATGAAGACATCTCACCAGACCATGCTCGACGTGCGTTATTTCGCGAGTGTCTCTTTGGAAGGGAACGAAATACTGTGGATGAGACATTGCGAAGGGTTTGGCTGACTCTTGTTAATAATCTGTAATGACCTTCTCGGCCGTCCCTTAAAAACCCGTGTAGAGACATGGATGTATTCTTGTATTTTCAAAGTTATTCAACAAGAGGAAAAAGTTAATTCTTCAGACCTGTGTTCTGATGACACATCCAAAAGAAGTTTTTTTAATGCCAATGGCACCACAAAAAATTCTCCTCCTCCAGTAGTCTCAGTGGGGGGGGGGGGGAAGGGGGGCATTCAAATGCTATAAAAATGGAGAGGGTGTGAAAAAGACAGAAGTTTTAAGAACTAGAAATAGGTGCAGGTCAATAATTTGTACTGTTCATGCTGTTCCTCAGAAACCAAAGCAAATAGGATATAATAAACTACTGCAGTTGTATCTCACCGACAGAAAATGCCAAGATAATTTCTAGATGAAGCTACAAAATTCTTTCAGTTTCAAGTGCGTTTTGCACCTTAATATTGAACATATGACATCTTTATACAGAATACATTCACAGCTCTCTCATCTTCAGTGGCAGCAGATAAAATTCTCTCTCACTTATGCAGGTGAGGCTAGCAGAAAAACCAACAGCAAAAGTGTTCAAAAATACCTATTTTTCAGCGTGACATTGCACTGAGCTGCAACTTTTTAAAACAACTTCATGCTGTTTTTGATGAAGTCAAGACGACACATCCAGTTAGATAATTCTTTACTGCAGCATGCACTGTCCCACAGTATCAAAGAGTTGTTTTTCCACTTCCAAGTAACACTGGCTCTATGTTCGCATCCTTTTCGCTGAAGCGCAGGAATGTCTCACTGTCACAAAGTGACATCTTAGGTTTTCAGTGAAGAAGGGCACTTGGAGGTCCTTTTCATGCATTCACAAATCAGCACTCAGTCAGGCAGAAATCTAATGCTGACTCACTACAATTTCTGTGCCCGCATCTGCACCAGCCTGTATCCCCCTGAGGCCAGGATATCAGCAAATTAGAAGAAAATATTGACGCCAGTACAATGCTGTACACTAGAAAGGGTGTACTTTTTCACCAATCTAGTCTGATTGGGCTTTCCATCCTCCCTAACACACAGAAAACCTGCATAGAACAGACCTAAGCCTTTCAAAGTCAAAGTGAGTTTTCATACTAAGCAAGCTGAAAGGTCTTAAAGAAAAACTTGAAACTTCCTGGGACTTTAATGAACAGCTAACAATGGAAAGGAAGGAAGGAAGGAAATGGATCTCTGCTTTCTTAAAACATACCAGGAAATTCTGCACTGTCCGCTCCCGCGTCTCTTTCAATGTGGGAGAAAGGAAATTGATAACACTGCTTTACTTGGCAGTCAATTATTTCCACTGACTTATGTTTAACTATATCTTGTGTGGTAACAGATTTACCACAATCCCATTTATTATTTTTATATATACAAACATACACATATATACACGTGTGTGTGTGTATACACACACAAAAATGGGATTGTGGTAAATCTGGTATATTTTTCAAGTCCCATTATACACATATATATCAGAAAAAATATTCTGAGATACAGCATATAAACTAGCTCTCTTTTTAAAAGTGAACTAAAGATAGAATCCTTGTTTCAAGTCCCATTATGCTGAATATCACTAACTTCCCAGAACATTTGTAGATACAAGGCAGGAGAGGTGTATATATATTTTTAAAACCAATTTCTGTTGGTGGAAGGGACCTAGCTAGCATGTATTCCACTCCAACGGCAGCCTATCAGCAAACCTGTTTCTGCTCTTGGTGGGGGGTTTTATAAAATTCTATCATATATACTAATAGACCAGTAAAATTTTGTTCACTCATGATAAGGATTGCAGAGGGTTTTTTATTTAAGTGAAATTTATGGCACAATGGAACTCTTAGGGGTGGTTGAAAAGGGTATTCGTAATGGTTACATACTTTTCACCTGTAGTCACAGTTTGAGCCCTGAGAGCTGCTGGAGGCTGGGGGTCAAGAAGAGCAAGGATTCATATCAAATTACTTGTGCTGACAAACTCCCACTTGCACAGGGAAATCAGGAGCCCCACAGGTGAAGTGCTGTGCATAAAGTTCCTATTGCATCTCTGCTGCATAAAAGAAAGAGGACAGGCTGAATCTGCCTCACTGAGAAAGATTAACTGTTACAGTTGTGGCCTGTGGAATGCTAAACTTTCAACAACAAAACACTAATAAACATGACAATTGCAAAATCTGACAACTAAGAAAAGAAACACACACATACAGGTATACTTTATGCAAATTTCATTCCCCTTCCATGTTGATTATTAAATTTGCCACAAAAAAATACTTGGATCATTACAAAACTGGTGGGCTAGCTTGATTACCCTCAACCAAAGACTCATTACACACAAAAACAGAAAATGGGGTGGGGGAAAATAAGCTTAAACATGTATAAAAACAATTGTTTTGGACATTTGCATTGCATTAGATGTTCAATGCCTAAGCAATAGCAAAACGAGTGAGAATGGAATTTAATTTTTGTGACATACAAAAACTAAACTTTGGGCAAAGGTCCACCTTTTCTTGTGTAAAAGACTTAGAAGGGGAAGTAAGATGCTGCTGGTCACATGCAATTACACAGCAGAGTGGCTTAGGGAGAGCAAGCGCACCTCACAGCTTGCTACTCAGCTTCTGAGAAGCAGCACTGTGCATGATCAGCTAGCACTTGCTGCAGACACTATATGCCAGTCAACTGGACATTCCCCATAGCTGGCAGTCCACTGCTGGTTTTCGGGCTCTGTGCTAGCAGGTGCATGCTAGCCAAGCACTCTCCTGAGCCGCCTGATGCTTATGCAGAACACTGACAAACTATCTGTGTCAATGTTCCCCCATAGCATCTGATTCCCTGGAGACCAACAGCTGTCTACTGCTACCAGCTAATTAAGTTACTCTTAGTTCAAATGGTGCTAGATTGTGCTGTGCTGCTGAAGGCTCATGGTTCAAATTCTGCTGATGACCCATGTGGGGAATCATTACACTTAACCAGGAGCAAAACTTCTTTGTGTTCTCTCCACCTACCTCCTATGTACCCTGTGCCACGAAGGATGGATTGTACCCTTTCTTGATGAAGCTTTGTAACTCAAACTGCAAAAGTACCAAGGACCCACAATCCCAATGAAATCGGAGCATTAAGTCACAAATCACATTGCTACAAGCAGCTTTTAATTTTCTTTCATGCATTCAAATTTGTTCTTAGCAGCAAAGAAATTAATCACAGCAATGTCCATGGCAATTCACAATCTGAAGGAAACAGATGGTGTGATGCAGCATTTCCCAAACAGCAGCCATCCTCATATCACAAGAAAAAATAAATCTGAGTATTTTCCTTACTGTTGGGTTACTATAACAAAAAAGTACACAGACAGGATTTCTTCTGTGCTCTGTACTGCAACAACAGGCTAATTAGCAGTTTGAAAAGATAGCAATATTCTTTGAAGATTAATTGGCAATACTAACTAGACAGCACCTGATCCCCTCCTTCTACTTTGTAAACAGTAATATGCACAGGGGAACACCACTGTGACTGCATTTAATGACTATGCACAGAGTGGTGGAATCAAAAAAAATCATGAAATGGAGCAAGTTTAATTTTTCCACTTATTTGAATAAATTTCTACTTTCGGTTGCACACAAGAATGTTACCATTCCATTAACTTGCATTTTATAAGTTGCCATTGAATCTTCCTTTGAGAATTTATGACTGTCCAAGCATTCCTCCCTCCTCCCCCCCCCAGTAAAATAAGTTCGGTTTTTCTTTGAGCTCATGAAATTAATTTGCTTTTTGACACACTCATTATTTCCTTCTCCTTTGTGTGCATACAGGTGTCTTATCTTGCTGAAGATCTTGAAATCCCTGATGTAATTTTCCCAACACTGATGAGTAAGTTGTTTCCTACAATCTTGTATTAACTACATAGCTCTGAAAAGTTCACATGTAGCACAAAATGATCCCTCTCCATGAGTGCAGAAAGTTCTGGTATCAGCACCAGTGCAGTTCTAGTGCACAAGAGGATGCAAGGCACACAGGAGGCTTACATATCCTATATGCCCTCCAGCTCCCAGCACACAGGTGCTGGGCTGGGCTGAAGGATCTGCTGCTCTATGGATGAGTCCATCTTCTTTCCCACTCCTTCTGCAGGGGGGACACCTTAGGTGCTTCTGCAGACAGAGCTGCAAGCACAGCTTTGCAATCACTCTAAATTAAAGCGTGTACACCAGTTTACATGCTGTATATTTGAAAAAAAATGTTAAGATGCCATGTGTCCCCCTCAACAGCAGCACATGATCAATGAGATCAGGAACCAATGAACTGGAGGAGAAAGCACATCACAAGAGCAGATGTTTATTAAAAAAAGCTCAAGCTGTTAATTAGAGCACAGCACACAAATGATCATTGATCTTGCTGAAAAACCAACATACAAATAAAAACATCTCAACTGGAATTATTATATTGTCCAATAAGTTGATTCCATCGCATGTATGTATGAAATTTAGTGTAAAGTGATTCCTATTTTGTATTTTTACTTGTTTCAGATGTCTGAGTAGAGGTATGCTATCTACAGAACCTGTAAATTATCTTGCATTAGTGCTGTATTTGTTTTATAAATATGTGTGATAGCTCTTTCAAAGGATGATGTGATTGTGTGTGTGTATATATATTATATATTTTTTTAAATAAACTCACAAGATGAACAAATACCATAGGCAAAAGAGATTGGTTTTGTATTAGCTGAGAGAGAGAGAGAGAGAGAGAGAGAGAGAGAGAGGGGCAAGCCCTCCAGGCTTGTATTAAACTCCTAAGGTTACAGCTTTTCTCTGACCTTGGATGGGTAGATGCTGCCACCATCCAAGTGCAAAAACCCTTTTGAGAATTCAGGAAGACACACTTGGGAATTCCTTCATGTGGGGTACCTTCAAGCCCTCTCACTCCCCTCTCCAGGGAAGAGCTGAGAAACAAAAAGTAAAACAGCTGTTGTCACCAGCTAATTAAACAATATGTGCACAAACCTCTTAGGACACAAAATCCAATCCTGTTCTTAAAAGGTAAATTTTATTAAGAACAAAAAGAAAGAAAATATTTGGGGAAAAAAAAAAAAAAAAACAGGCTATTGCTAGATTTAAAAAACCTACTTACAAAAATTCAGCATCAAGAAAAACCTTCTTGAGGCCCAGCTTAAGGGTTACATGCAAAGAAAAGCATTTGGGGTTAGCACAGAGGAGTCCGGGAGCCCTAAATAAACAGAGATAAACCAAAATCGCATCTTCCTAGACATTTCCTGATCTACTTACATGTCTGGGATTTTTAATGAGTAGTTTCTAGGTATGATTTGATGATTTTTCATACCTGGCCCAAGCTCTTACAGCATAACTGCTCTGACCCTTCTTTCCAAGAGAACAACACAGACAGACAAAGAGGAAGTTTTTCCCCCAATTTTAAGAAGTTCTAGCCTTCCCATTGGCTCTTTTGGTCAGGTGCCCACTCCCTTCCTTTTACCTATGCAGGGAGACTTTTTAACCGTTTACAGGTAAAGGAAGTAGAGAACAGCTACTAAGAGGAATTTTATAGCTAACTAGCTGCGTGGGTCCATAAAAGGGAGCTATCCCCCACCCCTTCATTTATCACAAATCCCCAATACCTTGCCAGTAAATATTGGAGGTTAGCAGGTATATTATTAAAGCACCACCTGACTTCATTATCAGAGGGGTAGCCATGTTAGTCTGGATCTGTAAAAGCAGCAAAGAATCCTGTGGCACCTTATAGACTAACAGACGTTTTGGAGCATGAGCTTTCGTGGGTGAATACCCACTTCGTCAGATGCACATGAAGTGGGTATTCACCCACGAAAGCTCATGCTCCAAAACATCTGTTAGTCTATAAGGTGCCACAGGATTCTTTGCTGATTTTACTGACTTCATTAGAAAACCAGACAAACCCAGAATTAGGTTGCATGTGAAAATTAGGTTAGTTGTCCAATCTTAGCCCTAACTGACAGCCCTATCCCTGAAGGTGGACCATGATTGTTATAGCAGATGAATACAACCCTTCAGGACTGAGGTAAATTGACAACACGTCTATTTATACATGCACTATAGCCCAGTGGCCAATCCCTCACTCTCAGGAATTTAAATAAATAGTTACCGCTCTCAAAAAACTTCACGTTATTTTTTAAACTACACTACTGTTCAGCCATGCCCTAAAAATCACTAAAGATCAGTTTAATGATTTCATTTTAAAAACAGAAGCAAAATATTTCACAAGTTATGAAATTCCATCACATATCTTCCCTTCTAGCCATAAAAAGATTACAGTATCCTAGAGAGAACAGGCAATATTTATGTTTCTTGAAATAATACCTAAAGGTAAAGGCTGTCAAACTTTTTTGAAAGTTGTCTCATATTGTAGGTCTGAATTTCCCAGTTCTAGCATTGTATTGGATTAAAAAAATAAAGTTATGACTTGTGTGCTAATGCTATGATTGGAGATGGCACACAGGTAGCAGTGCGTACTGGTCACACAGGTAATCAGATGGGCTGAAGGCGATTATTTACTACACAAACTAATGGAGGCAATGGTCACCAGCCACTCTGGATAAGGCTGTTTAACAACTCTCTCTGACCCTCCCAAAACAACACTATACAGGACAAGATGGGTGCAAAAAACCAAATTTTGACACACAAACAGCAGGAGAGAAGGGGGTTTGAGTGTTCTGAGGTAAATAGGTTCCACTTATAAGCTTTTAACAGGGGCACAGTACATCTTTCACAAGTTTTGTTACTAAGCTCGTAAAACCTGATAAGATACTGCCTCTCTCCTCACACTGTTCTGTCACAACTGAGATTAGTGAGGGAACTCAAGCTGGCACTTCCTTCATTTAAAAAGAGGCGAAGCATTCTCCATGAGAGCAACTTTGGGACACATTTCCCAGTTATTCTGAAAAGCCTAAACTTGTTGGGTTTCAGGGACACTGCAAAGTCCATCATTATCTGAGGGGGTTTCAGGAGAGAGATGCTGCTAGAAGGTAATAACTATGAAGGGAGAGAATTATTTTGCTGTAAGATTTAGTTAGTTATTGGTGTATATACTGTAGATTGCTGTTGGATCTGTACTTTTGAATAGTTGGCAGGGGCACCAAGAGCCTGGGATTAGGGTTACCAACTTTCTACTCTCACAGAACTGAACACCCTTGCCCGGCCCCTCCTCGCTCCATCTGCCCTTCTCCCATCACTCGTTCTTCCCCACCCTCCCTCACTCGCTCATTTTCACCAAGATGATTCAGCAGGTTGGGGTCCAAGAGGGGGTGCAGGCTCTAGGGTGGGGCCAAAAATTAGGAGTTCAGGAGACGAGAGGGGGCTGAGGCAGTGGGTTGGGATGCATGAGGGGGTGCGAGCTCTGGCTGGGGGTGCAGGCTCTGGGTTGGGGCCAGGGCTGAGGGGTTGGGGGTGCAGGAGGAGGCTCTGAGCTGGGGGTGGAGCTGAGGGGTTTAGAGTGTGGGTGGGGGCTCCAGGATGAGGCAGGGGGTTGGGGTGCAGGAGGGGGCTCCACGATGAGGCAGGGGGTTGGAGTGCAGGAGGGGGCTCCAAGGTGGGGCCAGAAACGACGAGCTTGGAGTACGGGAGGGGGCTCCGAGCTGAGGCAGGAGGGGTTGGGGTGCAGGGGTCGGAGGGCTCCGGCTGGGGGTACAGACTCTGAGATGGAGCTGGGAATTAGGGGTGTAGGAGGGTGCTGGGACCAAGGGGTTCGAGAGTGGGAGGGGGATCAAGGCTGGGACAGGGGCTGAGGTGTAGGAGGGGGGCAGGCTCCAGGTGGTACTTACCTCAGGTGGCTCCCGAAAGCAGCAGCATGTCCCCCTGGGGAGCCTGCCTTAGCCCCACCATGCTGCCAACTGGACTTTTAACAGCCCAGTTAGCAGTGAAAGTCTGGCAACCTTATCTGGGATAGGTTTTATTTGTGTAGATTTATACAAACAAAGCATGCAGTGGAGGATGGCTGCTTTGTGGCTATGTACGTAGTTGAGTCAGTGTCTCCCTCTCAGTGAGCTGAATTACTCCAGTCAGGTCAGGACTCGCTGCTAAATGCAGGGGAGTATTAAAAGGGATGCTTCTGCTGCTACCATTGCTTTCTTCAGAAAAATGTTCCCTCTGGTTACCAGTAGGACAATATACACTGACCTAGCAGTCAAGTGAGCCTGAATTCCATTCACACCTCTTCCACTGTCTGTCCTAATCCTTTCCCTGCACTTAATAATCCTCTTTTTTCCCCCTTGTTTTATCTAACATATTGTTAGGTACAACTGTTTTAGATTAAAGTATATGTTTAGAAATTCTTCATATTTTTGAAGTATTACATTGATTGCAGATGTATAATATTAGCTGTATTCCATTTTCACAGAAGTACTGTTACTTTAATATCCTTATAAAGATGTCATGTTATAAATAATATCTTCGAGAGCTCTTTAAGAAATGCTAAGAAAATTTCTGAATTGTCAGAAGACAAGAATTTTTCTTAGTTCATTGTTATAATGCAGCACTGTGTTTTCCTTCCATTGGACAATGTCTATAGGGATGCAAGACTGACAAATGACAAAGGGCTATGTAAAACTTTGAATAAAGGATGAGATTTTCATAATATAATGAACACAGAATTCATTCTGAACTGCTCATTTTAATCACCACTCAAGTGGGCCTCCAACAGGGTCTTTATGCAAATTAACATATAATTAAACAAAATTGTGAGAAACATTAAAGGAGGGAGTTGCAGTGTGAGGTCTACCAGTTTCCTAGTCAGACAAGCAAACTTTAATTCTAAACTGCGTGATCAGAATTTTTTTTCCAGCCTGCTTATCAGTTAGAGTTAGTTAGATAGTTAGAGAACTATCATAGTCACTTCTTAAAAACCACAGGTAATGAAAGGTATTCACACAAACAGATTTGAACAGAGTAAGAGACTAAGCCTTTTCAGATCATCTGGAATTGTCACTAAGAGTCAAGGTATAAAAATGAAAAGCTCTGACAGTTGGGAATCAATAGCCATCTTTCTGTCTCTCAAAGCCTGGCACAAATAGGATGATGATGATGCAGTTACCAAGGTTACAATTCTTCAAGAAAGTGAGCAGCTCATTCTATCCTTACTGAATTATTTGCCTGCATGTGCTGTTTTTTGGGTTTTTTTTTTAAATTCAGTAAGCAAACATAACACATTTCAATCAGCTTCGATGTCATGTGCCAAGCTTTTGGATACATAAAGAGAGACTAAGGATTTCCCATAGTTGAATACATTACATAATTTTTTCTTCTATTCAGTGGTGCTTTCACTAATTCTTGGCTTTGGATTTTTGACTCTTTAGAGAGAGGCTTCTTCAGAGATTCACTAGATCAGGTTTAAGCACTGTCTATGACTGTGCCAGGGCATTTCCAGAACTCAGATGTTCAGTACACTTAAGTGATTTGCTGTACTACTCAGTCCATACACAATGGCCAGTCAAAGGATGATGTTGAAGGACATCAATGAACTACACACACTGAATGCACATAGGAGATGATGAAATGACATGACCTCACTATGCAAGAAGCCTTGCAGGCAAGATGAGAGCAACAATAAAGGACAGACACAACAAATGAATTCCTACAAAAAAAAAAAAAAACAAACAAAAAAACAAAAAAAAACACCACACAAAACTTATCCTACATCCTAAGAGGAGAACACTTTACTGTAAGATTCTTCACATGAGTAATGCCTACAAACAAATGGTATGGAAACTGGGAACCTCCATGCCCACGATCTCCATAAACTAAGGGTCCATCCCAATGAATATCTCCCTCCCCGCAAAAATCAGGCCTTATAGGGGAGTTGCCACATTTGCTGTGTCCAGACTGTTTTTCCAATATTATAAGTGGTGCTTCCCATTTGCGAGTCAAAGTTACTGCCATGTCGGCCATTCCTGCTGTGCCGTAAGCTTCATGTGAGAAGCAGGGATGGGCAATATAGTCCTCTGCATTGTGCAATCAGAAAGCCCAAGTCAGACATGGCCAAATCAGCTGTCTCTGCTCCCATTTGTAACAAATGGAGACAGTGACCATGGGGATCCTCCATTAGCTCTGAGCATTACCGCATTGAATACATCTGCTCTATACCCCTAGAGACAGAAAATAGAACTGGAGAGCACTACACCTATTGACCTGCCCCCATTACAAAATCAGATTGGATTTCCTGATACATCCTGAGGGATGTATCCAAGCAGAGAAGGGAAATGGGAAAGTCACAGAAGTTGCAATTCCTATGACAGATACCCAATAATTATAAGCGTGCTTGCGCCCACACACAGACTGTATGTTTTCAACATACAGTATAGTGAATCCCAATCAATCAAACAAAAATCATGCTGGGAAAAGTTTTGTGGCTAATTCACAGAGAAAAATCAAAGAAAGCTGATTTATCGATAATTTTTCTGCATAATGCAGATCTAGATAAAAACTTTTCCAAAATCCAGGTACAAAGAAATGGTGGTTTGGTTCAGGCCCATTTTAGCTCTTTAACTATCAGTTTACACAGACACTGCTGCTGTACTGGACGTTTCTAAAGATTTTTTAGTAGCATCCTCTACCAATCAAATTATGTCTTCCCCCCTCTTCAAACATTTGAACTAGCCCAGGGGTCTCAAACTCAAATGACCAAGAGGGCCACATAAGGACTAGTACATTGGCTCAAGGACCGCATGACTGACACCTCCCCCCTGCCGCCCTCAGCCTCATCCCCACTCCTCCCCTTCCATTAGGCCCTGCCCCTGCCCCGCCTCTTCCCACCCCTTCCCTGCCCCCATTCCAACCCCTTCCCCAAAATCCCCACCCCAACTCCGCCCCTCCCTGCCCCCAGGGGGACCAGGAGGGGTGTGGAAGGGACTCAGGGCAGGGAGTTGGGGTGTGAGGTGGAGGAGAGGTGAGGGGTGCAGCAGGGGATCAGAGAAGAGGATCGGGTGCAGGAGGGGGCTGAGGGCATGGGGTCGGGGTGCAGGAGGGGTGCTGGGTATGGCAAGGGGTCGGGGAGTGGCAAGGGATTCAGGGCAGTGGGTCAGGGTGCTGGAGAGGTGCGGCAGGGGGTCGGGGTGCGGCAAGGGGCTACGGGCAGGGGGTTCAACTGCAGGAGGGCCCTGGCCGGCCTCTGGCCTCTGCATACCAGGGGCAGGGCAGGCTCCCTGCCTGCCTGCCTGCTCTGCCCCAGCACCACTTCAGAAGCAGCTGGAACCTGGAGGAGGAGGGGCACGGGGGGTGGGTGTTGCTGTTGCTTCAGGCACCGCCCCCAACATCTCCCATTGGCCAGGAACAGGAAACCGCAGCCAATGGGAGATGCTGGGGGCAGTGCCTGAAGCAACATTAAACACACACACACCTCTTGTGCCCCTCCTCCCACAGGTTCCAGCCACTTCCCGGAGCGATGCGGGGGGCACAGCAGGCAGGCGCATCAGGCCGGAGTCACTCTAGGTAAACGCTGGGGGGGCGCACGAGGAGCTCACGAGCCGCAGAAAATAACCTTGCGGGCCGCGTGTTTAAGTCCCCTGCCCTAAGCTGATAAAAGATGTAAAGTCCATGTGTGCAATCTGCCTCTCGTATGTACCAGTACCACTATGGTCCAGCTGACTTCAGGGTTTTGTGCATCCACAGAGGCTGAGAGAAACTTTTGGCCCTTAGCTATTTGGCTGTTTCAGTTTCTCCCTGAACAATTTAATAAAATTATATCCTGTTTACTTTAGAATGATGTAACAGGAAAGAGTAGAAAAATAAAATATTTAAATTGTTTACATACACACTGTAGAAATATCATGAAATATTTACCAACTGGTCACAAACAGAGCAATTTCTAAGCATGGCAGCCGAACTCCTTCAAAAGACACAAAAATGGTCTTCAGATTTGTATGAGCTTATTATACACTAGCAAGAGTTGGAAAAATGCAGATATACAGCCAACTTCAACACTACTAGTCTATAAACACAATTCTGTCTGGAAGTAAAGTAATGGGATTTTACAATTCTATTGGAAGAATTTTCTACTATAGTCAATTAAGATTCTATTCAGTATCTCAGTGGAACATAACTGAACAAGTCACTGGTGCTCAGTACTATCAAGCACAAGCAGCTGATTAAGTTATCAAAGATAAAAGGAGTAAATTCAAAGTTCATTTGTAATGGATGGATAACGCTATAAAATACTGAGCAGATGCAAAGTCTGCTCTCACTCTCCAATTTACCAACTTCATTCAGCTTGCTTAAACATCAGGATTATGTATTCTTCTTTCAGTTTTCTGGAAACAAAGGTTTAAGAAATAATAGGCAATTGTTGAACTTCTATACAAAGTCAAAGAACCTCTACAAATGATGCAGACAAATGCTGGGAACAGACTTCCTCAATATCCAGCCCCTTACAAACACCCTTATAATGCTTTATGAAGCTAGTCTTTTTTTTTTTAATTCATGCAGTTCAACAAGCTTTTTGTCTCATACAGTTAAACCAAAAATAAAGTTAAGAACCAGAAAAAAGATCTGAAACTGTTAAGAATTCTTATTTGAAAATACAAAATAACTCTGGAATAGAACAAAATACCGCTTCATATAAATTTGTTGGTTTATAACTTGAATTTTTCTTGAAAATTGCTTTAAAAAATATTTCCTCCTAAGTGTCTGTTCATCTTTGAGAATATATACTGTTGCAATCTCCACACAAAGGCCCTTCTGTGAACAATCGGTTGGCTATCTAGCGCCTTCACCCCTACTTCCATTAAAGGATCATCTGAACAAGCTTCCCTTTCTCTTCTGAAGTGAGCTCTATAGTAGAGTGCATCAGAGTAGCATTTATTCTTAGAAACTCAGTGGCAAAAATCTATTAAACCTTTACAGATACTAAACCCCTTTAATTTATATGTCTTGCTGTTAAACATCCACATGTCTGATGTACATGATGTTAGCTCTTAACTATTCCCCGGCCTTCATAAACAATCGAAGCTTTTCATAAATGCTAAGGCCAGAAGGGGCCCATTATGATCATCTAGTCTGACCTCCTGCATAACATTGGTCATAGAATTTCACCCAGTAATTCCTATATTGAGCCCATAACTTCTGGTTGAACTAAAGCATATATTTTAGTACAGCTCTGACAGAGTTTTACCCGCAACAGTGCTGTCTTACCTTTATAAAAAAATTAAGGGCACAAATCAGTAAAAACATCCATGCAATTTCTATCTGACTAAAACACAAACAATGGCGCTGTCAGAAATGGCATAAAACTGGTTTTCACATTATTAATATTTTAATAAAGATAACTGATATTACTCAACAGCACAGCTCTAAAATATTCCACAAGCATGCTAACGTCCAACCAAGAATCAACATACATAAGATGTGAATTAGTGGCATTAATTCATTAATGGTTAGAAGTGCTATAAAGTAAATCAGATGGAAGATGCTATCCAAATCCAAGTATTTATGTTCTTTTTGAAGATTTAAAAAAAAAAAAATTAAAAAGGCTGACCCAAACTAGAACTCTGGACCTGAACATCCCAAAATGTTGAAGTAGTTTCTTTTGGAATCCAGATTCAAAACCTTGCAGCAAGAGCAAGATCTGAGCTTTTTCTCCTCAATCTCCTGGAAATATATTGATTTATTTTTGTAAACAAGGCGGCGGGGGGGCGGGGGGAATAGAATGAGGATGATAATCCAAAATGGTTTCTAACAAACTATAAACTAACACGAATCACATGTTATATTTAACATACATGACAGCATCCCTTTAAAATACTTCTTGCTGAAGTGACATTCTATCCTAAGAATACAGTATTTTGGACCCAACAGATTCTGCAGGTGAGCAGCGTAAAATAGTTGTTTAAACACCTAAAATAATAAAAGCAAATTCATTGCCCATATCAATGGCTGTACAATAAGTCATTTGTGAAGTAAATACAAAAGATATTCTTGGCTCTTATAAGGATTTTGATATCTTCAGTAGTAGAACAATGGTATAATGTGATGCAGAATTTTTAAATTGAAATAATTGTGCATATTACTCTTTTTATATCATAAGAAAGCCCATTTCAGGAACTACTGTAAAGGGGTATGCGTAGAGATGACTAGAGGATGGAAGTTCTGTTTTGTGAAGGATTTCAAAATGTGGCTTCATTTCATATCTAAGCAATAAGAAAAAACAACAAAACAAAAATAAAAAAAAAAAACTTACTAACCTTCCATAACTGTTTTTCTTCAAGTGTTACTCATGTCCATTCCACGTTTGGTGTGCGTGCACCGCTTGCGTCGTTGCTGGAAATTTTTCTATCAGTAGCATCTGTCAGCCAGCTCTAGCACCCTCAGGTGCAAAGCACTTATGCACTGGTATCAGGGGCAGTGCAAGCCACACACCCTCTCAGTTCCTCCTTGCCCGCCAACTCCAATAAAGGGGTTGGAGAGGGGGTTGTATAATGGACATGACACATCTCAGAGAACAACAGATAGGGAAGGTTAGTAACCACGTTCTTACCCTCCACCAAGAGGGCAGAGAATTCTTGTGTCGAGTCCTGAGGCAGAGAGTCTGAACTTGGACAAGGAGTCCCACAGATAGTAGTTGTATCTCCCCAGTAGGGCTTGCTGTTTTGAGATATGCAGCTTCAGACTACTTGTTGAATAAACCGTCCTCCCAGACAGATCCAGTTTTTACATGTCTTTTTGTTTGGAGGGTAGCATCTGTCTGGTCCACTTGTTGGCTACTGACCCAATGAGGGACCCTGGAGGGGGGTGGAAGACTAGACCTGCTGGCTGGCACATATTTCTTTTCCACTGTCTTTGAGGTGGGGGGCAGAGAAGGAGTTTGCCACAGGGGCTTGACCAAACCCACTGCAGCCTCATTAATGGATAAGGCCACTTTAGAAGGAACTTGCTGCAGCCAGAATGATGTTAAGGCAGTGGGATGATTCCTTAAGGATCTCAGTCTCTAACCCCAGGTTAGCTGCTAGCTGCTTCAGAAGGTCCTGATGGACCCTGAAGTTGTCCTGTGGAAGTGAGCTACTCAGCCCAGAGATGTCCTTGTACAGGGAGGAAAAGGAAAAGGCTTGTACCAGAGGAGGAACTTCTTCCTCTTCCTTAGGTTCAATGTCGAGAGCGCCACATCTTGAACATTGGTACTGGTGTTGGTACTAGAGTCAGGATCTGATGCCAAGTGGGGAGGAGCAGCAGCAGCCCGCCTCTCAGAAGGCACTGAGCAAGACCAGGGGGAGGAAGGACCCGGTACTGGGGAAAAACCCCCAAAGGTTCCAGTATGGCCACTGCCCACTTGGACACGTGCAAGGAGGACCCATACTAAGGTACAGCCATACACAGGACAGGTACCGGTGGTGGCCCTTAGGCTGGCTGTAGGATGCCACCTCAGACTCAGGATTTCTCCCAAGGTGACCACAGTGGAGTGGTATCCCTCTCTACCTCCATTTGGTGCAGGTAGTGGATCAGAGACGGTATCGAAGATAGCATCATGGTCAGCTTGCTCCTAGAAGGCCCTGGAAGGCCCAGTGCTGGTGCTCAGAGCCCCACACTCTTCCAGTCACGGTGATTGAAGCCAGTGGCTGTTCCATCAGAATCAGTGGGAGTGGGAGTGTCAATAAGCCCCTGGCTGCTACAAAGGCCTCTGGGATTGATGGTACCAGCAATCCACTGGTGCCATGATTGCTTCCAGGCATTGGCAGAGTCTCCTGGGCTGGAGTTGACACTCTGGGCAGAGTTGACAATACCACTGTAGGACCGGGGGTGGAGGAGTGGCCCAGCATAGGTTGCACTCCACTGCCTCCCCCATGTTTCTCCTCCTTCTGCACCAGTGAGCACCCTCCATCAATGCACTGCTTTTTGTACTTCTTCCTCAAAACAGGAGATGGGGAATGGTGCCGGGACATGCACAGTGCTGGAGAAGCACTTTGTACCAAGGCTGAAGTGCTTGGTGCAGAATCAGAGCAGCTTGGCTCTGAGAGAGGCTTCCATTAGGACAGCCTTCAGTCTTACAGCTGTCCTTTTCTCTGTGGGGTTGAAAGCCCTGACAAATATCAGGCACCGGTCTCTCACGTGAGTTTCTCCCAAACACTTCAGACAACTGGAGTGTGGGTCACTCATGGGCTTAAGCTTGCCACAGGAGACACAAGGTTTGAAGACCAGGACATTCCTGGCCCTGGGGGCAAATAGCCCCTCAACAATACTGTTAATGTATATAGTTAGAGATCCCTCTCCATATCAACAATATATATACACTAACCTATATTTAAACTATAAAAATAGAATCCAAAAGCCACTGAGAAGAAGCCTTGCTGAAGAAGAGTAGTTCCAGCTACCGTCACAGGTGGTAAGAAGGAACTGACAGAGAGTGTCTGGCCAGTGGCACCCCTTATACCAACGCATATGCATGCAGCACCAAAGGGCGCTACAGCCAGCCTGACAGATACCACTGAGGGAAAAGTCTCTGGAAACAGTGCACGCAGCATGCACACACCTAACGTGGAATTGACACAAGCAAGCACTTAAAGAAACAAAAATTTTAAAGTTCTCCATGAAAGAAAATTCTGGGAAAAAAGTTTTAGTTTGATCAATACATTTAATTGTGACAAAACTAAATTTTTTTTAATTTATTTTGTATTGTAATATAATACACATTTTTAATAAATTCAAATAAAAAAGTACCATATATACTCGATCATAAGCCGGTTTGTTTAGAAGCCAACCGCCCCCAAGATAGATAAGTAAAAATGGAATTTTTTTTTTTTTTTTTTTTTTTTTTTTATAACCCATTCATAAGCCGACCCTATAATTCAGGGGTCAGCAAACTTTGGCTCCTAGGCCATCAGGATAAGCCGCTGGTGGGCCGAGATGGTTTGTTTACCTCGAGCATCCACAGGCATGGAAGTAAACCTAGGTAAACGAAGTGTCCCAGTGTGCCAGCTGCTTACCCTGACAGGCCAGGTCAGCAACTGGTGGGGGGAAGCTGGGAGTCAGGGGAGTAACCTCTGTGACCACCCCCTACATGACCTCATGCCTAGCCCGGGACCCACCACACTCTCCCCATCCCACCCCTTCCCACCTTATCTGGGGGAGGGCCAAGGGAGTATGTCTCTGACCTGGTTGGCACAACCGCAGCATGTTCCAGCAGGCTGGGCCGGATGACACAGCCACAGCGTGTTCCAGTGGCATGGGCACAGCCTGCTCTGGGGAGTGGGGCTGAACAGCACAGCTGCAGCCTGCCAGCCCCAGAGCTGCAGCTGCTTCAGAGGCTGGGGGGAGAGCAGAGTGGCCAGAAGCAGCAAGACTCTGGCCCCAACTCTTCCCTTCTGGCTGTGTTGCCTCTCCTTGCTCCCTCTGTTGGCGGGAGGGGCTGTGTCCCACCTCTCCCTCTTTACACACATTCATAAATCGACCCCGTTCTCTGGTGCTTCCATTTTTAACTAAAAAAAAAAATCGACTTATGAACAAGTATGTACAGTAGTTTCAAAATGAATCAAAATATTTCATTCCGGGATGTTTCAGTGTTATCACAACTTTTCACTCCCGTTTTCTTCAAAAAAATGAAATTCTGGTGAAATTGACCCAATTGCACAATTTTTTTTTTCTTTTTTAAAAGAACTGTACGTTCTGTCGCAATATGGGTAAACTGAAGTTTCTTAACCAGCTCTATGAGTATGCATCTGCCCCCTTTGTAAATAAAACCACCTTGGCAGAAAATATCTTGCCTCTCTCAAGACCCTGGGAAAAAGTAACAATTAGTTCATCCCTCTCTCATTAAGACATTTTATCATGCTTGGGATCCCCTGCTGTGATTTCTCACAAATTCAGACTTTTAAAGAATGTTAATCTACTGCTGATGTACCAAAGCTTTCAGAAACTTGTCACCCGGTATAGCTGAATGACATTTGGGAAAAATACTGTACTCTGAATACTGTTTAAAGACATTTTACTGACTAGTATCTTACAGAAAAGAGATAGAAAAAGATCACTTAGGTGATCTAATCCATACCCTATCAATGCAAGACTGTTCCCTATAGAAAACACACCACACAGACACACACACAGGTATCAGCAGATTATCTATTAATTTGGTATTAAATTTACTGATTTGATCAGAGAGTTCAATTTTATCTAAGATGTCAAAAAGCTCAGCAAAAAGGAATTGAGATTCAGCACCTCCACAAAACAGGTACTATTACACTCATTTCATAGATGGGTCAATTCAGGCACCTGGGGTGCGGGAGGGAAGTGCATGGTCCTGAGGGGTAGACAGCAAATCAGTGAGAGTATGGAATAAACCAGAAAGTCTGACTCAAACTACACTGCATATATCCTGCCCTTTTTTCATTAACTTTCAGATGTACATGGACTTCTTGAGTCCTTGATTTAAGGGATTATCACAACCATAAGAAGAAACCAGACAGCTTGAATAAGCTCTAAATTCAAATTTCCCTCTCTATATTACATTAGCCATGTACATGCCATTAGCTCCTAAGTATGTATAAAATATCTGCATTCTGACATCAACTGTATTTTCCCTTATCAGGAATTAAAAATAAATAAAAATTTAATGATTGGTGGAAACTGCTAAATATTTAGAGACCAAAGATACAAGTACTAGAGTTCCAAAAGACTACTAGTAATCAAGATAGGTGTGTGCATAATATTTCACAATTTAAAAAATTGCCCCCAACTCCATGGTTTTTTATGCAGGGTAATGAAGCACAGCCAGTGTCTGATCGACCCTAAGGCAACCCAGACATAATGAGGATTGTTTCGGTCATACCAGGACAGATGGTAAACCTGTAACTAGGATATACAGGTGTCAATGTATGGCTCAAACCTAAAATAGGGTCCCTCACCAGTAAAATGCAATAAAATATTTTACACACCACAGAAAACTGCATATAGTGCCTGTAAAGAAGAGAGTTATTGAAACTACCTTTATAAGGAACTGTATAAATAGCAAGTTATCTTCTGTTTTACTTTAATAATCAGAGCTATATTGTGGCTGCTTGGACGCAGATGTCCAAGGGCGTCAGAATCAAGAGAAGGTGCAGAAAGCCTTTTCCCTGCACTCACAAAGAAGACAGACAGAACAGCAGTGCATTTTGATATTGTTATGGCAGGTGTGACTGCACCAGAGTCACATAGAAACAACTACCACCATACTCTATAACAAGATACCTCTTCATGTTATCTCAAACCACAATGATGATTTTTGCTGAAATGAATTTCAAAGTTAATAATTAGACACTTCAATGTCCATGCTTAATTATACCTCTTTTTTTTTTTAGGCGTTAATGCTTTCAAGGTTTCTCTCCCATTAAATCTCTGGTTTGGAATAATGTCTCAATCTACACAAACTCTGTTGACATAAACCATAGCACCACTGCGTGAGAAAGAGGGCGAAACTTACTGGCTCAGAACAAAAAATAATAAATTGTGCTTACTAAAAATAAAGCATTTACTAACACCGTACAAAAGCTTTCAGCCATGTCTTCATGGATCACCATCTTGTCACAGATGTATTCCTTCAGACAAGATTCCAAATGTGCCTTATCCAAGGTCATTTAAGATTCTCTGGGATTGTCAGATAAGAATACTGATGCTGAAGCACAATACCCAAAGTAGGCAGCTTACTCATTACACCCACACACTATTTACTCAGACACTGAGTACAAATCTGTAAATTAGCAAATTCCAGAACTGGGTAACCACATTCTGTCCATTTAAATTCTAACTGTAATTTCAATGAATTAAGTTACTCACCTTCACTGCCAGCTTTAGAGTGTTGCCAGAAATGTTAAACAGTGCACTGCCCTTGTGTATTTGTGTAAGGTACATAAAGAACTTTGGGAAGATTCTGGACAAATGGTGCTATACAAAACACAAGCTATATTAATTTATACAGTAACACTAAAGTTAAATCTTGTTTAAAATAATTTGCACTGGGATCTTATAAAGTGATATCTTTTATCTTATAAAATTAGAGTCTCCTTCAATCGTAAAGGTTGGGCAGAGAACAAGACAACTCAAAGTCCACATATTGCAAATTTATTTTACAAGGGAAGCACTTAGGACCTGAACCAACTCCCCACAAAGTTGATCATCAGACTCTCAATGACCTCAGTGGGAGCTGAACTGGACCCTTCTAGTGATTGGCACTGTAAAGCCTAAGGCCCTGATCTCACAACTGGCTTCATGGGGGCACAGAAGTCCATTTGCACAGAGCCTGTTGCAGTATTTGGGTCTAAAAATCACCATATTAAATGCAATAAGAAAATGAGATTGGCTCTAAAAATCAAACACACAAAACAACACTAATGTGTAGGTTTTAATGTAAACCAAGAAAAAGAAAAAGCCTCTTCTGAAACAGCCAGAGTTGAACACCTTCCGAAGAAAATAAAAACTACATTACAAGTCATACTAAAATCCAGTTAAACATACGAACGACTCAGTCTGCCAATTAAATATGGGAAGGATTTATAAAATCATAGAATATCAAGATTGGAGGAGACCTCAGGAGGTCATCTAGTCCAACCCCCTGCTCAAAGCAGGACCAATACCAACAGGGCTTGCTCAAGACAGGCCTTAAAAACCTTTAAGGATGGAGATTCCATCAGCTCCCTAGCTAACTCATTCCAGTGCTTCACCACCCTCCTAGCGAAACAGTTTTTCCTTAATATCTGACCTACACTTCCCCCACTGCAATTTGAGACCATTGCTCCTTGTTCTGTCATCTGCCACCACTGAGAACAGCCTAGCTCCATCCTTTTCGGAATCACCCTTCAGGTAGTTGAAGGCTGCTATCTAATCTCTCCCACACACTCTTCTCTTCTGTAGAAAAAACAGGCTCAGTTCCCTCAGCATCTCCTCATAAGTCATGTGTCCCATCCCCCTGATCATGTTCGTTGCCCTCCACTGGGCTCTCTCCAAATTTGTCCACATCCTTTCTGTAGTGAGGGGCCCAAAACTGCACGCAATACTCCAGATCTGGCCTCACCAGTACCAAATACAGGGGAATAATCACTTCCCTCGATCTGCTGGCAATGCTCCTGCTAATGCAGGCCAATATGCCATTAGCCTTCTTGTCAACAAGGGCACACTGCTGACTCATCCAGCTTCTCATCCACTGTAATCCCCAGGTCCTTTTCTGCAGAACTGCCGCTTAGCCAGTTGGTCCCCAGTCTTAAGTGGTGCATGGGATTCTTCTGTCCTAAGTGCAGGACTCTGCACTTGTCCTTGTTGAACATGATCAGATTTCTTTTGGCCTAATCCTCCAATTTGTATAGGTCACTCTGGACCCTATCACCACCCTCCAGCATATCTACCTCTCTCCCCAGTTTAGTGTCATCTGCGAACTGGCTGAGGGTGCAATTCATCCTATCATCCAGAACATTAATGAAGATGTTGAACAAAACTCGCTCCAGGTCCGACCCCTGGGGTACTCTGCTTGATACCAGCTGCCAACTAGACATCAACCAGTTGATCACTACCCGTTGAGCCTGACAATCTAGCCAGCTTTCTATCCACCTTATAGTCCATTCATCCAACTCATACTTTTTTAACTTGCTGGCAAGAATACTGTGGGAGACTATCAAAAGCTTTGCTAAAGTCAAGATATGTCACATCCACCACTTTCCCGATAGCCACAGAGCCAGTTATCTCATCACAGAAGGCAAACAGGTTGGTCAGGCATGACTTTCCCTTGGTGAATCCATGTTGACTGTTCCTGTTCCTCTCCTCCAAGTGCTTAAGAAAACAAACCATCTACATTGTTGTTTCCTTTAATTGTACATCTTTTGACATAGTCTTCCATGCAGTCTCAGTCCCAGTTAGACTCGAGATTAAATTCAGTAAAGACAAGTTCAGAGTACTACATGTTGGAAGAAAAAAAAAAAATCAGATGCCCAGCTACAAAATGGAGAACAACTGGACAACCAGTAGTACTCCAGAAAAGGATGGCAGTGGGAGGCATTGTAGTGGATTACAAATTGAACATGAGTCAACAATGTGATGCAGTTGCTAAACAAAGGTAATATAATTCTAGGGTGTATTATCAGGACTGTCGTAAATAAGATATAGGAGGTAACTATCTCACTCTACCTGACACTAGCAAGGCCTCTGTTGGATACTATATCCAGTTTTGGGTGCCACACTTTAGGAAAGAGGTGGACAAATTGGAGACAGCAACAGAAGTGATTTAAGGTTTAGGAAACCTGGCCTATGAGGAAAAGTTAAAAAAAGTGAACATGATTAGTCTTGAGAAAAGATGACTGAGAGTGGACCTTACAAACAGTCTACAAGTATGTTAAATGCTGTTATAAAGAGGACTGTGATCAATTGTTCTCCATGTCCACTAAAGGCAGAACAAGGAGGAATGAGTTTAATCTGCAGCAAGAGAGATTTAGGTTATATATTAGGGAAAAACACTAACTATAAGGATTAGTTAAGTACTAAAACAGGCTTCCAAGGAAGGCTGGGAAATCCCCATGATTGGAGGTTAAGAACACATTAGACAAACACCTGTCAGGGATAGTCTAGGCAGTGCTGAGTCTTCACTTATTCACTTTAACTTAAGGTTTTGCATCCTGGTAACACATTTTAACGTTTTTTAGAAGGTCCCTCTCTATAAGTCTATACCATATAACTAAACTATTGTTGTATGTAAAGTAAACAAGGTTTTCAAAATGTTTAAGAAGCTTAATTTAAAATTAAATTAAAATGCTGATCTTACGCCGCCTGCCCACTCAGCCCGCTGCTGGCCTGGTGTTCCATTCACCTAGTTTGGCAGCAGGCTGAGCGGGCCTGCGGGACCGCAGCTGGTAAAGGGCTAGCAGCCAGGACCCCAGACTGGCAGTGGGCTGAGCAGGGCTAGTGGCCGGAACCCCAGACTGGGGGTGCAGGAGCTCCCATTTGGTGCTCAGGGTAGGGGGTGGGGATGTGGGATGGTGCAAGAGTCAAGGCATGGGATGTGGGGGGCTGGGGATGTGTGGGGTGCAGGAGTCAGAAGGGGCTGGAGGTGTGTGAGGGGGTGCAGGAGTCAGGGTGTGAGATGGCTGGGTATGTGTGGGAGCTGCAGAAGTCAAGACTGGGGTTGTGCAGGGGTCAGGGCAGAGAGCTGGGGTGCTTGGTTCATGGGGGTGCTCCCAGCACCCTGCCATGAGAGGCTCACGACAGGGAGCTGGAGGGGATGTGTCGATTCCACTCCTTTCCCCAGGGCCCCATCCATCCCCATCTCTTCTCTGCCTCCTCCCCAGAGCAGCGAGCACATTGCTGCTTCAGTCCCCCTCCCTCTCGCAAGGGTGATCAGCTGATCGGCACAGGGAAGGAGAGGAGGAGGGGCAGGAAAGCATCACACTGGGGGAAGAAACAGAGGAGAGGGGCGCTTGGCTGCTGGCAGGACCAAGCTTCTGCCTCCTGCCCCCACAGGAGGGAGTGGTGGACAGAGGGGCTGAGGCCCCAGCAGGCAGCAGCATGCCATTAAAATCGGTTCATGTGCTGCCTTTGGCATGCATTCCGCAGGTTGCCAATCCCTGGTCTAGGTTCATTTGGCCCCGTCTCAGAGCAGGAGGCTGGACGACATTTTTATGATTCTATGATTAGAGAGGCAACATTATAGACTGTGGAGTCTGAATGCAATACAAGTTTCTTCCTCATCACCCTCAAAGTTCTCTAGATTTAATAACTGCTAGCTAAAGAAAATTCAGTGAGTCACATAAGCACATTATCGCAAGTAGACTGCAAGACCCAGACTTTCAAAAAAGCACAGTTCATATTTACAAACCTAAAGGAAGTGGCCAGATTTTCAGAAGCAAGTTGTACGCAGCCGCTCTACAATGTACTAAATCACACTGAGCAATTTCAACGATGCTATTTTATGCCATTTTCCATTCAATTTTATTTTTTTAAAAAGTGTCACAAAGATGAATAGCGTAGCAATATTGGAACAAAAATTCTATTTCATGACTTATTAAAGCTGACAGAGTAAGACCAAACTCTACCCTGAGCGAGGCAGAGAACAGTTTAGGCCACTGCCTGGGTATCCAGGTGACATGTGATCTTCATAAAAATGGTGTCATGGAAAGATTAATAGAGGGCACAAAGAGGAACCTAAAGGGGCATGATACAATGACAATATCAACAAACGCTTTAATTTTATTTTACTCAGCTTTATACAGAGCCAAAAAAGAGGAACTACCACAAAGAGCATGAAATGTTGAATGTAGTTATCCACTTGTACCCTCCGCACCTTGGGCTAAGGGCTTATCAGTTTCTTTGGGCATGTCTTCACTGTAGAGCTAAATCGGCACTACTGCAATTGATGCAGTGGCATCAATTTAGCAGATCTGGTGAAGACCCACTAAGTCGAAAGAAAAGCACTCTCCCATCTATTTCTATACTCCACCTCCCTGAGAAGCATAAAGGAAGTTGACGGGAGAGCAGTGTAGACACCGTGGTAAATGGATCTACCTATGTCAGCTTCAGTTACGTTACTCATGTAATGAAGTAGTATAGCTTAGATCGACTTACCACAGTAGTCTAGACCTGGCCTTTATGGTGGTATGAGGAACAAACTATCTGACAAAATACTTTTTTCCCCTATCCTTCTCCCAATCCTCCATCCTGTGCTTCTAGACAGATGTCCCTCATATTTCCCACTTCTAAGATGTCAAGTGGGGCTACCTAAACTCCTTCCCCTCTCATCTTTTGACATACACATTCACCGTGCCTCCTTTCTCTTATGGTCCCTTTAGCTTCTCCTTACTCAGGTACTGCTATATTTAATTCCCTGTAGCCCATTGCAATTCATAGACCTCCCTAATCCCATGTGTCACTTAACTTCTCTTTCGTCTTTCAAATACCTATCTGAAACCCACTTCACTCAGGAAGTCTTCCATCTCCAACCCTCACAAAAATAAAACCTTAAAACCAAAGTCACAATGCATATTATGTAGAATCAAATGCTCATGACCTTATTTTATGTGATGACTATCCTACATTTCCAGACCGTAGGTACTTGTCTGATGTTTTCACCTTTTGTTGTGTCTAATTTAGATTTCAACTTCCTTCCTGTCAAGTATGGCTGATCTACAAAGTACCATGCACACTTCTAGCAGTGTGTGTGTATTTTATATATTATATATAAAAACACGGTCCCTGTATTCAATCGTAGTGCTGTGGATGACTGCACTCAGCAGTAATAAGTTTTCTGAGTAAATATGACACACATGTATAACACACTATTACACAATGCATGGGATTTTCAAGTGCTCCAGTTTTGTGTAACTCTGGTCTCAATGAGACCAATGATGAAACTCTCAGTAACTTCTGTGGGATCAGAGATGTCACAAGTGAGTGATTATGAAAGTCCTGTCCCATATGGAATCATAATACCATTATTTTTTATTTGTTTGTTTCTCATTTTGCCTGAAAATCCTGGTTATTTAAATTGTTAACCTAATAGGGACATCTATCTTGAGGTGTCCTGGTCATAGTAGACAGTCATGGCAGGGAAAAGGTAACAAATTGAGGAAGACAGATAGTATATCATACGTAAAGTCAGTCAAGCATTTGCTATATTAAAGATTTATTTATGAGCTGGATTGTGCCACGTATGCTCTGATCTGCATTCAGGTCACAATTACAGCAGGTCCAAAATAAAATAAAATAAAATTAAGAAAAGTGTTAATCTGGATTTTTTTTTGACAAAAATAAAAACAAAAAAATTTTCATGTGAAGTTTTTCCATTTTTGACCAGCTCTAGTCAAAATGCCTTGCAAATCTCCCCAGCACGTAGTTCATGCCTGCTGTGCAACCTTAAAAAAGGATGCAGTGAGCAGTCCTCTCTACGGTAATTAACTCCACTGGCTGGTGTGAAAGATGGAGAGCTATCGCTCCCCACCTCCTGTGTACCCCCTTTGAGGGGAGAGAGATAGAGAAAGAGCTAGTGCCTCAGGAAACTCTAGTCCCAGCACTCTCACGTACCATATGCACATTTAATTTTAGAACAATTATCTTTTATTATTAGTACTTCCGCGAATTCAGTCATTTGCTCCCTACCACTTCCTTCCACTTCGGTCAGATGCACACACCAGCATGTGGACACATGGTGCATTAATAGCATGCTAGGCAGTTGCAACCATGCTGGCAATACCTATATTCTCTAGCATTGACAGAATCAAAGCAAAAACAATTAGAAACAGGTCAGCCTAGTTTACAGTCTGCACAAAATACACAATGCAAACTAATAGCAAGCAAAGAGTGAAAAGCAAATTAAGATTTTTTTTTAAATTCATTTAATGTGTTATTTGTGACACATTCATATTTTTTAAAATCGGATTTTATCCTGAGAACTTCCTTTAATCATTACTTTTTTTATTGCTACCTAGGGTTAAAACTAAGCTGTTTCAATTAGGAAGTCATACATTTAATGATCATGTTCACAGCCTTCTGTTTCAGCAGTAAGGGTGTCAGAGAACAAACCCTGACACTTGTAATAACTTTTTCCTTACTAACTCATACTCCAATATAAATCAGAAGCACAGCAAGCTTTGGATTCTTTATGCAAAGTGATGGTGCAGCGTACGAAAAATCTGGCTGTCCACCAAACTCGACTGTCCAAAAGTTGGCCCATACAATTGAGAGATACTTTGGGCGGACTTCCACAGGATGAGTCCAGTGGAGCTGTGTCTACACTGCAAAGCAATAGGACTTGAATCCTGGCATGACCCCTCCATCCCCATGGGGTCATGGGACCATGGGTTTGAGCCCTGGCTTGGTGCAATGTGTGTGTACAGGGAAGGGAGGGTTAGGCTTGAGCTTGAGTTTGAACCTTGAGCTTAAATTGTCATGCAAACATACTTTAAAGGCCCCACACAGGCTACTTCAGCTATTGACTTGAAGCAGTCTCTATGGAATTACTCCACGGATACTCTGTTGCCTTCAGTAGGGAGTGTCTTTTTCCTTCCCTCCCACTCCACATGCATCTTTTTTTTTTTTTTGCGCAGAGTTCTAGGTTTGTCCCTAATAAAAAGATCATAGGGCTAATTTAACATACCTGCCAAGTGTCATGCATCTGGTGAGAGAATGACATGCAGGCTGCCCCAATATCATTTCTGCAGCACACGATGGGTATCGCATACTCAGCTAGCAATCAGTTTTGGGCTGCAGCCCTGCCTGGTCACCAGCACCAGACGAGTCCAGAGACCACTTTTGCCTCCCCTCTGGTTCTCTCCGCTCCCCCTGACTTTCCTGTCCACATGGAACAGCCAGGAGAAGGTGGTGGCATAGTGGCAGCATCAATGACCCAACATGGGAGGGGAAAGGGAGAGAGGAAATGAGGGACTACTTGTGGAAGTAGTTCAGCAGCCACCTGTGCTTCCCCTGCATCAGACTGCCCTAGTTATTGCTACTTCTCCCCCAAGTGGCTTCTAGCTCTTCTCAAATCCCTGTCCAAATTTAGTGGGGCAAGGAGTAAAGGTCCTGCCTCCCCACACCAGCTTCTATCTCTCGGGAAAAACTCTGTACGGGAAATGTAGCCTCAAACACCCTCTCACCTCCACTAAATCCACAGTGTTTTCAACACTGATGTTTTGTGGTCATAGTCAAATTTAAGGAAATGTGCGAATTAGCTAATTAAGTAACTTGCATAATATGTGGCACATGGAGCTACATAAAACTTAGCAGTTATGATTAAATGAATTCTGCTCTACAACACAGGGCTCACAAGCC
This sequence comes from Chelonoidis abingdonii, assembly GCF_003597395.2. Lineage (NCBI taxonomy): Eukaryota > Metazoa > Chordata > Testudines > Testudinidae > Chelonoidis > Chelonoidis abingdonii. Next base: position 260,040,630 of record NC_133769.1, read on the forward strand.
CCCAGCAAGAATTTTTCAGGGCCTTTAAAAATAAACAAACAAATAAATAGAAAATCACAGATGCCAGCTGGAGTGTTTATTTAATTCAGCACTAGATCAGCAACTTATAATGGCTAAGTAAAAGAAAAATAAAGAAGGAAGTTAAATACATCAGTCTAACCCTAAAGTAATCATTCTTGTGTCCAAATACTAGATCAGAGAAGGAGGATGTGGAAACGTTTGTTCCTTGTCCCCTCAGTTCTTAACAGGAAGGGATCTCTCATTGATACAATCAATTGGAAATCTGCAAAGCACACTGTGCAAAATTAACAACATAGAAATTGGTAAATGTTTCCACTCCCCTGATGTGAAAATAATGGTGTACTTCTTTGAGCTGTATTCCTTACACAACCTTCTTAATTTCATGTCATACTGCTCAATTAAAAAAAAAAAAAAAAAAAGTCTATATTTAAAGATACCTTCACCCATCATATTGAGACAACTCTTCCTTTCCTGCCCCCCTCCACAGCAGCACAGGACAGGAGCTGTTCTTAAAAATAACCACCTTGCTTCCTGTCTTGTCTGTTCTCAGAGCAGCTCAGTCTACAGTTTCCAAAGAAACTGACTAAGAGAAAATAAGGTTACTGAAGCAGAGAAAGAGATAGGATTATCTTCTAAATCAAAGTGAAAATCAAGCACTGTATAAATTTGGGGGAAAGATAGGGAGATTCTAGAGAAGCTTAACACTGAACATTTAATTCAATGGGCCCAGATATTAAGCTCTTAGGAATCATTATGTGTTGGTCTACATTTTTTTAATTTAAAACCTGTGATTGAGCAGACAAATAATTGAAACCCATAATTCTTGCAAAGAAAAATGGAAAAACATTGTCAGTGGATTTTAAGTAGCAAGATAGAATTAGCAAAGTTGCTAATCTCAACACTGACATTAACAGAAGATGGTTGGCCAGGTTCCTGGTGCACAGCCATTGAGAGTTAGGAGAGAAAAAGGACCATGACAACAAGATTAATGGAAACAGAGTGAGCCTCTGCTTGGCTATGGAACTCCCTCATGTGAATGCTAAGAATGATCACTAAAACTTGCTGTCTTCCTGACAAGATACAAGACCTTTATTTTTGGCATAGCTTTCCCACCATAGCAGCAAGGCGCTCAGGCACCATAGTGCTGAGTACAGTAGAAATACCAGGAAAGAAGAGAGATAGGAGTTACCTACTGAACAGGTTTTGCAAGAGCGTTGCACTGCCCAAAATATGGTTTGAAACTGGATTTGAAAAGCAGCGTGCGAAAGAGAGGTGTGGCAGGGGTTTAAGGATTGTAATATACAGATAGACATGAGACTGGCTGGGATAAGATACTAATCAAAATAAGGGACTCTGCTCACTCTGAAAGTCAGACAGGGCTGTTTACAGAAATGCTGTAAGTAACGTTTTTAAATGCAAAGAATTTAACTGGTGTTATTTCTAGAATCAGACAAGTTTATTACTCTGCTTCATTTCAGTTTAGTTTGATTCTCTCTCTAATTTTTATTGTAAATAATCCTCCCTTTAAATTAATCGGGATATGAACAGTTGTTGGGGAGGGTGAGAAAAACTGCTGATGAGAGGTGGGTGAGGAATAAAAAGGCACCAACTTGCACTGTCAGTCATAAATGTGGAAGCAGGGCTCACTACAAGAAGTGCTGTAGATACAGTGACTGCGACAAAAATGGAGCACACTGCAAGCCTAAAGACTAAAAGGTGATTGAGTTTAGGTGCTCTATGGTAACAATGCTGTTCAGTGACACGAATCATTTTAGCATGTTTTACTCTCCAAATCTTAATTTACTCCAGGTACAACATTTAAATAAGAAATCAGGTTACTGACAGAAAAAGAGTTAGACGGTGATCCTCAAAAGTGGTTACTCTTACATTAAATGTTATGTCATTATTTGAGGAAGACATTCTGCAAGGAAGTGGTCTATCAATCTCTGCCTGCACCTTAAAAATATTACACTCTGGCCTAGATTTGGATTATTCAGAGTATTTGGATCTCTCCATACTCACTGGCTAGTGCCAGCCTCCATATACTGTGTAACAGTTTGGGGTTGAACATCAGAAAACCCTTTGCTCCTGACTTTGTACTCAGGCCAAAACTCATTGCTGATTCTGTCTGTCCCAAAGTCTAAGTTCAGTCACTCTCCACGAAACCCACCAAAATGACTGATCCATTTAACAGTATCCAAGTTGTCCTAAAAGCGGATTTTATTGGCACAATAGGATGAGAGAAAAGAAAGAAATCATGAACTAAAAACAAAAACACACACACTTGAACCTGCTTCATAGAATCTGTCTGACAAATCTCCCATTTAAATGTATTGTTTCAGATACCTGAAAATCTTGTACAGAAAAGTCTTCAGTCTAACTCAGCAGCAACAAAACTGTATGTCTCTATTCCATCTCACTATGTCACATGTCCCTTCTGAACTCTTCCTACTTTTAGCTCCCTTTGGCTTGTCAGCTTAAGATAAATGATGCCTTTAAGAGAGTGCTGCCAGTGTAAATTATACATTTTGCCCAGGGCTTGAAGATTACGCTTTCCTACTGATTCTCTTATCTGATATGCATATTCTCTATCACCAGAACACTCTCTTAAGGTAACCTTTTTTATATTTACCTGCCCAATTTGAACCTATTTTAAAGCCGTCTTCACTAGGTTGGCAAGTCTGCACATGAAGATGCTCTTTTCCCTCTTGGTCTTGTGGACCCCTTTTCTTCCCAGTAGACATTCTCCTGGAATAGCATCTCATGGTTGAGGAAGCTGAATCACTCCCACAGACACCATCTGTGCAGTCATGCATTCACCTCCAGGATGAGCACATCCCTGCCTGGGCCCTGACCCTCAGCTGGGGGCCTGGATGAGAACACAACTTGCACCCCGACCCCTTCACCCTTGCACTCAGAGGCCGTAGTCACTGCCGATCTGCTCAGGGTCAGACCTAGCAGTACCATTAGTGCCCATGGGGGTGAGCAGCATGGGGTAGTGATCACAGGAATGGATGAGCCACGGCAACCTCTCTGTAATATTTTGGATGCAGGCTCCAGGCATGCAGCGTACTACCTGGGACATCACATCAGGTTAGCAGATGGATGCCTCCATTCTCCTCAGAAGGAGTCACTGACCACCAGCACTCTGTCTCCTCCCCTTGGGTGCAGCAGCCATCAGTCTCGCAGTCATGGGAGCAAATAGCTCCTCCTCCTCAGCTAACGGGTCCGCTCCTCACCACCTGTTGCCAGTGCGGCATACAGTTCTTCGCCTTGATGGACAGGGGACCTGGGTGTGGGGTGGAGAACTGTCTGCTGTCTGAGATGACCAGCAGCTGTTTTCCTCCTCACAAAGCAGACAGTTCTCCTTCCTTCTCTGATGCTGCTGTAGTTATCTATAGTCAGCTAGTATCTTCCATCCTGCATGTCTCCATGTGTCCTGTTGATGAAGTCCTGGCACTCCCAGATGCCACACAGACAAGCCACCTCTTCCTGCAGCTTTCTTGCCTGCTTCCACCAACAGACACACTTCTCACACCTGGTGGTTCCCCCTGCTTGGCTTTCACTGACAGGGATATGCAGGCCGCATTCCCAGCAAGTCAAGACCAGGCCTCTGTGGAAGCCTCCAGGGTCAGGATGCTTGGCACGGCACCCCCACAGGTGCAAGCAACTCTTATGGTATGTAACACTGAGCTGAAGGTCTAAATTTCAGCTTGGATAAATGTACACACACTGGGTTTGACAGAGTTAACTTGCTAAAAACAGAAGCATAACTGCTGCAGTGCACGCAGCTGGATGGAATAGCCACCTGAGTGAGTACCTAGGGTCCTGGGTGGGACTGTACTTGGGGTGGCTAACCAATCCTGCCACCTGCACTGCTGCAGCTATGCTGGTAATTTTACCATGTTACCTCAACCAAAGCTAGCACGCATATGTCTACCCTAGCTCGAAATTACACCTCCAGCTCGAAGTGTAGACGTTCCCTTAGCTTACTCCACAAAAAAACCACCAAATCTGTAAAATTTTACAACTCTCACCCTCTGGGACATGATGCCATTAACACCATATTTTCACTTACCTTGCATTAAAACCATATCACTGCTAACAATCCCCAGGGAAAGACCCCTGTGCCCTACTACGGACAACCTACACAACACAGTGCTGAAATAAGGCATACTAGCTCTCTCAAGATACACTTCCACCTCTTTCCTTTGATCACACATAGAGGAGTCAGACAGAGAGCCTCACATTCCCCATCCCCCAGACTGCTTTCATATTACAGTTACAGCTCTTCCAAGCTGCTCCAGCTAATCCCTCCACCATTCCATACATTTGAACTTACTATGGTGAATGTAGCTGGAGTGGATGCAGATAAATTCCCGGTGACTACTTCCAGCTACAGTTACATGGGTAGAGTTACAGTTACATGGGTATGCACCATAACTTTAGATTTCCGGGTTTACAGAAGTTTGAATTTTACTGAACTTGACTTCCTGAAAGGGTATGAAACACAACTGTGCAACCTTAACTCTGCAGTAATGAAGTTTGTCAGTGAATAGAGGGTGGTAGTGGAAGTCATGTGAGTGGTTGACTTTACTCAAGCAGCACAATGCAAAACATAGGAGGTGGCCAACAGAGCCCTTCGAGAAGGCTACAATAAATCAATCAGTCTTAAGGAAAAAATAAAAAGGGATGAAAAAAATAAATCAAAGCTTGGTTTAAATAGTACAACAACTGAAGTAAAGTTACCAACAAATGCAATCTCATGGAAGACAAAAGAGGATGCAGAGGTTTTTGCTAAGACTGTTCCTAGATACTACAGTGGTTGGCACTTTAGAAATGGAAGGGGGGGTACAGAGAGCACGCATCTGCACACACAAGTACAGCTAAATTATATAACCATTAAGGTGTCATTCTATGTAAAGTATCACCCCATTTTGAGATAAAGATATATATATTTGCATAAATAATTATTAGCAACACAAGTCAGTGCCTGCCTCAGTGAGAGAAACTAGGGCTTGCAGTCTTATGGGTTAGGGTGCACACAGCTAGAGGCTTGGGAGATGTGCCTGTCAATGTGCGCAGGCTGCCCATGCCCAGCCTGCAGACTCAAAGAAGGTCAGGAAGAAAAACCTCCCATACAAGTCACAAGTCTGTTACCTATATTGGTAAACATTGGGCATCACTGATGTAACGTATACTTTATAGCTGGTCATACCCTAGACAAAAGTACAGCCACAACTGAGAGGGAAAGAAACATTTTTAGTATAGGAATTACTCAAGCTAACACTTTTGTTACTGCATAGCATCTTATGTTATTAGATGACTAGTACACAAAAATAACTCAGGCTTTTTGTTTTTATCAAAAAACCCCCACTAAATCAAGAGAGGCAATAAAAAAGAAATACCTGTGAATCTGAGAGAACCCCATTTTTCCAAACAGAGAAACGATAAAAGATATGTGGTGGACTCAGGCATGTGAAAAGCAATCCAAGTAGAAAACAATGGGTATAGTGACATTTTCTTATAATGTAATGTTTTGTGCTCATCTTATTAAACTATCTTTCCCTTAAACTAGCACTCTCTCCAGTCAATACAATTGATGCAGCTCATCTGTATATTTCAAATTTGGTATTTAATCTCTTCACTGGAAAATGATGTCAGCCATCTTGAAAATTATCTCCTACTATCAGATTAAACGTGAAAAGGACAATGTGCAATAATGAAAAATACTATATTCATTCCTTGGGAATGAGAGTGTTATTTATCGCAAGAAAATAAATGTTCTAAATTTCAATATTTGCAAGGAATGATACTTGGAAATGTCTGTATCAAAAGCCCACCAGTATACTTTGGATGACAAGGAGATGCAAAACTTGCAACATCTGTCAACTGCCTAAGAATAACTAGCAAAAAAAATATTTTCAAAGGATGTAAAAAATATTTCCCTGCACTTTCAAGATAACCATTACATCTGTTAACGAAGAGGTGTATGCTGCAGATTCTATAATATGTTCACATTTCTGCATGAACAATTGCCCATGAAAGGTCTCCTAGACCTCAAGCCAACCACAGATCAAAACATTATATGCTGCTACTCAGTTCTAAATATTTAAATTCAGATACCTTTAAAAACTAAGCAATTGTCAAATCATACTAATCTTTTTATAACCCTAAAACCCTGTACACATATTTGCTGCAGGTTTTCTTCCTATTCAGATGCACCACTGAATTTGCTATAACTAATGGAGTCATGGCTTCATCCTCCAGGAAGTGCAATTTAGAACTACCTAAAATAGAGGTTGCCATGCCTTAGATTTTCGTTTCACATATTAGCTTTCTAAAGCCTGCTTTACAGCTCCCACCACTCTGTGGCTGCAGCTTGGTCTGAACTGCAAAAGACTCAAGACTGGTTTATACTATTTGACTGTGCTAACAGTTATCTAAGAATAGGAACCTATTCAACAGGGTCCTTCTAAATCTGGCTTCATTAATTTCCAATAACTAAAACCTTTTTAAACACAATGATATGTTACTAAAAATAATGAGCGTCAATGTAAACACAAGTTAGTCTTATACGAATAACAAACATTTTCTCTCTCATTAACACAGCTGAAGATAAAGCTATTCAAGTCACAGGGATTTACAAAAAAAAACAAAAACCTATAAATTCATTGACAGCATCAACAAAACATTATTTCAGACCAGCAGTTCCTCCTACCAGTGCACCGGGAAACCGCATTTAACCTCTGCACCAATTCTTCTAGGGCCATTTCTTCAGTTCTCAGCAAACATATTCTCTGGTAAAACAAAAGAGATCCACAGCAAACATGTTTCCCCCCTGCTCCAGAAATTAAGAAAAAAAGAAAAAAGAACCACCCTGCACTACAGCAGTGCTTCACAGCCCTGCATTTCAATTACTCCACACAGATCCCCTATCAGCACAAAAGGAGGTGTGAGTGCACACTCTCCTCCCCCCACCCCTTGCAATGCATAGGCTTGGCGGATGCTGCTCGAAGCCAGAGCCATGAATGTTAATTACCTCAGGATCACTTAAAACTTCTCTCTTCTGTGCACTGGTTTGTCTGCAGCATCACTACTAAATGTCAAAATTCATGTGAAGCACTGATGAGACAGTAGCACAAATCTCTACATCAGACTGAAGCAAGCACTGGGAAGAACTGCAGTGAAGCAACAGCACATTTTGGAAACAGCAAGCCTTCTGAGCTTAAACAAGCAGTTCAGCAAACCTGAACAAAGCAGTAACCTCTTTCTTAAGTGAGCATTAGTCTTCATTTTACCTTCTTGCCAATTCAGCTGCTACATAGAAAAATTCACTCATTGCAGATAGAAGGGCAATAAAATTTTGCTAGCCTCCACAATATATTTACATTCTTCTAGTTATAGTTAAAACATTACTTTTTGCATTTGTGCCCAATGTCCTCTGTGTTTGCTTAAAAAATCCCCAATGATATTAGAACCAATTTTCAAGATAGTTTGGATGAGCTTAGCTCTTAAAATCCTGTCTGGTAACAGCCCATTTATCTTCTACATCTCTATTTTCAGGAATCAAAATGTCTGACTTTATGGCACTGGATTCCTAGACATTAGAGATGGACGAGATCTAAGTCACCTAGTCCATTACGCTACCGCCATATGGTTGTTCCCTGAAGTTCCTTTTCGGTGCATGTATCCAGTCTTCTTTTTAAAGTCACAAGCAATGACTTCCACTACTTCCCTTGGGAGACTATTCCACAGGCTAATAAATCTCAGTCAGAATGCTTGCTTTTGCTGATATTCAGCTAAATTCTCTCCTTACTTTCATCCTATTAATTGCAATTATACTGCTTTGTGCCATCCCAAGTATTTGATGCTTTTCTTTAGTGCCTGTCTAATCAAGTTACTTATTTACCACAGGAAGACGAAAGGAGTCAACATATATTCAGTCATGAAGTAACTGAACCCTAATAAATGGATAATGGGTAGCTATAAAGGCCTAGAGTAAGGTTGTTTTTGGAATGTGCAGCACAGTATTTCACACATGTACATTTAAGAGATTGCTGACCTAATGGTGTATTTGAATATTTACCAGCTTTTTCTTAACTGTTCACTTCCAACCAACTGCTTTTTCCACTCCCCAACTGTACATTCCTCAGTATATGCACACACACAGTAGCAACTTTAACTTTTACTCATATTTTTCAGTCTATTGCCTTTTATAAATTATTATTATAACTACTGGCACAGTGTGGAACTTAAAATCTTCATGGAGTTCCTGGCTTGATCTCTCTCTCTCCCTCCCCCCTTCCAGTCCTGGGCCCTTCAGCTCCTATTGCCTTTTCACTGCTCTGTGACACGTTGGAATTGTTTGCAAGGCTCATTTCTCCTTGCCCTGAATAAGCATTATAAAGTCCTGAAGTTTTGTAAGATACCTGTCAGTGTGCCAAATCCTGCTCCTGCTCAAGAGGGCCTCTTTGAGGCTGCATGGCGTATAAATACCTCTCCACTCTCCTGGTCAACAGGAAGGGCAACGCAGGGACCCTGTCCATCCCCATGAACTTTGCATTTTCTCCTTACCTGCTGTCAGGGAGCCCTTAAAGGGACAATGCCTCTTTTCTTTCAGCAAGCCGACAAAGATCAACTTGCATAAAGGGTGCAGTAGATACATTTTTCTCCACTTCTCCTTGCTCTGCATATAAAGGCCTACGGATACTTAAGATCCATGTCAGTGTGCCAAATTATAACCAAATTTCATAAATATTTTAAAAAACAACAATTAACATATGTCCTAGATTTTAATGTTACTTAAAATATGTAAAGTTTGAAGTCTTACAATCAAGCTTATTTCTTTAAAGGGCAGAGGGACCTAAAACTTTAGATACTTAAAAAAGTCTTATTTTCAAAGATGAACTACGAGCAGATACAATAATTATAAAAGGATATGTAGCTGTGTGGAAAATTTAGAGGAATGGTAATAAGCAACTTTTGAGCTACAGACAATAAGAATGACATCTCAAAATTTTGTTTATATACTTATTTTCCTGACAGAGAAAAAAATATATATTTCATTTCAAGTTACAGTATACTGTACTGGTTTTACAATAAAACTTCTGTGTTACCCTGGTCTCTCCTATCTTTGATCTATTTTAGAAATGATAGCTAGATCTGTAAGAAATCGTCCCCAATTCTGATTATTATGAGATTATCCTGTTGTCTTCTAAACCACAATTTTCATGTATTTATTTTAATTTTTGCAGGGAATTTCTCTTTAGCAGTTGGAGCAAATCTGGCATTTTTCAGTCAAAAACAATGTTGCTAACCAAAGCAATTGGGCTGGGGACGGAATAGCTAAACTAACACTTATAATATAACATGGTTTCAACCTTAACTATGAAAAGACTAGACTGAATTCCACTATACACAATCTACTATTTAAAAAATATCGAGAATATGCAGCTACTATTTTACTTTATAAAATGTAAGAATGAGACAGTACATTCTTAGAGCAACAACTCCTCCTAACGTAAGAACAGCCATACTGGGTCAGACCAATGGCCCATCCAGCCCAGTATCCTGTCTTTTGACAGTGTACAATGCCAAGTGCTTCTCTTCATTCTTTCCGAACAGGCAAGTGATCCATCCCACCTGTTGTCTGCTCCCAGCTTCTGGCAGCTTCTCTCAAACTAATAGGAGTTTGGGTTGCACAAGGAATGCAAAATAAGGCCCTTAGCGCGCGTCAAGTCAACATTACAATGTATATTGCACAGCAAGTTTTTCAGGCTACAAATACTTATTTTAGGTGTCCTTATGGTGAAATCTACTCAACTGAAATGGTCTCCCACGGAAAACGATAGATGCCTGATCACCTGAAATTTTTAAAACTGGGACAAAAGTGCTGGAGAATATACTAAAGGGAGCAATTCTGCATTGGTAATGAAAAATGCTAGATTATCTACTAGCACTTTCTCCCAGTTTTTCCTGATACATTTCAGCTGAAGTTTGCTTTGTAATAATAGGATGGGCTTTACCAGACCTATTTTGCTTGCTATAGCATTCACACGTCTGCAGTTTAAAGTCTGCATAGGTGTATTGGTTCTTGAAGAAAAAGCAGGTGACTGTCATACCACATTTTTTTTTAACTAATACATCATGCTTAATGCATTTCTCTCAGCTGGGTATCAACTTTTAGGATGCATGTATATAAAAATAATATAAAAAATAATTTCCATATTTTTTCCACTGAAATCAATCCTGCTTTTATTGACATCAATGGGAGTTTTCCTTTTCATTGGGCCAGGATCAGCCCCATTGTACTAGTCTAGTTCCTGGACATACTTTGACACAGAACACCTTGGGGTTAGTTACTTCACCTCCCCATGCCTTAGTTTACCCATCTAGGAAAGGGAAATAATGATACCTTCTTTTTATGAAGTCTGAGATCTATGGATCAGAAGTGCTATGTAGGAGCAAATTATTATTAGATTCTAATATTTGCATATGTAAAAACATGAAATATTAAATATAAGACCTTTAATAATTAAAGTGGTAAAGATCTGGCTTAACTATACATAGAGCAAGAATACCCCAGAATTAAAGCTGTTACTGCATCCTCCTTGAACTCTACTGCTTAGATATTGCCATTCATGTGATCCTCTATAAACAGTAAAAAGTAGAACGGTGACCTGATCATCCAGCTTTTTTGCTGTATCTCAAAACGTTCATGTTATTTTAACTACTTTTTTTTAAAAATGGTTCTCAAATTTCTGCTTCTAAAATAAGTAAAGAACAAACATTCATTTTTGTAAAGTGGCTTATTTTATTTAGCACAAAGTGCTAAATAAATTTAATTTCTATAATACCATGTAGCTGGCAAGAAGAAAATCGGCCTTTCCAGGAAAATACACGGATCACTGTGTTGACAAATCAATCAGTTAATACAACAAAGGTAAGTAGGGCATGGAGTAATAAAATGAACTGAGAAGAGATATCCCTCAACGTATCAGGTCTTTCTCAGCAGTCATATGGATTTTTTCCCTTATTTAGATATTAAATTTATTCAAAGTTTAACAGCATATAGAAATTCCAAGTTCAATAGGCCTACAACATCTCAATTTGTTATGTATGCTTTGGATTTATTTATTTAAGCAGATTAACTTTATTCCCTTTATCAAGTTTTTGTAGCAATATTTTATATTATAAATACTGTGTGTATAAAGCTTGCTGTATGATAGATGTCATATATTTGACACCCATTTAAGAATGTACCCTGGCAAGGGGAAAAAGATCCATAGTAATAGTATGATTCTGTAACAGTTCTATTTCTGAATTTATTAGGTCATGAGTTAGAGCATACAACACACATGCAGCTTGTCTGTTAACATCTAAAGTTTGTTTTGAAACAGGATGTGCCATGGAACACCATGTCCAAGAAATTCTCTATGAGGATTTCCAGATTTCAGGAGATCAGATGGACTTGTTGACTCCTTCTAGTAAAATACAAAGGAATAAGAAATCGTAGTTTGTACTGAACAGCGAAGGCCACCTAGAGATTACGCCATTTCCTGGGAAGCAAGAAATGCAAGAGACATGTAGACAATTTCACAATCATTTACAGGAGCAGAGCATGCTGTTTCAGCAGTGGCTCTCTCTTATATTGTCTGCCCTCAGCTTAACAAAAGTTACTTTTTAGCTCTCCGCAGAGTCAGTAAACATAATGGGCCTGATTCTCCACTACTGTCATGCATCTTGTGAAATTGTTTCCACTTGTGCAAAATGAGTAGAGAACATTGATTTAGTAGTATTTTTACTCAGTCTTCAGCGGGTCTCATTGTATATCAAAATATGGGGTCTGTGTAGGAAATCTTAATGAGCAGTTCTCTGAAAAGTGGCATTGTGGAATTCCACATTCTCAATTATTTCAGATCAAATGTATTGTTTTCAAGTTTAAAAATTATTATTTTAAAAAAAACAGACTGCCTTGCAAACTCAGCCCAGGCTATGAGAGCTTAGTTGGATCCTTTCCAATCTATGCATCATCACTAGTAAGAAAGGTTCAACAACTCCTGCACAAGACTCTGTTACAGTAAGGGGATTCATCTCAAACTGCTGTGCTACACAAAAAAATGCCAGTTACGTGAAGTACGCTGCAGTATATGCCCTTCATTCTCTGTTAGCTGATAAGTGTGGATAGAAAACTTTGTTATCTAGTCTACATTCCCATTTCCTACACTCTCAGGGAAAACAACAAAATTAATAAGCAAGGAATAAAAAAAATATTCCTGATCTTAATGAGATCCACCATCACAGAGAGCTACATCTGACCCAATTTCTGCAGGTTTACATGGACTTTTCTTAAAGCTATGTTGAGTTTCAAAGCAGCAAGAGAATTAGTTTTTCCTATCAATGCTCTTTTCTACACCTACTTTGCATTTTGGTTCACTTTTGCTTATAAACACAGATTCGGCATCCATTATAATGCAGTTTTATTCCTTAGAGCTGAAAATGGGCTGAGGGGAAAAAAACAATTTAGTTCAGTTAACTAGTTTTCCATCTGGCTCTGCACTGGCTTACTCAAGAAGCAGCACAATAGCTTGCATAGTTTATAGAAATTGAGTAGTATTGGTACTTTTTGAAGAGCCCTGTCAACCATAGATTAGTGTTATCAACTTTTCTTTAGTACTGTTCTTTCCTGTTACACTCTGATACTATTTAATTCAATTTGTAATTCTAGCTTTGCTTATACATGTCTGTAGACCATGTGCAAATGCAGGAGTGTTACCACCTCCTAATTTTCACATGGTTCTAGGCAATGAGTGATATCTTGTCCTTTGAGAAGTTACATCTATTTCAAATCAAAGACTCTTGCACAACCAGGAATCCCTGAAGTTTTCTACTAGTAAGAAGCCTTCATCTGAATTCAGGGAGAACATGGTAAATCTGTAAAATGTTTGGCAACCATTATGTACATCAGAACATCTATAGCTGTATTATATGGATCCCTCAAGGTTTTACACTTCAACCTTTATTTAAAAAGCACACCATCTTGGTCACTTGGCAGATACTGGTTTTTCGGGAGACCACTGAAGAACAATCTATTCCAGCACTTTCGGCTAATGAATCTAGAATACACTGTGGCAGAGATGCCCTTGGAATCCAAGTTGATGGTGCGAGACACTGATCTTTAAGCAGTCCCTACCAAGTAATTCACAGCATGGCATCAGTCCCAGAAGGATTGTACATCCATGCTTCCTTGGTGCAAGGCAAGGTGTGACACTGTATAGAAGAGGGGTCCCAAACACGGTGCCTGTGGGTGCCACAGCGCCCACAGAGGCATCTAAATGCACCCGTATCCTGGCTGGCGGTCAAGCATCTGCCGAAATGCCGCTGAATTTCTGGGGCATTTTGGCGGCGAGACGTATCACAGTCCTTCGTCTGCCACCCGCCAGACGAAAAGGCTGGGAACCACTGGTATAGAATATGAGTAACCATTTATATTATCAAAACAAATATTACAAAATTATATTGAATCTTATACAAGATATACCATGTAAGGTATCAGTGGAAAAAATATGATTTGCTAAATGACAAGCTTGTGTATATGTATGTAACATCTTTGTATGATAGTTATACATATGTATGCTATATTGAGATCTCAAACTTGTGATGTGCATCTCAGTGACCCCGCCTCCCCCCAAAAGATTGGCATCAGCACTATCCAGCCTGCTTGATGGCCCATCAAATACAATCAGCTGTATAATTAACCCCTTGAGAGAAGACAGGGCCTATGCCTATGAATCAGCAGGACAATGTAGCAACATGCCTAAGGTCAAGGGACTCCAAATAATTTTCCATGCCCATGTGCTGAGAGCTTGTGTTTGGGACAAAGGATGTACAAGCCACATGGCCAAGAATACAAAAAGGCAGCTGTATCACCTCCATTTTGTCTTCAATCCTGCTTCTGACTTCTGGAGCAATTTCTCTACAAACTGAAGCTTTGAACAAAGGGCTGAATGAACCATCCAAGCTGTGGATGTGTTCCAGAGTGATTTTTACAAGCCAGCAAACTCGCCAATACAATTAATAACCTGATAGATACATATGACTTCAGAATCCATATACCAGATTGTTTTGACCATGTAACAATTCTCTTCTCATTCTTTTCTTTTCTTATAAACCTTTGGTTTTGGATGCTAAATGATTGACTGACAGCATCATATTTTGGGTAAAATCCAAACTAGTATTGGGGCTTGGCTACACTGGAGAGTTGCAGCGCTGGTGATGGGGTTACAGTGCTGCAACTCACTCTGTGTACACACTTGGAAAGCCCAGCCAGCGCTGCAACTCCCTGGCTGCAGCGCTGGCTGTACACCTGGTCTGATTGGGGTGTAGCGATTCCAGCGTTGGTGATGCAGCACTGCTCACCAGGTGTGGACACCAAAAGCGCTGTTATTGGCCTCCCCCCTCTCTTCCAGGTGACGCAGAGCAGGGAGTATATCTGGAGAAGATAAAATCCTGTTTGAAAATCGTAGGACTGTCGTGACTTGTCCCCCCAGCTGCAAGCTCGGGAATTTTAAAAATCTCCTTCCTGTTTGCTCAGCCAGGTGTGGAGTGCAAATCAATCAATCAATCACTGACCATGCCTCCACGCCCCAAACGAGCCCCAGCATGGAGCAATGGCGAGCTGCAGGACCTCATCAGTGTTTGGGGTGAGGAAGCTGTGCAGTCACAGCTGCGCTCCAGCCGTAGAAATTTATGATACCTATGGGCAGATATCAAAGTCCATGCTGCAAAGGGGCCATGAACGGGACGCGCTGCAGTGCAGGGTTAAAGTAAAGGAGCTGCGGAGTGCCTATTGCAAAGCCCGTGAGGGAAACCGGCGCTCAGGTGCTGCCCCCACGACCTGCCGTTTTTACAACGAGCTGGATGCGATACTTGGTGTGACCCCACTGCAAATCCGAGGACCACGATGGACAGTTCAGAGCCGGGAGAGGAGGGGGGGAGGGTGTGGAGGAACCGAGAGTGAGGGTACTGGGGTGGTGGAGAGATACCCCGAGTCCCAGGAGGCATGCAGCCAGGAGCTCTTCTCAAGCCAGGAGGAAGCTAGCCAGTCGCAGCAGCTGGAACTTGTTGGTGAAGAAGAAGCAGAGGAGCGTGTCCCGGTAAGCAGCTTTTATTTAAAATGGAAATGTTTTGAGAGGGGGGGGGTTATGGGCTGAGTGCATGCATGCATGCCTAGATGTGGAATAGCCCATTGATTTGGTCTATCACGTCGCGGTAATCGGCCTCTGTAATCTCTCAAAAGTTTCAGCCAGAGCGTGGGCAATGTGCTTGCGCAAGTTTATAGGGAGAGCTACCGTGGTCCTTGTCCCAGTCAGGCTAACGCGTCGCGCCACTGTGCCGTGAGGGGTGGGGGGACCATTGCTGCACACAGGCAAGCTGCATAGGGACCAGGGCGGAATCCACATTGCTGGAGAAGACCCTCCCGCTCTTCCCAGGTGACGCGGAGAGGAAGCGATAGATATCTGGAAGGATAAAATCCTGTGGAAAATGTAGGGATACTGTTCAGTGCACTGTCCCCCAGCTGGCTCTCTGCTTTCCCCAATGCACAAAAACCCCATTGAGCCCTTATCAGGCAGCTCCCCTTCCCAGGGGAGTCGCAGCAGAAACATTGATTCCAGGAGTAAGTGCTGTGGCAATTGTGGGGGTAGTGTTCAGTGGTCTTTCCCCCCTGCCGCTCTCTGCTTTCCCCAATGCACAAAAACCCCATTGAGCCCTGACTCACTCAGGCAGCTCCCCTTCCCAGGGGAGTTGCAGCAGAAACATTGATTCATTAGTGACCAGCCCCCAGTACTCATCATGTCTTCTCTGCTGTTGCCTCTCTGTGCTATGTTAGGTATGTGTAAATGATGCTACAAAGAGTCTACAAACTCCTGCACCGTGATTATAAACAATGCAGCCTCTGTGATAAATGTTTCTGTTTCAGTTTCCTTTAAGTGTTCTTGAATCCTACTGCTCTAAGTGGTACAGAAAAGAGACTACATAACTTGAGAAGGCGGCAAAGGAGAACCAAAGAGGATTTGGTGAAAGCATTATGAATCAGTATGCCAGAGACAGTCAGAGTGCAGGACTGGAGAGAGAAAATGCACCAGTGGAGGGAAATAGAAAGCAGGAAAAAAGAACTGGCAAAGAAGAAAAGCACAACCCAGCTTATAAGCCTCCTGGCGCGCCAAACAGACTGTATACAGTCACTGGTAGCCATGCAGGCAGATCTATCCCATGCTAACCCACCCCCATCCCAAAGCTCTCTCCCTTTTGCCCTAGAGTTTGCTCATAACCCCTTTCCCCAGCATCCTGCTTCTTACCACCACCAGCTGCCCCCCCACACCTGTACGTTCACCTACCAGCCCTGAGAACTACGACCCTTACCCTCTGCACTCAACCCCCCATCACCATGCAGCATAGTAATCTTGAAGTGCAGCAGGCATTGCAGAGCACTCCAGGCAGGACATAGGCAAACATCTGACTGTACAGTTCAGCACCCTACTCCCCCCCTGACTTTTTATGTACTGTATTTTTAATAAATGATTTCTTGGCTTTTAAAACAGTTATTATTGCAGAAAGAGAAACATACTGTACCCCAAGGGAAAAATCATTCTAACCACTGCACTTAACCCCAGTGCAAGGCACCAAACCTTACTGTTGGCTTTCAGCCTCAAATTGCTCCCTCAAGGCATCCCTAATCCTTGAAGCCCTGTGCTGGGCCTCTCTAGTAGCCCTGCTCTCTGGCTGGGCAAATTCAGCCTCCAGGCATTGAACCTCTGAGGTCCACTCGTCACTGAATGTTTCACACTTCCCTTCACAAAGATCATGGAGGGTACAGCACGTGGATATAACCGCAGGGGGAAGCAGCATCCCAAGTCTAGCTTCCCATAAAGACACCTCCAGCGTCCCTTTAAACGGCCGAAAGCACACTCCACAGTCATTCTGCACCGGCTCAGCCTGCAGTTGAACCGTTCCTTGCTCCTGTCAAGCTTCCTTGTGTACGGTTTCATGAGCCAAGGCATTAACGGGTACACGGGGTCTCCAAGGATCACAGTGGGCATTTCGACGTCCCCTACTGTGATCTTCTGGTCTGGGAAAAAAGTCCCAGCCTGCAGCTTCCTGAACAAGCCACTGTTCCGAAA
>NC_133769.1:260057858-260063232 GCF_003597395.2 Chelonoidis abingdonii
ACTGTTTCACTGTACCTTTCTCTTTTCCTACCATCGACCATCTTTGTGATGGTCGATTGTCCTGATGGATCACTCGTATCGCTACATTGGATAATTGTGTCCAGCGCTGCGGAAGTTAAGCGTGTGGTCTGTCTATAGCTTGTGTAGACTACAGTGTTCCTGATAAATAGTGTGTACAATATTGCGCATTGCAGGTGGCGCACTAAACTCTGTCTACTAGCTACCCAATTGCTGCAATCTAGTGTAGGACAAAATGGCACACGCTCATGTGTGGCCACAATTTGCAGCAATTGCAAGCACTGTGGAGTAGCTTGCATGGTAGGCGCATTATCCCACAGACACACACCCTCTGTCAATTGTAGTGTTGGCGCTGTGGTTATGGGAAAGGGGAGCGGAAAGGGTGCGGTCATTCGATTCTGTCCAAATGCCCTGGGTGCTGCTCCAGCACGTTCTTTCTTGGTGAGCCAATTGTGAGTTCTCGCAGCGAGTTTATTCACGAGAAATGGATGTTCCGACCTGTACTGCAGGGCTTTTTGCTGAGTGTAACTATGTCGCCAGCAACTATCACGATGTTGGCACGATGTGAATGCTATGTCCTTCTGCTCCCAAAGTTGACATGGTGAGCAAGTCGGCGAGCGACGAGTGATGACAGATATCTAGATTTACCATGACGCTGTGACACGTAAATTGCGCTTTGGTAGTATACTGAGGACGTGCTGAGCTCAGCGGTAAGAGAAACGAACCGCCTTATGGGGGCTCGGAAACAAGCACCGGAGTTAGTGGGATCAAGAACATCGTCCTGCACAGTCTGGGATGATGAGCAGTGGTGCAGACTTTCGATGAGGAAAGCCACTTTTCAATGAGACTGTGTGAAGAGCTCACCCCACCGCTGCGGCGCGAAGCGGACTACTGAGATTCAAGGAGCTGCCCTGAACAAGTTCGGAAAAGCCGGGTGGCTATTGCACATCTGGAAGATGGAATCCAACAGCACACCCGATGGGTCGCAAACCAGTTTGGGTGTAGTGGGAAAGTCACCTGCGAGTTGGAATAGTGTTGGAGCAAAGATGCGAGGGACCAATATAATCGCATGCCTGCTAAAGCAATGAACCCGTGACTCTGGGGAATTGTGCAGGACCTTGGGAATGGTCTATGGGACAAATAGGTTTCCTCTAATTGTGGGGGGCGATTAGATTTGGGAAAGCATATTCACTATCTTGTGCGCCGCACCCCACACAGGCAGTCCGAGAGATATCAAAGTTTAATCGGAATGGGTATTTTGCTCTATGGTTGCTCACAGAGCGCTTGTGATCACCGTGGGCGTTTTCACTGGACATTTACAGCAGGCTGGCCTGGAAAGGGTCATGATACACGCATCTTTCGGAACCCCTGAGCGCTGGAAGATGCAGCGCTGTAAAGTGTCAGTGTAATCAGGGCGGCTCCCAGCGCTGCACTCTACACCCGTAAGGGATGTGGTTTACAAGCAGCGCTGGGAGAGCTCTCTCCCAGTGCTGCGGCTCTGACTATACTCACACTTCAAAGCGCTGTTGGGGCAGCACTTTGAAATTTCTAATGTAGCCAAGCCCTTACTGTTTTGCTTTCTTTGTCCTTTTGTCTAATTCCCGCTCTTATCTGTATAAATAAAACTGTTTGGGTCTTGCATGGCCACTCACATTATCTGGGTGTTATTGGCGGAGCGCTGTGCTAATAAAAGAGTGGTCTGACAAATTGTGAGTCCTGATTCTAACTTTGACAGGGATTAGGAGCACAATTTATGACTGGTTGGTTAATCCAGTTCAGTGTTAACTACCAGTTTTGGGGGAAATTGGCTCTCCTTTTTGCAGCCTTCTCTGATCTTGACATTTTCAGTGTGAGCTACCCTAGGCACCTTGGGTCACACAAGGTATATGATTATGAACCCAGCTGTTCATGAATAAAGAAAGTTTTGAATAGGGATAAAATCATAACCACAATATATCTGAAGACTTAGGTAAAATCCTAGCCCCGATGAAGTTAATGGGAGTTTTGCCCTGACTTTAGTAAGGACAGAATTTCACCCTCCATCTGCTCTGTAGGTAAGCTCTCACATATCTGACCTCATCTAGGTTCTTAGATGGCCCCTATCACCAGAGTATTTTGATTCCTCACAAGCATTCATTTATTTAGGCAGCAAAATCCCTGTGAGGTAGGGAAGTACTGTCATCCTCCTTTTGCAGATAGTGAATAGAGGTACAGTGTGTAGGTGGCTTGCCCTGGATCACACGGGAAGAATATGGCAGAGCAGGAAACAGAAACCAAATTTCCTAAATCATAATCTAAGATTTTTAGCTACAATCCCATGTTCTCATCCTTATATTTGGATTGTCTGAGGAAACATGTAGGAAATAAATATTTCTTGCTCTTCATTCAGAAGACCAAGATTTCTCTGACAAAAAGCTAGAGAAGAAAGAATAGCGACAGTTGCATGCCCTACAGCATTAGCAGCTAAGCAATGGGATGGACAAGTTCTATGGTTTATACAGGGTTTTGCTTCTCTCCATTCTAACTTGAGGAATCAACAAGCACCAAACACCTTACCCTCAACTTGGGGCATCTGCTCTCCACAGGTTTTGCTGGACTCGGTGATCCTGCATCATAAGGCTCCGATTTCATCTCTGGTTAGCAAGACAATTCCACCTCTTCCACTTGTATCATGGCCTACCCACAGTAATTCACATGTCAATCTCATCCATGCTGAACTGTCTAACTCTTCCTCAACCTACACAAGGACACTGCAGCTGGTACACAGCACAGCAGCTATCCTCTAAACGGAGCGAGCTGAAGAGTATATTTCACTAGCATGTCAACTTGTATGGAGAGCCAGTGCATTACCAGATCCACTTCAAAGTTCTGATATGGATTTGCCAAGCCCTTAACTTGATATCCACATGCTATCTCAGTAACAACCTCTTGTTCCAGGGCCACCATGGTATCTGCAATTACCCAGCACACTGTTTGAAAGAGCTCAGGTGTAGACTCCAGAAAGCCATCAACAACAGGCCCAAAGTTCTGGAATGCTTTCCCCAGGAAATCAGAAAGAGTCCTTCACTATCTTCATATCATGCTGTAAGACTCATTGTTCCATCACAGCATTCCCCAGAGAACCAGTGCAAAAGAAATTAAATCAAAAGGACAGATCATCGGTTTTATTTTTATATATGATCTTTGTACAGCACCTACATTACAGGAACTTCAAATATGCAAAGACAGAAATGCTGACATGTAGAAATGAATATTTATTTAAAAGCCACTGATCAAGTATGGGTTATAGCCTTGTAGGACCTACATTTGCTGATCCTCAAATGTGAGCTCAACAGTTGCACTGCTACCCCTTGAACTGAGGAACCACCTCCATTATCTGTCAGCAGTAGCAGCACTTAGGTCCTCTTTACATGCTTTTATCTACTTCCAAGAGAGAAGATCAGGTATTTCCCACACTTAAACCAAGTATTCAGCTTCAAAAATTACAACAGAGATGTTCTAACTAGAGTCCAAGTCTCCAAATTCAGAACCTAATTTCCCCAGAGTTCAAGGGAGCCTGGACTCAAGTGCTCCACTTTATGTCAATCTTTAGAAGTGATGTTTTCTGCAGTATCTACTAAGTTGCACCAGTTGCATTTGAATATGATTCAAATCAGAAATGAGGGTTTAGGTATTATTATTATTATTATTATTCAGTATATATATTGCAGCAGCACCTAAAGACCACTATCAGAGTTGATGGCCCCACTGATAGATGTGACAGATATGGCATTTTCCTGCAATATCTTGGAATTCACTGTATTAAAATGCAAATGTTGATGTATTATTGAGAGATTGTACGCAAATTCTCCAGGGAGGAGACCTGACTAATATAAACCTTGGGAACTGTTACGAGCTTCAAAGAACTCTTTGAAACAATATCAATTTTTCAAGTAAAATGGATTTCCTAGGAAATATACCTGGAGAAGGGAATGCACAGATGCCCCACCTTGAACACAAGATTTTGAAGCTACGCCTTGGAGAAATCTATGGTCTCTAAGAATCAAGGACCCAAACACTATGAAGGAGAATGAAACTCATGGGGTGCTTGTTCTGAGCTATAAATTTGTGACCACAGGAAAAAAAAACCTTGGTGGTGTTTGAAGACCTTGTTGGAGTTGGGAGAATCTCTGGTAAGCTTATTAGTACATTAGTACATGTTTTCTCTGTAATACTTTTACCTTAAGAATAAATGTGCCTGCTTAGAAAGAGCTGTGCAGCAGCTTATAACTTTAGACAATTAGGTTGTTTATACCCTTTGAAAAAGGAAGGCAAACCAGGCCTGCTGAGGCAGTCTGATTTGCTGGGGAATCCACAACACAGACAACTATGAAGCCTGGAAAGATCCTGCTCAGGAGAAGGAGAAACACATGCATCAGCCAAGGGAGGTGATAGCTGGAGAACCAGAATCCTGAGAGTGAATGGCCTTGGTGGACCATACAGAGGGAGAACACAGGTGCAGTTACCCTGAACTGTGGCAACAGGCACTGTACACACACGTAATAAACTGCCAAGTGATAGGAATTCATCTTGCTGCAAAATGAACAAACAGATCCACAGATCTAAAAACAGTTCTACTTATCAAGCTGCAATATGTAATGGCAAACCTATATTAGCTGTTAGTAGTAGCAGCAGCAATGGACAAAGCTACGATTAAGACGAATGTTAAAAATCTTTGATTAACACACAAATTAAAATAAGGCACAACTTTGTAAACAGTGACATTAAATTATCCAATGGAATAACCTATCTAGGGACTTAGTGGATTCTCCATTACTTGAAGTCCTTAAATCAAGACGATCTCCTTTTAAAACATATATTCTAGATTAAACAAATTATAGGTTCGATGCAGAAATTACTGGGATAGGTTCTTTGCTCTTTGTTATGCGGGAGGTCAGGAGTAGATGATCATAGTGGTTCAATCTGGCTTTAAAAAAATATATATCTATGAAACATAAGACATAAGACGCTTTCAAAGACATAAAAGGCTCAAGCCTAGATTGAAATTTACTTTGAGCAGCCCTATCATAGGTACTTGCATGGTTCTCATTAATGTGGTATCTGAGTGTCTCACGATCTTTAACAGTGGGGGCAAAAGACTTATCTGGCTTTAAGACTAAGCTTGATAAGTATATGGAGGGGATGTTATGATGAGATAGTTTAATTTGGGCAATTGATTTTGGATTATCGGCAGATAAGTCTGCTCAATGGTCTGTGAGGGGATGTTGGATGGGATGGGAACTGAGTTACTGCAGAGAATTCTTTCTTGGGTGCTGGCTGGTGAGTCTTGCCCACATGCTCGGGGTTTAGCTGATCG
>NC_133769.1:260063339-260087970 GCF_003597395.2 Chelonoidis abingdonii
CATGGGTTCGGGGTTGTTATAAATGTGTATGGGTAGGGTTTTGTGGCCTGCCTTGTGCAGGAGGTCAGACTAGATGATCATATTGGTCCCTTCTGACCTATGAGTCTATATTTATCCTCAAAACACCCACACGAGGACAAACAAGTACTGCCACCCCTATTTTACTGATGGGAAACTGAGGCACAAATTGACCAACTGACTTGCCTATGGTCACAAGGGAGTCTGTGGTCCCATGGCACCTGGATCTCACGTGTCCCACGTTAAAGCCTAAAGCACTGGACCGTCTTTGCTCTTCCTGTGGCATGTTTTACAACACAAGCTCCAGCACACATCTTAGTCAACATCAATATTCGTTCCTAACTCTAGGTTGGGAAAAGATCACAACGTGAAAGATACAAGTTTTCAGATATTTTAAACTACATTTGTGGCACAATATGGTCTGGTACATTTCTAACCATTTTAGTCGCCTTTAGGCACCAGCTCTTCCTTCATGGAACTGGTTTTTCCCTCTTGATTTTTCTGAATGACTGAATTCTCTTGACACTGAGCCCAGTTTGGCTTTATTATGCAAAGAAACTGGGATGTTATTTTCAAACAGATTCATAAACAGCAATGGCAACATTTTAGTTTTAGCAATACCTCGGCTGTTTACAAGGACAAATGCGTCTCTGGATCCACAGACTAGATCAGCGGTCGGCAACCTTTCAGATGTGGTGTGCCAAGTCTTCATTTATTCACTCTAATTTAAGGTTTTGCGTGCCAGTAATACACTAACATTTTTATAAAGGTCTCTTTCTATAAGACTATAGTATGTAACTAAACTACTGTTGTATGTAAAGCAAATAAGGTTTTTAAAATGTTTAAGAAGCTTCATTTAAAATTAAATTAAAATGCAGAGCCCTTGACCGGCGACAAGGACATGCGGTCCAAATAAGTGTGGTGGTCATAGTGGGAAGACAGGAAGAAGGTTTGGGTTTTGTTTGCTTGCTTGCTTTTTGGTTAAAAAAATCACTTTAAGGGAATGATGGTTTTTTGCAGAAAATTCCAATTTTTCCATTTTTTGTCAAAATTAAGGTGTTCAATTCAGAATTAAAATTCATTTTAACTGAATTTAAAAAAAAATCAAAGCATCTGTAAAAGTTTTCATATGAAATGAAATTTGTTTCAATTGATATTTTTCGTGGAGAAAACAGCCATTTTTCAACTAGCCAAAAAAAAAACAAACCCACACACAAACCAACTAGACCTTTCCTACAAACCAGCGTATACTAAATGCCCCTGACAAAAACTGCTCATCACATTACAGTTTCTATTTTTATAAGTGTAGATCCCAAGAAAAAATGTATTTATTCCTCTTTTGCAGTATAAGGCAGCAGTAGTCAATAGGTGGACTGCAGGCCAACTCTGTACCAGATGCTTTTAAATGGACCACAAAAACTTTTGATAGTTATTGTGGTTTGAAATTTTTTTCCTCTGGAGTCTGGACCTTGAGAATACCTTGACCAAGAAATTTGAAACGGGGGGGCGGTGGGAGGGGGAATAGACTACCCTGGTATAAGGCACACTCAACCACTACTTTGTGCCTTATATTTTTAATAGAAAAATCAGACTTGCTCCCAGGCTTCCCTGTTACAGAGTTCTTTCAAAATAGCAGTCTGAAGGTTTGCTGTTTTTGAAAAAGTGTTGCTTTGAATCTTTAACATAGGTATGCATATTCCCCCATCTACCTAGAGACTTTCTGAGGAGATGTTTCGCTATTTTAATTCCACACACTAATCAATCCATTTAATTGCTGACAGCTGTCATAAATAGTTAATGTCATAAATAGTTAATGTTAATGTTAAGGGTTAATGTTTCTTTTACCTGTAAAGGGTTAAGAACCAAACACCTGACCAGAGGACCAATCATGAAACCGGATTTTTCAAAGTCAGGGAGGGAATTTTTGGGGTCTGAGTCTTTTTTCTGTCTCTCAACTATGAGAAGGTTCTTTCTATCTTCTAATCTTCTGTTTCCAAATTGTAAGTACAGGTAGAAAAACAATATAGGCTTTTATGTTGTTTTGGTTGTATTTACATGTGTAGCTTGCTGGAATGTTTCAAATTGGATATCTTTTTGAATCAGACTGTTTATTCATATTTTCTTATAAGCAATAGCCCTGTATTGTCATCTTGATGCAGAGTTTATATTCTTATGTCTTTTTTTTTTTTTTTTTTTATATAAAGTTTTCTTTGTAAGACTTGTTTGAGTTTTTCTCTCTGGGTAGGTTAAGGAACAAGGGGAGGGAATTCTCTTTGTGTTAGATCTACGGAGGGTAAGCTCTGCAGCACCAGGGAGTTGGTGGGAGGGGGAAGAGATAGGATCATCTCTGTTTCCTTGTATTTGGGGTTTGTCTCTGTGAAATAGAGGAGACATGCTTTTTGGTATTGTGATGTAAAGAGATTGCATCAGTACTCTCAGGTTAGCCCAGAGAGGAAGTCTGGGTGGGAGAGAGAGGGGGAAGGGAAGTGGGTTATTTCCCTTACCGGTAAGACTCAGAGCTTCTGGGTCTTGGGGTCCCTCCAGGGAAAAAGTTTGGAGGACCAGAGCGAGGCAGGCGCTGTAATTCCTGTCTGGTGGCAGCGAGATAAGATCCAAGCTGGTAATTAAGCTCGGAGGTTCATGCTAGGCACCCAGATTTCTGGACGCTAAGGTCCAGATTTGGGAAAGATGCTTATGACAACAGCCTTAACTTGAAATGAGCTGTTGGAGTTCTCATTTGTCAGCTATTCCTTATGGATCTTCGAATAGTGGTTCATCAACAATTACTGTGGTATACCATGTCTTGCAAACGTGGGTTATAAAATCAGAGTTTTTGTGCTTGTATCTGGTAATGTTGCTACTTCAAGAAAATCTGAAAACAACCCCATAATTAATAAGCATGCAGGTCTCCAAATTACCCATGCTGCCACAACTCTGTTGGAAGAACAGAGAATTTTGCTTTTTCGCTTTTTCTTCCCCTGAATTTTTGAAATATTCTTGTAGTATTACTATATCTTCTTGTTTAAGCTAGGTCTATATATATGATTCTCAATCAGTTTTCCCTATACTGTTATGTCCTTGTCCATGTTGCAAAACCTATTATCTTAAGAAATATGGAATTATGGTTCAATTCCTTTCACCAAATTCACCCTGTGGTGCAAATTTTCTTTTATCATATAACAAACATTGCTCTGTCACTAAGACTTACCAGCACTGCTGTTTTATTTTCCTTTTCTTCGCCTTGATCCTGTCTTAGAGAGCAATGTCTGTGATAGGCTAGCTGCCATGAACAACATGTTGCCTGGGCTATATTCCAGTCTCAGATCATATTGTTGTAAACAGGATAACAATATCTATATCTGTGGAGGAATCTCCTTTGAACTTAGCTGTCCAATTGTGATCAAAGTTTGGCAGTGTGTTTTTCCACCAAGACTTAATCCATTTATGTAAGTCACTGAAGTTTTCATTTCCCGGGCACAATCCTGGAGCTTCTTTTTGCATTTGAACAGATATTTAAACTCTGTCTCTGTTCTTTTTGTAAGGTTTGCGAGCACAGAGTTTTCTCTCAAGGTCCCTAGTTTTAAACAGGCTGAAATGACATTTATTTTTGTTAATTTTTAAACTATTTACCCCAGAGTTTTGAGTACAGTTCATAGTCATGTCATATTTCTTCAGGTGCAATTCACACTTTACCGCTACACCAAGATTTTCTTTCAACACAACACTGGATTTATGTCATGTCCAAATGGCATATTTATAGTGCACATTTTGCTCCTTTTCTCATCAAGTACGCAGGGACAGCTCCAGGCACCAGCAAAGGAAGCAGGTGCTTGGGGCGGCCAATGGAAAGGAGCGGCACATCCAGGTCTTCGGCAGCAGGTCCCTCAGTCCCTCTGGGAGCAAAGGACCCGCTGCTGAATTATGAAGCGGCACAGTAGAGCTGCTGCCGAAGTGCCACTGATCGCAGCTCTCTCCCCCCTAACCCCCCACTTCACCGCTTGGGGCAGCAAAAAAGCTGGAGCCGGCCCTGCAAGTACTATTTACCAGAATATGCAGAAGACAATCTACATTCCAATGAAACGAAGGAGAACTGTACGAAAAATACAGGACAAAAAAATATATCATGATGTTTCATGGTACAAACCATGCATTTGTATCTCAGCATATGATTTATGATAATAGTCATGCAAAAATGTCTTACATTGACTTTACATTATACATGAAATAAAGACTATCCTTTAAAATGAAGGTCAGGTGATTGTACCAGTTGTGGGCCACAGTGTGTGGGGAAAGAGAAGAACTATTGGGAGGAGCCAAACAGAGGGCATGCCCCCAGACTCCTTTTTGCTCATCCTCATCCATAATAAGTGCCACTATTGTACAGCTATGATAGAAGCTGACACATGTCAAGTTTATCTGGTAATGCATTCGCTCTTGGGTGGTTCCTGTCTACC
The DNA here is from genome assembly GCF_003597395.2 of Chelonoidis abingdonii. Classification (NCBI taxonomy): domain Eukaryota; kingdom Metazoa; phylum Chordata; order Testudines; family Testudinidae; genus Chelonoidis; species Chelonoidis abingdonii. The sequence goes on from NC_133769.1 coordinate 260,067,812, forward strand.
GCACCAGAACACAAGACACAGAGCATGTTCCTCTGTGAATTTGCTGCAGGTTTGGAAGAGTTAGAGCATTTTCAGAATTGGATATTGTTCATGTGTACAACACAACATGGGCAGATATTTTCAAGAGATTCCAAACATGTGAAATCTATTCAAAAAGTTGTGATCATCAACACAAAACATTCAGTGATGGGCTTGATGATGCAGGATTAATGCACTGGGAAGCACAACTCAGGATCCCAAATGCACAGAATTTGTACTGAGGTAATAAAATCATTTAAGAGGACAGTCTCTAGGTACAGATGTGCATTAGCATCCGCTTCAGAAACCACTCATCGGTTTCTAAATCTGGCATAAAGAGAAACTTTAAAAAGGAAAGAGGTAAATAACCTAAGAGGAAGATCTTAAATGAAAGTTTTAAAAGCTGAGATCAGATACTTTGATATCCACCATTCCAACAGTTTGTTCCTCATAGGAACTCCACCCAGTTTTCATCCTCCTGTACACCAGAACATTTGCCCTCACCTACATTAGTAGTTGTGGATGTCTGGTATAGCAGTTAGCTGTGCTGAGATAAAGTAGACTGGAAAATGGTTGTCTGCAGAAGGGCAGCTAAAAGGGGCGATGGAAGGCTGGCACTCCTGGGGGACAGTTACAGTTGAGGCCTAGGGGTCTATAGTATATGACAACTGTGGTAACTGGAAGGTGTGCGCTTGTGGATGGAAGAGATATATGCTGCTAATCTAGCCTCTCATTACATTTGTGGATTTGTGTGTCAGCCATGTGTGTGTAGCAACACTAGTTGCTTCACGATTACATTTGATTTTTTTTTCTAATGTTTAATTGATAGTGGGCATTGGATGAGGTGGGGACAGACCAGTCCCGGGGGTAGAAGTGCAGTGGGAGAATTTAAAAAAAAAAACAAAAAAACAAACAAAAAAAAAGTCTCAGCAGCTGCCCATGAATCCTTCCCTTCATAGGATAAGGAGACAGAAAAAAGTTTAGCTCCTTATGGAAAAGATTTCGTGTGTACCCTCCCCTCTATCCTCACCCACACAACCACGAAGCACACAACCTTTCAGCTGTAACATGACTAACTGCCAAAATCCTAAATCCAAACATTTAAAAAACAAAAAAAACCCACACATCCCCATTGCAACAGTTCAACTACTCTATCAAGTCCTTTGTAGACAGACAATACTTCGAGAGAAATAGCTATCATCAACAATAAAAGGGGGAACGGTCAAGGAAAATTTTCAGTCTGAGCCCAAAGTTCTAAGGCATCCTATTAAAAGTTTACAAAGAAGGAAAAAGGAGAAAAAAAAAAAAAAAAAAAAAGTCAAAGTGCACAAAAACTAACCGTCTTGTGACATTTCACACTGACTGATTGCCCCCTTTAAAAGAAAAACAGAAATGTATGCCCCATTTTAAGCCTACTTTAAAATGCAACCCCTGCTATGAAATTATGACCAGGTGCCTCCATCATATTTGCCAAGCTGTAACCAATGTTTTATCAACATATCTATGAAAGTTTCTATAGAGAGGATACTTTTCTCAGTACTGTGCATTATTTTCCAATTACATATGGGAAACAGATTCGTGTCTGTCTTCCTGTTAGATAAACTGACTTCTACTTCATATATCCCTGACTCAGTAATTCACATGAAACTACGTTAAACCTTCTAGTCAAAACATGAATATACAAATACAATTACTCACTCTTCAAACTCTTCTCAAAACAATTTTTATTCATTTTGTTAGCTTCTGCAAGAGATTTTTAGTGTCAAGCAAAATACACTGCACTAATTCATTTAGCATATTTTAGTGTTTATAAATTATTACCCATCTCAAATTTCCAAGCCAAAATAAGTCTGTGCAACAAGCATTATTTGAAATGTGAAATCAAACTTACATTACAACCAACACCAAAATACCATTCTGTCAGAGCACATGTGCATGCAGTTCATGCTGAATGAATCTCAACAAACTACAAATCAGACCAACTTCCTGCCAAAACCTTATTAGGAAACAAAAAACACATTAATAACTCTTCCACCAACTCTCCAATAACAAACTCTGCAAAGCAGCTATAGCTATGTACAAATAGCAACATTAAACTAATATTGCTAAAAAGAAAAAATTAACTTATGTTGTAACACAGAAGCAACTTTTGACTTAGCGGTTAAGTCAAAAATATATTTCTGCAACAGTCAGTCAAAAACAAAACACTCTTAACTTTTAGCTTCATAATTACCAACCTGTCTTGTTGCTTTGTCACAAATTACAAGCATTTAGCTAATCTCTTCCTTTGACCATTTACTTTGTAAATTAAAAAAAAAAAAAAAGTACAGTACACAGCGTTTGAGTGCCAAATGAAGTAAGAAGCTACATGCAGCAATGTTAAATTCCAGAGAACACAAATCAAGTTCAGTATAACTGACAAATTCAGTTTAGTGCATTCCTAGAAAAACTGGTTTCCACAGAAACCAATGGCTGCAGATGCTTTACCATTCAGTAGGGAAAGACATTTCTGCAGTGTGATCCTTGCTTACTTGCAAAGCAGAATTCTGCAACTTTTTTTGCAAGCACTATTTACCCTAATCACTGAGGAAGAGATCTTCATCCTCGCTCTGACTTCATTACTGTGGGTAAAAGGCATGCAGTGTTTTTAGGGCCCCTTTACGCCACTCCATCTGGCACTGGAAGGATCCCCTAACGAACGGTGACGTAGGGGACCTGAAAGAGGCAGAGCTGCAGCATGCAGCATTCTGCAGATTCCAGGCAGTGCTGCAGACACAGGACAGCACAAAGACGCTGATGTACTTTAGAGCACAGCTACACTGTAACAGAAGACCTGCAGCACCACCGTGGTTGCTGGCCAAGGTCAGCTCATTCAGGCTCATGGGGCTCGCTCATGGGACTATAAAACTGTAATGTAAACGTTCAGATTCAGGCTGGAGCCCAGGCTGTGAGACCCCACAAGGAGGGGAGGGGTCTCAGATCTTGGACTCCAGCCGGAGCTATTTTTAGCCAGGCAGCCTGAGCTTCCTGAGTCCAAAATCAACTGGCCCAGGATCTGAGGGTTCATGCTGCAGGTTTATTATTGCAGCATAAACATACCCTTACATCCCCCAGGCCTGTCAAAATTGTGCCAGGACCTGTCCAGCCATAAAGCCACCTTAGCTCCTCCTCTCCCTGAGCTAAGCTCCCTTAAAGGCACAGCACCGAATCTCATCATGCAAACAGAACATGGCAGGCATGCCTTTCATTGTTGTGAGCACCAAATTCATCACTTCACTTTTACACCTTATAATTAGGAGTGCCAAGAAAAAGAAAGGCTATGATACAGAATGTCAGCTTGGTGATTTGCAGTGTAATGGATGGCATTTTTAGAAAACGTATTCTCTTATTTTAGGTAAAAGTTGATAGAAGTGAATTTTTTGGAGGAATTAAAAAATAAATGTCTTACCTGAATTAATCAACACTTATGTTCTATCACAATTCTTCATTCAGGGTCTATAAGAATTTGTAAATAATATTTATAGACACTGGTGTCTTTTCATTGCTAGCTACAGAAGTGGCTCCTGTGCTCTTGTGGGTTAAGAGAGAAGGTCCTCCCATGGATCAGTAACTGGCTAAGGAATAGAAGCAAAGGGTAGGAATAAAGAGTTTGCACAATGGAGAGATGTGAACAATAGGATCCCCCAAGCAGGGCCGGCTTTAGGCCAATTCCTCGGAATTAGGCCCTGCGCCTTAGGCGCCTTTTTGATTTTTTTTTTATTTTATTTATTTATTTATTTATTTTTTACCTCCACCTGCCCCAGGGGCAGGTCTTCGGCAGCATTTCGGCGGGGGAAGGGGGGGTCCGCTCCAGGTCTTCGGCAGCATTTTGGCAGCAGGGGGTCCTTCCTGCCACAGTAGCCCCGGAGCTGACCCCCCGCCGCCAAAGCCCCGGACCGCCACTGGGTATTCGAATCAGGCCCTGCAGTTCATAAAGCCGGGCCTGCCCTCAAGGATCTGTGGTGGGACCTGTGCTGTTCAATATTCGTTAATGATTTGGAAAAGAAAACAAACAGTGAAGTGGCAAAGATTGCACATGATACAAAATTATTCAGGATAGTTACATCCAAAGCTGACTGTGAAGAGTTACAAAGGGATATCATAAAACTGGGTGACGAGATGAAAAATGGCAGATGAAATTAAACATTGATAGGTGCAAAGTAATGTGCATTGGAAAAATAATCCCAACTGCACATAAATAACGATGGCTTCTAAATTAGCTGTTACCACCCAGTAAAGATCTTGAAGTTCATGTGGATAGCTCTCTGAAAACTTCAGCTCTATCGGTAGCAGGTATAATCCCCCCCCCCCGGCAAGCTAAGCACTCCCCGGCACCGCTGCCGACACCAGATGCCAGTTGCAAGGTTTGCACGGAAAAGTTTTGCTTATTGTTTTATGACACGCGGGTTCTGGAGCAGCGGAGGAGGCAGTATGTGCTACTCAGCTTCCTAGATTCAATCGGTCATCTCCCTGAACTGTTTTTGCAAAGTTGTGTTGTTTCATAGGTTAGAGTCATCAGTGATGAAACATTTGAATTTCTTTAGGATGCAAGTAAATATAAATTTTAAAATATTGGCAAAACTACCACACAGTAAGAAGGCAAAATTTAAAGCTTTTTTCTCTCCCCCCCCACAACCACTCAATCTTACTGTTGGGGCATTCAACTCATCACTCAATTTCCATAAACATACTTGCAGATGTCTTAAACAGATCCCCAATCTGCTATGTTTTCATACCTTACTGGAAACATTATGTACACTGTATTTGCTGTTTTACAGTAATGCCTTCTCTCACTCTCCCCCCCCCTTGTGTTAAATCCAAGTTTCCAGAATATTTCAAAACGTATCACCCTTACACTGCCTCAGTCCTATTGATTCAACAGCAGCACCTACTGGCTGAGCAGAAGTAGGATTCAATTTCTGAAAAAAAACTCAGTGCAGATTTTAGGAAGATAGATTTGCTGGGCTATGAGATTTGCATTCAGAGTAATGAAAAGGAATTATAGTTAAGCCCCCAGATCCTTCATATCCAGATGCTAAGAGTGCAATGAATTATCTCCATTGGTCCTTAATATTGTCCTTAAGCAGAACCTGTGAACTTTGCACAAATAGAAAACTTTGAACAGTCTCCATTGTAGGCAATGAAGAGCTTGACTATTATATTCTTTTTAGCTATTCAGTTCAACTTCCTCATAGCTAGGCTAATTAAATGGGCGATTCTCAGGATTCCCTCCCCACTCAGAACTCTGAGGTACAGATGTGGGGATCCGCATGAAAGACTCCCTAAGCTTATTTCTACCAGCTTAGGTTAAAAAACTTCCCCAAGGCACAAATCCCTTCCTTGTCCTTAGACGGGATTGCTGCCACCACCACATGATTTCAACAAAGATTCAGGAAAAGGACCACTTGGAGTTATTTCCCAAAAATATCCCCAAGCCCCTTCACCCCTTTCCGAGGGGAGGCTTAAGAATAATATGCCAACCAAGTGCCTTTAATAAAAGTACAGACCAGACTATTTTTAGGACACTAAAATCAATCAGGTTCCTAAAAGAAGAACTTTATTATAAAGAAAAAAAGTAAAGAAGCACCACTATAAAATCAAGATGGAAGGTAATTTTACACAGTGTTTTAAATCTTTACATCACTGAGGATTCCCCTCTCGGCTCAACTTCAAAGTTACAAAAACAGGAATAAACCTTCTTAGCATAGGGAAAATTCACAAGCAAAAACAAAATAATCTAAACATTTCCTTGCCTTTAATTACAATGTCTGTAATTTTAGACAGATCATTTCAAGGTATCTTTTCAAGAGATGTGTTACCTGCTTGGTCTCTCCCTCTATCCAGAAGGAACAACAAAGAGCACAAATAAAACCTTCCCCCTACCGTGACCCTCAGATTTGAAAGTATCTTCTGGTCAGGTGCCAATTAGGTTAACTGTACTGATTAACCCCTTAAAGGTAAAAGGATTCTGTACGTCTGGCCAGGAGGGATTTTATGTTACTGCATACATAAAGGTTGTTACCCTTCCCTTTATATTTATGACAGTGATACAAAAAGTACAGCCTCAACTACAGGCCATCATATCAAGTAAAGGTTCTCAAACATCTCAGAGAGCAAGTCCACTATGTGCAGGTCCATTAAGGACTAACTGCTTAAAGGGGGTAGAAAGTGAACTGACAAACGTGTCATGTGCCAAGGCTCAAATATGGGCTATAATGTATGAAAAAAGCCTCAAAATAAGGGACAGAGAAAATATTTATGTATGAAATTTAAAAGCGGTGGGATGCATTCATTTAGTGTAAATGCTGCTGCTTTCTATAACCTCACTTTCACAGTTCTTTATTTCTAAAATACTTTTCAACAATTGAAGAGAAAGTACAGCAAATTGGTATGAAATACAAGGAATGTCGTTCAAAATGAGATCACACAAAGGAGGCCGCTTTATCAGCATACCTCTTAACATCCCTTGCAATGCCAGCAGAATGCCTGACATGAGTGGTTCTTTCCCTGTGTGCAAAATGAACCCGCTCTCATAAAAAAAAAAACCACAACACAACACATTTTTGGAGGCTTGCCCTTTACATTCTTTTCAGAGGCATACTGGAACCAAGGGCGGGGGGAAAGAGCAGAGAAGCAAGGGGCCATGGCCCTCCCACTTTTGAAAGTGGATGGGCCTAGCCCGTCCACTTCTTGCCATAGGCCCCGCGCCCTACTCCTCCTCTTCCGTGAGGCCCAACCCCCTGGCCAGACCAGAGGCTGGAGCCTGGTCCAGGTAAGAGTGGTCTGGGGAGCCCAGCCAGCTGTGAGAAGCCACAGACCCTCCACCTACTCAGGGTGAGGCGGCCCATAGCCAGGCTGCATCTCTTTAACCCATGAGATCCCACCCCCAGGCCAGAGCCGTGCAGGCAGCTGTGCGCAGATGCAGTCCCTCCACCTGCTCTGTGTGTGTGTCCCATAAGATTATTTTGCTAGCTATTATATCCTACTAATTCAGCCAGCAGTATTAATTCATGTTTCTTTTTCTGAAATTAATCCATTTTATTCTTATATTTCATTACTATTAATTCCTTGGAATTTAGGATGGCTTAAGGCATATGTTTCCTAATAAGTTTTGCTGAAATGCAAGATGCCTACCAGCCTGTAAGATCTGCTATATAGCAAAAAGTATAATCAGTTATGAATACGTCAGCATAGAAGCTGGCAACCTTTGGCACAGATAAGAATGATCCCTGAACTTTGGGGAACCAAAGAGAGAAACTATCCACATCACATCACAGGTTTATTTGGCATCTACAACCAGTTGGTAACTGCAGGATACACCACAACTTGAAGGGCACCAAGAGAGCCTAGGCTGGCAGTTTTGGAGTAAGATAATCCTTATTAGTATATTAGAAAGTAAGTGTCATAATTCACTAACATATAGGAGAAGGGTACCTACAAGTTTTTTAGAGTACGGAAATAAAATTTGGATATAGTAAGTTGGGCCTGAATTACATAGGTCAGGATCCTATATAATACCTTGTAAGAGGGCTCTTCAGGCTCTTCTAACTCCTGAAACTTCAGTTTCTTTGAGTGTTTTCTAGTTCTCCTATACTCTGTAGGCTATTCTATCCTCTATCAGCTCAGCTTGTGCAGTATAGTAACTACTCAACATTCCTAACCACTGGGGAAGCCAGCACCATCACGTAAGCGGGCATGCCAGGAGTAAGGCTGGTCCTTCACCTCCTATTACTGGGTCCTCAAGGAAGGGTGAGAGTATGTTAGGTTAAGGTACTTCTAATAGAAATGTTACCACCAGCAGTTTTGGAATTCTTTTACTGTTTTAAAAAAGTTAAGTTTCATTGCATTCCTTGTTTTTATGTTCATTTCAATAAAGGTTTTATCAGTATGGTATTGTCCTCAGTGTATGTGTTCTTGCCAAGCACCCTGAGAGTCCTCTCCTGATATAGAGCTCTCTGAGTTATTGAACTCTGTAGACTGAATTGGACAAGAACCTGTACATCTTCTGGTCAGATGCGATCAGTTGCGAGCCATAGCTAACCCAGGGGTTCTCAAACAGGGTTCACCACTTGTGTAGGGAAAGCCCCTGGTGGGCTGGACCAGTGTGTTTACCTGCCCTGTTAGCAAGTCTGGCCGATCGCAGCTCCTACTGGTTGCGGATCGCTGCTCCAGGCCAATGGAAGCTGCTGGAAGTGGTGTGGGCCAAGAGACTTACTGGCTGCCGCTTGCAGCGGCTCCCATTGGCCTGGAGCAGCAATCCGCAGCCAGTGGGAGCCACAGTTGGCCAGATCTGTGGACGGGGCAGGGAAACACACCAGCCTGGCCTGCCAGGAGCTTTCCCTACACAAGTGGCGACCCCTGTTTGAGAAACCCTGAACTTACCCATCAAATTCAGGTCAACAGGTCTGAGCTCCTTGGCGTGACTCCAGCTTTCTGTTTGGCCAGGACCTGGAGGGGCGGGGGGGACAAGGGGAGGGGAGGGAATGAAGGACAGGGGTGGGGCCAGGGCCTCATGGCCCCCCACTTTTAGGAAGAATCCGTCACCCCTGGCCCTTTATAAAGGATGACTAAAGACAAAAACTTTCAAAATGGGGACTCTAAATTGGCAGTTACCACTTAAGACAGACCTTGGAGTGACTGGGAATAGTTCTCTAAAACATTCGTTCAATGTGAAGCAGCAGTCAAAAAAGCTAACAATGTTAGGAACCATTAGGAAAGGGATAGATATGATCTTTTCTGTCTTATTGCCACTATAGAAATCCATGATACATCCAGACCCAATCTCAAAAGATATATTAGAATTGGAACAGACACAGAGAAGAGCAACAAAAATTATTAGGGGTGTACAACACCTTCCATATAAAGAGAGATTGAAAAAGACTGACTTTTCAGCTTGGAAAAGAGATGATTAAGAGGGGATATGACAGAGGTCTATACAATCATGAATGGTGTGAAGAAAGTGAATCAGGACATGTTATTTATTCTGCTGCATAAAACAAGAGCCAGGCCACGCAATGAAATTAATAGGCAATAGATTTAAAACAAAAAAGTGTTTCTTCACACAACCTGTGCAACTCCCTGGCAGGGGGTGTTGTGAAGGCCAAAACTATCATGGAGTTCAAAGAAGAATGGAGATAAATTCACAGAGGTTAAGTCCATCAATGGCTATTAGCCAGGCTGGGTAAGGAATGGTGTCCCTAGCCTCTGTTTGCTGGAAGCTGGGAACGGGCGATGGGGGATGGATCACTTGGTGATTACCTGTTCTGTTCATTCCCTCCGAAGCACCTAGCATTGATCACTGTCAGAAGACAGGATAGTGTGCTAGATTGGCCATTGGTCTCACTCAGTATGGCTTTTCTTATGTTAGACGGATCGGTCTCCCTCTGGATCCTTCAGATGTAAAAACTGAGATCTGTCAAAGGTGGCCAAACCACCTCCACACACAGCCCAATCATATATCAGTTGTTGAGGCACAACTCGGGAAACCTCTACCAGCAGAACTGCCCAGTCTTTTAGGGACCAGCACTCCACCTCCTACAGACTTCACTGGCAGCACCGAAGAAGTGCCTTCACCACCCTAGCCTGCCTTCATCATTGACAATCCTCTCTGGATTGCTGGAGTTAGGGATCATCCAGCAACAGTTCAGCATGGACCAATCTTTTATTAGGGCAGGGTCCCAAGAGGAAGCAGAAATGAATCACCATCTCCCTGGCAATAGCTAGGAACAACTCTACCTTGAGGTGCTTCCTGACTGAAAGTCACATGCATAAAGAGGGTTGTTACAGTGGTTATTTTTTCTTCCAATGCATTTGATAATTTATGGAAGTACTTCTCACCAGGTGAGCTTCTTCAAAAACAGGTGATACGCTTTTGACAGGATTAAACTTAATCAACAAAACAGATGTAATATGAGCAGGATCTCCTCCACATAAGAAATATATTTCCATGTGCAATTGCTAAACTTATCTGTTTAGAAGAATAACCTGTTCACCGGTTAGCGTAGCTTTCACTTTAAGAACACAGTAATTATGAACAATTTAAACTAATTTCAAAGAATCAATTTTTCTAATCAAATAGGTTCAAACTAATCTGATAAACTGATCTGAAAAAATAATACAATTCACTAAATGACTCTGCAGATTACACATCCTGCTTTTAACCTTTAACAATTAAAACAAAACAAAAAAAACACCACATTTTCCTCTAGCAAAAAGTATATTCGACATATGACCATTTTTTAAACTATAAGTAATTCTAAAAAACCTATAGTATATATTTTTAAGAGACAAAGAATTCAATGATAAGCATTTTGTCTGGAGTTTGTCCAACAGGATGAATAAAAAAGGAACTATCAATTTTCAACTATAAAAATATAGTTTTTCCGCACAACCCTTTCCTATTTTCATAACAAAAATAGCATTTTATATAATATAGAGTTTTCTCCCTTTAGGTGGTGAGAGTTTGACTCATGTAACTTAGTGAAATGCTGCACAGGTCCACTCCAGCAAACAGATATAGGATTAGGGCCCAAGTTTGTAACCTTAGTATTACAAATTTTATTTGTAATTTATTTCACTGAGTTTAAAAAATAATTACAAAAAAACCACACTGTTTCAACTCCTAAGTGCCATGAGCAATAATAAAATTCAAAATCTACACAAAGAAACCACTTTTAATGAATTTTAATAAACTACATCAAAAATCCTAAACTTACCATGTACTTATTTGTCATTATAGACGAGTCACATTGAAGTATACAGTTTTAAAGTTCTATATGTTATCCATTCACAAAAATAAAAATTTAAAACAAGAAAGAATGGGTTTCTCTGCCTTCCAAAGTACACAGTGGGCCAGATTTACAGATTTGAAAATCAATGGGAGTCAGGCACCTAACCTGCCTAAGAACTTTTATCAATCCCACTAGGCACCTTTAGGTGCTTAAATGCCTTTGAAAATCTGGCCAAGTGGCTACATGGATTTGGTAAAGCTTCCAGGAACATTCCTATTTCAGCTCTGAACAAGAATCAAAAGTTTCAGAATACAAGGTGAATATCTGAGAAACTGATAAGTGAATTAAAGTGAAAGGTTATAACAAACTGCATTGCAATCTTAATTATAGTAGCTTTTGCTGCCATGAAAACTACACCAGTTTACATAAGAAAATGACTTTTTTTCCTTCCACATTTAAATATATATCTTTTATACAGTACATAACAAAAGGACCACCCACTTCTCTAACATGAAGAAACTTAAGGAAAATTATACCTAAAGTTGATAAAAAGGAAAATTTTATGCCTAAACAAATGGTTATAAAACAGATTTTTAAAAAAAATAAACTGGCATTTCTTAACATTTTAGCACATGCGACAGTGGCTGGATTAATAGCTCCGACAGCTCAGAGGTCTGTGGCCACACCCAAGACAGTGACCTTCCCAATTTGTCTGTAGGAGTGAGACAATTCAGTATTTGTCTTTCTACTGATGCTTCTAACAAGGACTCCAATTGTGCTGATGGTTTTTATGTGATGAGGAAGTAGTTCAAGACAATGAACTCATTTCAAACAGTAATCAGATAACCTTCAATCAGTTCTGTCCTAGGCCAACTTTGAAGCAAACCAGAAATGTTTTAACTCCCTTTCAGAATCTGTGATGATAGAGCATTTTAAACTACTGCCTTTGAAATGAGCAGGTAGATATAGTGGGGGACCTTCCCCCTCATTAGCCTCTTTTAGCCCTGGCCTACACTGGGAGATGGGAGAGGAGAACAGATCTAAGGGCTTGGCTACACTTGCAAGTTGCAGCGCTGGTGAGGGGGTTACAGCGCTGCAACTTACTCGGTGTCCACACTTACAAAGCTCAGCCAGCACTGCAACTCCCTGGCTGCAGCGCTGGCTGTACTCCTGGTCTGCTACGGGTGCTAGTCGGTGATGCAGCGCTGCTCATCAGTCGGTGTGACGAAGCTCACCACGCGTAGACATGTGTGGACATCACGTAGCTGTTATTGGCTCATGGTGATTAGAGATTCCCAGCATTCCTGTCTACAGCAAACCGGTAGAGTACTCCCCGGAGAGCTACAACCGCTGCTTTTGGCTCCAGCGAGCGAGTGCGCTCTGGATGTTCACAGCCTAGTTTCTTGAGGACAACAGCACTGCGCGGGGGGGGAGTCCCTCGGAGAAGCTGCTTATCTGGTCTGAAGCCTTTTTACATATAAAGTTGATTGAGGGGGGTGGGGACTGGCTCAGTTGCAAGGCAGCGGAGCTGGTCACAGTGTTCTGCTCCAAAATCCCCTCTCTGTTCCCCGACGCTCGCCTGTTCCTCCACCCCCCGTTTTGAACTTGCAAGGCAGAGAGCTGTCACAGCGTCCTCCAAAAATCCGGCTCCTGTACTTCCACCCACCCCCCTCTTTGTGACGCGACGTTGCAGCACTTCACGCTGGATTCAGCTGCCCCAATGCACCTCCCAGCGCTGAATACTGCACTGTGGCCACACTGCAGCGCTGTCTCTCGGCTGTCGACCCCGCCTTAATCCCAGGCTGACTTTCAGTTGTAGCCCTACCCTCAGTTTCACACGTCGTATGTACTATAGCTGACGTAACGTTCTGTTAGCTTACTGTGGTGTCTTCACTGGTGAGTCGACTGCAATAGCACAAAACGCGATTGACTCTAGCCTTGCACCTTATGGCGCTGGAATGTCAGGCAGTCAACGGGCGTGCGCTTGGGTTGGATTTAATCAATCCGCGGATTGGGGCACTACTGGTAGTGAAGACATCTATAGTGGTATCTACCTCAGGAAAAAAAGATGACACGAAATGTTAGATGAATTTAAGAGCATTTGATGCACCAGAACTTTCAGTTTTTTATTTTTTTTATGGGCCAGGGCAGTAGTGGGAGCCGGCAGAGAACAGCATTCAGTCCTAGGAGCAGACCTGTGCTTGGCCTACAGGGTGAGCACAGGAGCTGCCTTGCTTCCACCCCACTGATCTGGGAGACCCCCATACAGGCTGCACCCAAACATGTACTCATCCCCGTGCCCACCAACCCTGCACCCCAAACTCCTCAGCCCTGGCCTCACCCCAGAGCCTCTCCTGCATCCCAACACCCTACCCAGAGCCCCCTCCCACACCCTGAACCCCTCATTCCCAGCCCCACTCCACAGCCCTGATCCCTTCACACACCCCAAACCTCTCATCCGCAGTGTCACTGTGTCATGGCCATCAATTTTCTTCAAGTGGGTCACCAGGAAAAAAAAAGTTTGAAAACCATTGTTTTAAAAGGTGTGATTTAACCTGCACAGCTTAAACACCCTGGGTGAAGTCCTGTCAAAAAAGTTCCACTGACTTCAATGGAACCAGGATGTCAACCTTTTTTATTATTTGAAGCAATGAGACAATACACAGACTAAGCACATTGTGGGTCTATTTCCATATGATTAAATGCATAGCTCCAATTAGCCAGTAAGCATCTCTCACCCTGAGGATCTAGAGTTTTAAGAATGTTCCAAAAATTTAAACTATTTTATACTAAAAAGCAGAAAAACATTAGCTGATAAGCTTCTGAAAATATTGGCTCATAATAGACATGCTGACATACTCCTTAAACTATAGGCACTTCTGACATCATTACAGAAAAGTTCTATAGTCAGTAAAGGAACAGACTTGTAAAAAAAAAAAATCTATAAAGTCTGTCCCTTTACTACTGACTGGAGAATCTTTCTGTAACAGTGTCAGTAGTACCTATAATTAAGGACTGTCAGCATATTATGATGAATATAGAAGAGAGCATGCCTGATGCACACACAGAGTCTGTGCAAAAACACAGATACTTACTACAAGCTCTGTAATTCAGGACTTACTTCTTTGTATAATGCCAAGTTCAATGGAGCCCTGATCCTTCAGAGGGGTACCTAGTGTGATACAGCAATTTCCCACGATATCCTTGAAAAACCTTATTGTATTAATGTGACAGAATACATCCATATTCACACCCTACACGCTATTGTAATAATCTTTGTACAAAGTGCACCATGTGAGTTATACCATTTGAAAACTCACAACTTGATCAGTAATATCAGGGTAAAATGCATATAGCAACATCAGATGTAATGTTATAAACACAAGCTGAAATCGTGACTGAAGCATCTTTTTCCAGATAAGTCTGAGGAGTGGTTCAACCAGTTTCCCAAAGACAAAAAGACAAGCTGACAACCAGCTAAGTGTCAACAAAGCTAACGGGCCATTACCTACCAAGTGGCCATTCTTTGGCAAAGAAGGGGGGCAGGGCAAAGAGAGCTGCATCTTGGCAAAGAAACAGCATGGAGTCTCCTCCTTCCAGCAGACTGCCTGTCTCCTGATTCTCAGCGGGAAATGCTTTGCAAAGAGGGACTTTTTTTTTTTTTTTTTTTTAAATAGGTTTGGTGTTGTTGTTTTTTTTTTAAAAAAAGAGGGGTAAACACCCCAAGACAACCCCTTCTCTCTCCCTGCCCATCTCATTCTCTGTACCTGAGAAGTCAAAGGAAACAGCCACTGGACTCTGGGGGGAAGGGTCCTGACCTGAAGAGTTTGGCTAGTAATGCTACTAGAAGCATGGGCTGAGAAACAAGTGAAGCACTAGAGAATGTTTTATCTTTATTTTTCTTGTAACTACTTTTGACCTTTTATGGATCATTACTTGTACATTTAATTACAAAGAGAAATTGAGTACACACTGGATTAGATAAAACAAGTTTAAATTGAAGTGTCTGGGTAACTCCACTTGGGGGAACAAACAATTGTGTATTATTCACTTACAGGAATAATGGGACTTAGTATATTTGGACCGTCCAGGAGAGGGCTGTGCAGTACAAGACTTAGATTTCTGCGAGGGAAAACCTGGGACTTTGAGTGCATTGGCGTCACCCTGCAGCATAATCCAGGCTGGTAAAATCCAGAGCATAACCCAAGTGTGGCTGGCAGGTTGCAGTTACCCACAAACACGCAGGGCGTAGCCTGCATGCCAGAAGACTGTTTGTGAGCATCCCAGGTGCAAGCTACTTCAATAAGGCATTGTAACACACCCAAGGCTGCAAGGCAGGGGTGACACAGCCTCTCACTGGTCTGGATAGCACTCTGGTATGTAACAGTTAAATACACAGTTTATGTATTATTGTGGGCTGCGATTGTATGTAACCTCTCTAGGGGGTAATGTAATGTCAGGCCAGGGAGTTCAAAGGACTACACTGACATTGTGCTAGACAAGAATGGACTTTTGGGATAATAAGAATAAAGTGTAGTTCCTGGGGAATACCTAGGTGGAGGTATTTCCCCTCTCCAGATATGCAAAAGCAGCCTTTTGAAGCTAAGTGCTGGGATGAGGGTGACTGTCTGCCAATTACCTGTTCCTGTAGGTTAGAGTTCAAAGGCTCAAGCTATATGAAGAAACCTGCTAATCTGCTCAGTCTGGGTTCTGGTTCTGAATCTGAAGACAGGCATGAACTTGTAACAATGCGAAAAACCCAGTTGTAGATCTGAAAGATTGACACCTACAAGATCCCAAGGTTGGAGCTGGAGTGACCTTTGGGAAGCTTTTTAACATGTGCAGATTCTTTTATTGTTCTCAGTGGTTTTGTGTATACAGGTCTGTCTCATCTTATGCTGGGGTTACGTTCCGCAGTCAGCACATAAAGCAAAAATCGTGTATAGTCAAAATTACATTGAGCGTAATGGTAGGCGGAATCACCTGCACTACGGAAAAAGTATTTAAATTGTTCTTTTGTTTTTGCTGACCGCGTAAAGCTGAAATCGTGCATGTTAAATGCACCTAAGATGTGACAGACCTGTAATGTTTTCACCTTAAGAATAAATGTGCTTGCTTAGAAAGACCTGTGTGAAAACTCAATTGCCTGCAATTATGCTATTCATAACCTCTGGAAAGAAAGCAAAGTGCAGACGCTGGCCTATTTAGACAGACTGGCTTGCTAGAAATCACAGCATGAATCAAGACATTATGCAGCCTTAACAACCCAGTCAGGAGGGAGAGAGATGCGAGTCTCTGCCCAAGAGAGTGACAGCTAAGGAGACAAATCTAGAAGTGCGTACCCTGGGTGGACTATGGAAGAGGTATACAGGTGCAGTTGCCTTAAAACTGATAGCTGGGCATGGAGAATTTAAAAACCACAATATTTCTTCCTTTAACTTCCAGTATACCAACAGGTAATGTGAAGTTCATTAGAAGCTGAGTTAGCATCACACATACTCCACTACAAAAGGTGATATGTGCACCTTCTTAAGGGTGAAATTCACTTTACCTACATTTAAGCCAGATACATGCATAGCTGATCCATCTGCAAAAACACACATACACACACTTTGAGGGACTGAGTGGTATGAACTGTGGAAGATCTTGTAAGAGGCCCTCTTCACCAGGGTGAATTTCACCCTAAATTGTTACCAAAAGAGCAACAGGCTAGTTAAGAGGCTATTTTTATTCAGCAAGAATTAAGCAAGTATAGCAAATTCTTTTTTTGGTTTTTTTAAAAACACAAAGACCTTACCGCCTCTGTGATGGAGATATCCATGCAGGAGAGACTAAACAAAACAAGCTCTATAGATATGAAAGAGAGAAAAAATGTGAACAACATTGAGCCGTGTGACAACAATACGTTCAGAAGTGATGATGTATAATTCTTAGATCTCAGCCACCATGGTTTAATAATGCATTATTAATGTAACATAACAATATCTCTAGCTGAAGATATAAGCTTCTACTATACATCTATTTGGCAGAACAAAGCTTTTACCAGATAAAAGTTTATCATGTTAAATTGCACAGTTCAATAATGTATTTTTAATCTTGTGAAGACAGGGTTTTGTTGGGAACGACATCACTGGCTGATGCAAAGGACATTTGTAGTCCTACTTTAACAAACAGCTTTTTAAATAGTAACAAGTTTCCAGATTCAATTCTTTATTATGTCTTTAAGATTCAAAGTGGCTACTTTGCTATCAGACCTCGCTGCAAACAACATATCAGTACAAAACCACTCTTAGTGGCAGAGTTTAGAATTCATCATTGTGTCATGAGATCTCCTTTCTATAGAAGTGTTGCCACCTTCCTCAAGATAAATAGTGACAAATAAGAACACTTCCAATCCAACTTGAAAAGAGCTGTCATGGACATGTCGAAAGACAATCTAGTCCACTAACAGTCAGCCAACTGCATCTCATGCCCAAAGGATCCTAAAATACTCAAATGCGACCTGCTAGTTGTCATTTCACTAGTCTGCAAACCTGCTAAAATTCAAGAAAAACCTAATATCACCCAGCTTCACAGTAAAGACTTAAGAGGACAAGAATGAATTTCATATTACTAGGACTTATATATTTACTATAAATATATCACACCACTATATGTAACATTTCATAGTATTCTAGAAATCCACCAACTCCACCTGTACATTATGTGTATGATGAATGTGTATGTATATATTATATATGGATCTTGCACGCACACACGCCATACACAAAGCACACCTGATATGGTACCCAATTAATACAGAATTAAAGGAGGATATAAGTAATATCAATCGGCACATGTTTACGGAAAATAAGTCTTGCCAAAGTAACTTCTTTAATACATTAAGTTTGGTTGATAAAGGTAATAGTTTTGATGCAACAGATTTCTCTAACGCATTTCACTTTGTACTGCAAGTCATCCTGATTCATAAATGAGAAGGATATAAAACCAATATGGCTCACATTAAATGGATTAAAACTAGCAAAATTATAATTACATTGAGATAATTTAACAGTGAATCACTGTTGAACAGCTGTGTTTCTAGTGGGATCCATCAGGGGTCAGTTCTTGCCCCTACCACTGCTTAGCAATTTTATCAATGATTTGGTGGGGAAGGAGGAAATCATTACTACTAAAAGTCTGCAGATGACAAAAAGATTGGGACACTAGTAAATAACAAAGAGGATAGGATAGTGATCCAGAGTATCCGGATCACTTTGTTTACTGGTGCCCAGCTTACCATGCATTTCAATACAGGCAGTCCTCGGATTTCCAACACAATTAGTTCCTGAAAATTGCGTCTTAAGTCAAAACATTGTAACTTGGAACTGCAATCCACTCCACTGAAGGACTCAGCATCGTAAAGTCTACACTAATTGTCATAAGTCAAATCAAGGTGTCAATTTAGAAGCGTCATAGGTCGAGTGTCGCAAAGTCAAGGACTGCCTGTCATACGGAAAGTCAAATTTAGGACCAAAAAATTTAGGCCATGCTTACAGCGTAGGAGACTCTATCCTGAGAAGCAGTGACACGAAAAAGATTTTAGGTCCATGGTAGATTATCAGCTGAAAATGAGCTCTGAATGCAACACTGTGGCCAAAAGAGCTAATGTGATCTTTGGATGCATAAACAGGGAAATATGGAGTAGAAAGAGATGTTATTGTCACAGTGTTGGTCCTGAGTTTGCAACAAATTACTGCTGCATCCCCAGTCAGGTGCAAAAAGACAAGTTGTTTATTCAGGTGCCACCTCCTTCAGGCAGGGCAACACCTGCAGCACTCAGTCAGCAACACAAGACAAGTTGTTGGAAGCAAATTCAAAACAGTAGCCCCAAGTCAAGCCTATCTTTCCTCATGGATATGCTCTGGCAGGTAGCAGTCTGTAGTTAGTCCCTGACTCCTGCCAGGCTCCTCTTACAGAGTGAGAGATGGAAGTTTACTCTTCCTCCCAGCCAGCCCCAAACTGAGCTGGGCTCCCCCCTTAAACTCCTCCCTCCAAGCCTGACACCTACTGCAGGTCTAGCAAGGCAGGGCTTAATGAGTCCATAGCAGTTCAATTACCTTTTCCCAGCCTGTGTGGGGTCTGTGCTCCCCATTACAGTTCTATTTGCCTCTTTTTCACCCCCAATGGTGCAACTTCTAGTGGGAAATGGTGTGCAGTTCTGATACCCAAGAAGTATAGTTATAATCTGAAGAGGATTCAGAGAAGAGCCACGAGAATGATTAAAGGATTGGAAAACATGCCTTATAGCAACTGTGCTCCTGGAGCCTATCCATTTAGATTATCAAAGAGAAGGTTCAGGGATGAGTGGATTACAGTCTAGAAACACCTACACAGGCAACTGAAATGTGATAGTCTAAACATAGAAAGGTGTAACAAGATCCAATGGCTTACTCCTGGGGGAATTCTGCATCAATGCATACATGCAGAATTCAGGTCCACCACAGATTTGCTTCCCCTCCAGAACAAACAAAAAAGACTGACAGGAAAACAAAGGTAAACTGCAAACAAGGCCATGAACCTCTCCCCAGCACCACAGGCGCATTGTTGCAGACAGCCAGAGCAGCTGGCAAACAGGTAAATCACTACCGGGTGGCAGGGCTGGGGATGCCCCAGCATGCTGGGTCAGACCCAACTTCCATGCATCCATATCCAGAGCTGCCCCCATCCCCTGAGCCTCACAACCCTGCACCTGGCTCTCCCCAGCTTTACCTGGTGGCTCCTACCCTGCACCGGGCTCAATTGCTAGTCCCTATGCCCTGTGTTATGTCAATGGCCAGATTAGTCAATCACCATTGCCCAAAATCTACAAACTTGTTCACTTACCAGATTCAGTTATCCACAGTAGGTCTTCTAATCTTTAATGCAAATTAGCAAACTATTCAATGTACATACATACAGTCTCACCAATGAAATTCAACCACTCCTAGGTGAAGGACAGATCATTGGCATACAGATGGAGTGGAGTGGGGGAGAAAAGAGATATTTTCACCCACAGATATTTCCACAAATCTCTAGTCTTATATATATAAGCAACTGGATAGCGAAGTGGTTAAGAACGCCGCCCTTTGATACGGGAGACTGGGGTTCAAATCCCGGTGGGTACCCAACTTTCCAGTAGGGGCCCTTGGGCAAGAGACCCCCTAACGCTTCACCTGCCTACCTCAAATATGAGAGTGACACGAACTAGGAGAGTCATGCCGGCTCGGACGTCGCCCGGATTAACAAGGTCCGCGCCAGATGTTGAGGAACCAGGACAATCTGACGATAAGTGGGCTACTGGAACAAACCATTCATGGACGAGACAAGAGAACCTGGAATTGATGGAATGCT
>NC_133769.1:260091689-260277109 GCF_003597395.2 Chelonoidis abingdonii
TAGGGGGTCTTTTGCCCAAGGGCCCCTACTGGAAAGTTGGGTACCCACCGGGATTTGAACCCCAGTCTCTCGTATCAAAGGGCGGCGCTCTTAACCACTACGCTATCCAATCGCTTATATATATATATATATATGAATATTTTCCTTCTACAGTACCTAGGTTTATAAGCGCTTATCTGCACAGCTCCACCCACACAAACCTGTTTTGTTACATAAAAGATATGCCAACATTTTTAAACGAGTGTGAAAGGCCACATTAAAGCCCGATATATTGATACTCGTAGTTTTCTACTCTTCAGCGTAAATACAATTCTTTTGCTGCTATGCCATATCACACAGTGATTTCTAATATAAAACCAAGCATCAAATGTCAACAGTTTTGAGACATATATACAAATTTTACAGTTCTTTCTATATACGAGGAACTTGGTCATCCATTCTGGTTACTGTTTTTAAATCAATATTTTCTCTGTAAACATGCCAGTTGTATTTGTTGCAATAAGCCCTTTGAAAAAACTTTCTTCAGATTGTCCCCTGCAGCCTTCCAAATAAAACCAAGGTTAATTCCAATGAAATGTCGAGTATGGTAAAGCTTCTTGGGGAATAGCACCTGTTCCACGAAAGTTTCTTGGGAGAAGTTCTCCAGTGAAGTGCAAGAATAAATAAAGGATTAGCTAGACTGGCTAACTTAAACTTCCCTGCACACTCAGCATTCCAATTCTATATTTTTAAGTGGTGGGGGAAATTTGTTACATTCAGGACATTCAAACGTAGAATGGATTTAATCCAAATCATTACTTTCCATCCCTTTTTGAGAGGGCAGTCAATTCTAGATAACTGAAGGTAAAACAGTTATAGATCACTATTTAGTAAGCAACAAACATTACCACGTCTCACATTTATCCTGATTTTGCTGCTGCTGGTGAATGATTTGAATGCAATGCACAAGTGGATTTAGCAGAATTTATAAATGCTTAGTGGAACTGGTATGTTTCCCTCCCCCCGCTTGTACTTCCATTAGGCTGTTATTAAGATGAGTACATACCAGTGGCTTGGTAATACAACGTTAGCTGAAAATCTGTTTCAGATTTATTAAATTACACCTGCTAGAACATCTCAAAGCCAAGCAATCCCAGCAATCCAAGGCTGAAAAACTATTGGTTGCTGTACACAGAAAGCTATGCAATTTAACATTTTTAGTGGAGGCCATGAAACATTCTTCGAAGAGTTTATGAATGTAACAGCTGAGCATTTCAAGAGTCTGAATTACAGCTTTACAACAATGGTTAAATTGTTTTTTAATTACTCTTGTAACAAGATTTTGTGCTTCTATAGGAATTGCTGATACACACGTACATTCAGCTGCTTTCAGTTCTCTTGTAATTTTTCCACATAAAAACTAACAGAAAAGAAACCCATTTTATTCAGTTTTACTTTTAAAAGTATCTTCTATTCGGTAAGTATATCTTATTGCATAATTTTGCACCAGAGAGATTTCTCAAGCTTTATTTTCTGTTCCAGATCTTTGCTTGTTTTGATTCTTTAAGCCCCTGAGCTGAGCTGTTCTTAGGTCTTAACTTTGGTAAAAGCTTTGTCTGTAGCACCCTCATTTGGATGCTGCTTGCCACAGCATTCCTACTTGCTGTGTTCATGATGGTTATCACCGGTATGCCATAGTAGCATATTTACCTTTCTGCAAGTTATAGAGCCACCGTGACCTCACTAAGCCATAGGAGGGGAGTGGAACAAAAAACCTGCAGGAAGACCAGGCTCCAGAAAGGCTGCAGGCACAGAACCGAGCTGGATCAGCCCACTGGTCAAAAGACACCATTGCTACACGAGCATACCCTGGAACACAATTTGCCGGAGGTGGCGGCAGTTGACACTCGCCTGCAAGCACAGCACTCAGGAGCTTGACTCAGGCTGAGCTGCAGTGGGAGGAGACAGTGCTATTTTAAAAAGACATTGTGCCCTAAGGGAAAGGAGGCAGGTTGACTAGCATCGGTTGAAAGTTTTTGAAATTCTTCCATAAAACAACAGGGACAAATAATCAATTTTCCCCCCCAAAACCAGCTCCACAGGCAACCAAGGAAAGAGGGAGTATTACAGATGCTACTTCAAAGTAATTGTACACACAACTTGGCTGTGTGATGTGACACTTCTGTCCTTGTTAAACTTGCCCTCTATTCTTTCCACTGTTTGTTTCCCCACATCACATCTTAATCTAGACTCTAAGCCCTTTGAGGCGGAAATTGTCCCTTGCTCTACATTTGTGCAGTGCCTGGCACAATGCAGCCCCAATCCTGACTGGGTCTCCTGGGAGGTATTCCAATATAAATAATGCCTAATATAATAAGGAGGTTGTCTTCTGAAAGAGAGGCAGAAGGTTAAAACCACCACTAACCTCAAACGGTTAAACAAATAAAGGCAGTGAAAATCCTCTCTAATGCAATCACAGATTACTAGGCTGCATGAGATATTGTTATGAGAACCAAAAAACGGCCACAGAAAAGAGAAAGTCCATCACGACTTCTGTAATTTATTCCCCACACCAATATTTTACAGCACTATTCCCCCACTCCCCGACCAAAGACAGTGTTCAGTTTCGATGGGCTACGCTCACACTGGTTTTCTTAAAAGTAGAACTCGCAAAGGGCTGAGGTTAATTTGACTTGAGTAAATCATTTGAACAAGCATTGAAACTGCTAAATCATCCACCTCCAACGCAAGCCACTATACAAAAATGGTTAGTTTTAAATATGTAAATTATGCAATTGTAATGCTTTCTAGAACAGATTTTTAAGCAATCCCTTGACAACAGTCATAGAACTCTATCATCAATGAGGCTAATTTATTAAAATCAAAACTCACTAAACACAGCCACAAATACAAATAATTCAATTTCTTTTAGTCTGATTACTGTTGCCAGCAACATTGTTAGTTATGATGGAGAAGGAGTTTTCATGCTGAGCTCTTAGTTTTATAATCTTATAACTTCTGCCCTCCAAAAAAAAAATCACGTTAATGGCTGTGCCTGCCATCTAGTTTCAAGAAGATACGTTCCTATAACTTTTGACTTTTTAGAATGAAAACAATTTTTGTTGCAACTATTAATTTTAAGGTGCTTTTTTTGCACTGTGATTAATAGTTTGGAACACATGTGCCAAACTTGGGATGGCTACAGTCCTCAGTGAAGAATCTGCTATGTACTGGACTGACCATATTGATGAAAAAGGGCCTAGTCCTGCTGTCACTGAAGTCTAAGAATTTTGTATTAAACTTCACTGAGAGCAACACTGGAACCAAAGTTAACAACTGAAATTACCATATTCTTGAATGCACAGTACATTGTTTTCCTTACCGGCTTAAGTATACCAAGCAGAGACAGCCAGATAAAGGTATATGCAATTGTGGATATCCACAGTGTCCAAAGGATCATCCTGAAGCCTCGTTTAAGAACCAAAAACCGACCCACCAGGCCTGAAGCCACTGAAGTGTTTCAATTTAGGAAATTAACAAGATATTTAAAGCAAAAGTATTCTGTGCAAACCTAGCATAAGATTCTTGCTTAAAATTACTAGAAATTGAAGTTTAAACATTTTAAATTAATAGCAATTTATAAAAACGTCTGGACTAGTAAAAGTAACAAATACAAAAAACAGCAGGTAGAGAAAAAGTTTAATTGCCTCTCTTTTTTCTTTTCCTGCCCTAGCCTGATCACCCCACACTTAATGTTTGTTTAAAATCCTTTAGGCCTTACAACCAAGCACAAACTAGGTTTCTCAGTAAAATAGTAGGCTCTTCTTTAAGAAAAAAATGTTGCTTTTAAAGTTAATTTTAACACTTAATAATATCTCAGACGCTTCTGAACAAGGTACAAGAAACTAATTATAAAATAACCTATCAGAGGAAGTCTTTTCTTAGTCTCACTCTGTTAGAGGTTGATATTAGCTACAACATTCCCTACAGAGTGGACACAGTACTGTAATTGAAGTGGGATGAGGGATGCAGGGACTCTACCTGGTGAACAGTCAATATCACTTCAGTCTCTCACTTGCCTTGAGCAGCATATAATTCAATTGCGTGCGGACAAGACATGCAAGGCAAACAAAAACAAAAACAGCTAAGTGGTCTTGAACCAGTCAATGGCCTCTGAGTTAGCAGTGTTCAGCCTGGGAAGACCTCCAGGAAGCCCAACACAAAGAACCACCATACAGCATGCATGCAACATCTTCCACAGCACCACAGGTGCACAGGGGGCTGTTCTGGAAGCCCCGGACATGGTGGTTGATCTTGGCACAGTGAACCACACCAATCTGAACCTGTTAAGCTGGCTCCAGAGGTGGCATGGGAGCCCAATACCAGGTAGCCATTCATGCAGCCTGGTGGTGATGTGGGAGTTCCTGGAGTGGCAGAGGCTCTCTCCTGTTCTGTCCATCGCCGAGAACTGACGATGTTATTAGTTGGATGGGAAGTGGGCAGCACTGCCCAGATAGGATTTCTGCTATGTAGTCAGTAGTGGGGTATATCCCTGAACAGTGGCACGCGTGGCATTTGCTGTGCTTTGGTGATCCATTTGTTGGCTGCATTCTAACACTGGATGTTAAGTGGAGGAATATTGGCAAGTGCCTGGGATATTTCTCATGGTATGATTAAGATGAGTGTCTACTACTCGAGTGTGGGCAGAGTTTAACCATCATCACACATTGAGGTACAATGCACCTATATTCTTGGCATGTTCCCTGTGATTACCCTTTGGGGGGAATCAAAGCTGCAACCAGTTAACCAAATTGACTGGATCCTGCTTACTGTGGACCTAGACAAGGAAATGCTGTGAGCAGTTGCTGAGAGGAAGAGCTTTCAAACTGACTGCTTGGAGAACAAAGTGGCAGCTCATAGGACAGTCAAGCTGAACCCCAGGCTAGGTTTTTTTTCCAGTCTACTTTCCAGAATTAAGTTGTTTTTTTTAAATAAATACTAACCCTCGAGGAAGAATCCTTGCTGAATGCGACCAATTTTTTAAGCTATGCCATCCTACCAGTCAACACTTGGATAGTATGTTATGAAGGCTTTCAATAGCTTGGCACCAGCAAGAAACATTTGCAATATTTGGTAGATTTTTCTCACCTGCGTGCATGGCTGGCACTTGCTGCTTCTCTCTCACAAGCTGGATGATGTCCGATACCACAATTTGTGGCTCAATATCTTCTTTCCCCTCATTCGACTGGCGGTCTGTTACGAAACAATTGCAGCTGCCAGTTTCCTTACATAGGATCACCCTCCAGTGCCAATAGGCAGACATTAAAATGCCTTATGTTGACTTCTGCCAAAACTGAGACAAATTAAAACATTTAGCATTATTCAAGGAAAGTTTAAAAACAGTGATAGTTACACACATAACCAGCACCTTTGATTTTTGGAAGAGAACAAAGCTACTTTATACTTATGAGGACAGGTGCATATCCAGGATATCAGATGAGTGAAACTAGCTTTCATCCAAAAGTAACATCAGGTTTCCTTGTATGAAAAGGCCCTTCACTGAGTCTTGAACCAGAGGCCTTGAGACAGATTAAGTCAATTTAACTACAAACTGTAACATCCTAATGGAAAACAATACACAACCTTATAAACAAGTGCACGAAAGCCAAAGATACTTCTATATACACTTCTACCCCAATATAACGCTGTCCTCAGGAGCCAAAAAAAATCTTACCGCATTATAGGTGAAACCGTGTGATACTGAACTTGTTTTGATCCACTAGAGTGCGCATCCCCACCCACCCCCGGAGCACTGCTTTACCGCATTATATCCAAATTCATGTTATATCCAGGTAGACGGGTACTTTCAATGTGAGAGGCCAATGCTTATATAAAAATCTCTCGAACAAGGTAGCTTAGACAAAAAAGAAAATGGCCCAGGAATACAAGATTTGCAAAAAGCAAAACAATATAAATATTTAAAATATTTCCTGCAACATGAAAAGGTAAAATGACTGTTACAGATTTGAAAAGTACATGTTAAGAAATAAATTAACTCTGAGAGCATTTTGGTGGTGGGAGGGGGACCAAGGCAGGGAAGAAGAAATGCTATATAAGTAACTTAAGTTAAAAGTCTTCTTGTTTCCACTTGTTTTGGCTTCTAACACAGGGTACGGGCCTCTTGAGACTGCCGTACGCCTGGAAGGGAAGAAGTGGGAGGCAGGGAGAGATGTAAAAGTTAATTCTCTATACAAAAGGTGAGAGCTTTAACTGTGTGTTTATGGGTGGGAGCGAGACACCCAGGTTTGTGCATTTACAGAAATAGATGGGTGGAAATAATGAGTATTGACCTCAAAGTCACTTGTTCTTGAAATCAAAGATAAAACATCATTAACTGGGGAACAAAGCTATATTATTTCATATAGGATTTTTAACTTTCCGGGAGACATCTTAGTTCCTGAGACTTATAACTGCCAAGTTATTTATTCGTAGTGTTGTAGCAGTGTTGATCCCAGGATATGAGACACAAGGTGGGTGAGTTAATACCTTTTATTGGACCAAATTCCATTAGTGAAAAAGACAAGTACTCAGTCTCCACAGAGCTCTTCATTGAGAAAGTCTAGAAAGAAACAAGGCTCTAGCAAGAGGAAGTTTCCCCTCCATTGTTGGGATGGTGCCAGATTGGTATGGCCATACTGAATGAATGGTGTAAACATAACTTGACATGACAAACATGGCTGAATGGCTGCAGAGGATGCTGGGAGCAGGTTCTCTTTTAGCAGAAGCAAAGTTGATAAAGAACTGGCAACATCTGTATGTATGATTGATATTGAACCTATTGGTCCGCAAATATGGGCCCATGCAAAAGTAAATATAACATGCAAGAAGTTCCAGCATGGAGCATAGGTCGACCTGGTTGTAGTAACCTTATAGCAAGAACACCACGCAGACAGCCAGAGTGAATGACTGAGTAAATGTGAGATGATCTGCATTCGGAACCATTCCCCTTCTAAAACACTAATTAGGTAAAAATTAGTAGCCACACACCCATTGGGCATACTTGTAAGACATGTGACTCCCCTGAGGAAAAAGAGTATAAGAATCAAGCAAAGTAAATTACTGTGGTTGGAATTCCTTAAATGGCGCTTGAAGAAGCAACGCTGCTAGACAGAGTAGCCAAAATTGTGCTCTGTGAGCTCGAGTAGACTGTGAACAGAGGGGTCTCAAGGCAATCAAGGCTTGATTCGAAGGAAATCCAAGACAGACCAGAGGGCTACGAACAACAGACCAGGAGGAAAGAAGCAGTCTATAAAATTGGTAACCACCTTGTTTGCCAAGCAGGAACTGTGGGAGGCTAGCACAGGTCCTGATCATGTATGTTTGTGAAAGAACAACAGGAGTACTTGTGGCACCTTAGAGACCAACGAATTTATTTGAGCATAAGCTTTCGTGGATTACAGCCCACTTCATCAGATGTATGTAGTGGAAGATATATATACACACACAGAGAACATGAAACAATGGGTGTTACCATGCACACTATAAGGAGAGTGATCAGTTAAGGTGAGCTATTATCAGCAGGAGAGAAAAAACTGGTTGCAGTGGTAATGAAAATAGCCCATTTCCAGCAATTGACAAGGAGATGTGAGGAACTGTGGAGGGGAATAAGCATGGGGAAAAGAGGAATGTATACCTCTTAATGTCTAACACAGGAGTTATATGCTTAATATAACCCTTTACCACTTGTGTAATTCCTTTTCAATAAACTGCTGTGTATTGCAGATAATTACTGTAGGCCTTTTCCACCAGTATGACAGTAATCCACCGGGAGCAAGTAAAAATCAAACCCCCTGTTGTCAACATCCATCACGTTACACCAGCGAAGCAACCTGAGACAGACTTTTCCTATCAGTCTAACAAACACCTTTGTAGATTTAAGTCAATATAGGGCCAAAGAAAATACAGTGAACAAAGCTGCTGGAGACCCAAATAGCTTTGCTAACTCTGGGCAGGTGAACAAGAGGGACGAAGGGACATGTGATGACATCTCCACTCACATTTAGTATGCACTGGACAAGGATGTGACCTATGATTACTGGGAAGGGATAGCTCAGTGGTTTGAGCATTGGCCTGCTAAACCCAGGGTTGTGAATTCAATCCTTGAGGATGCCACTTAGGGATCTGAGGCAAAAATCAGTACTTGGTCCTGCTAGTGAAGGCAGGGGGCTGGACTTGATGACTCTTTGGGGTCCCTTCCAGCTCTATGAGATAGGTATATTGCCATGTATTCTACTCTCCACTTATAGCAAGAAAATATTCATTGATTCTTTTCCTTTAACTTTCTCCATATTTCCAAATGCTGACTTTGACTGCCTGAGAATACAATTATTATCCAAGAGTATAGATGGTAGTACTGCTACACTTAGGGATTATCTGCATTATATGTGAAAGTGACAATCTTACTGATGTAAAAAAACTGACTCAGCAAGTGTAGCTTGGAATAAAGAGGATTGTTTGTAAATAAAGAATGAAACTAGCAATGTTTTAACCATGAATCCTTCAGGAACAGTCTGAGAAGGATTAAGTATTATCTAACTAGAGTTAATTACTATACTTTACTCACACACACCCCATTCCTACCGAAGCCCTTCTACTCTAAACACTGTTATAAACTGTATTTTATCAGTATATAAAAGTGTCATGTTGGCTGCAAATAAAACAAGTTAACTCTCCTCTTCTCCCACCCCTGCCTCATTTCTAAATATTATAGGCTTTGCTGTACTTTTAAGTCTACTTTTAAAATAAAAAGCAGAGTGCATGATTTTCTAAGGTGCTCAGCATCCATAGCACCCACTGACTTTAATGGAAGCTGCATTTCTTTCTGAGAGCAAGAAATAAATACATTTTTAAAAAGCAATAAGCCATTCCCATCAGTAAAAGAATACAAGTAAACGGTTCCTTTCTAGGAGACCTCTACTGGAGCATGTGCAGCATTACAAGAGCGAGATACACAAAAATGAATATTATGATAATTAATTTGTGTTTAACTCTCTGCAGGTGTTCAAACCATCACAGGCAACAATGAAAACAAGAGACTACACATGCAGAGATAACTATAAATGTAGTGCTGCAAGTTTAGCAGAAGATAAATACTACAAAGTGTAACAGCATTTTGTACTTTATTTGTTGATGCGGTACTATTCATTGTTTCTCTTGATTATCTCACAGGGTATATTTAAGGAAATATTTGGAATTTTCTGATCAAGAGAAATTAAAAAAAATCCTTTGAGGAGGACACCATCACAGAGCAGAGTTTTTCCTTCTCAAAAGTGAAATGAAATGCAGTAGGGTTACTGTGATGTTCCCCTCTGGTGTTATCCAGACCAGTGATCTGCTAGGTCACTCCAATCCTGGACTCTGGGAGCCAGCCTTACCCTGCTCTGCTGAGAGAACCTCCACTCCTGGGCTGTTCACGCGCAGCCTCTGGCAAGCAAACTGCTCATCGGATTGTGTAACTTAATGACACTAGCCAATATGTCCAGTCCCAGACACAACCCCAGGAACCTCCATCTTGCAGTATCCAGTTATGCCTGATGGACACTGCAAGCTTATATGAGTTTGTCAATTTAACTAAGAAATTGATATGTACCAGGCTTGTTATCCCAAGGGGAGTCTGACATGCTTCAAACCAAATGCACTGCTTCAGGCAGAACAGGGGTTCTCAAACTGGGGGTTGGGACCCCTCAGGGAGTTGCAAAGTTATTACATGGGGCAGGGGTCAGCAACCTCTGGCATGTGGCTCACCAAAGTAAGCACCTGGGCAGGCTGGGCCGTTTGTTTACCTGCTGCATCAGCAGGTTCGGCCGATCGCGGCTCCCACTGGCCGCGGTTCGCCATCCCAGGCCAACGGGAAGCTTCGGCCAGCACTTCCCTCACATGCTCACTTCCCACAGTCCCCATTGGCCTGGGACAGCGAATTGTGGCCAGTGGGAGCCGCTATCAGCCGAACCTGCTGATGCGGCAGGTAAACAAACTAGCCCAGCCTGCCAGGGCGCTTATCCTGGCGAGATGCATGCCAGAGGTTGCCGACCCCTGACATGGGGAGGGTCACGAGCTGTCAGTGTCCACCCCAAACCCCACTTCGCCTCCAACATTTATAATGATGTTAAATACATAAACAAGTGTTTTTAATTTATAAGTGGGGGGTCACACTCAGAGGCATGCTGTGCAAAAGGGGTCATCACTACAAAAGTTTGAGAACCACTGAGGTAGAATGAATTTATTAACTACAAAGATAGATTTTAAGTGATTATAAGTCAAAGCACAACAAGTCGGATATGGTCAAACGAAACAAAAGCAAAACACATTCTAAGCTGATTTTGACACTTAGAGTGTCCTTACAAACTTAGATTCTTCTCACCACAGGCTGTCTGGTTGCCCTTCAGCCAGGCTCTCCCCTTTGATCAGTGCTTCAGTTGCTTGGTGGTGATGTCTGCAGATGGAGGGTGACCAGACAGCAAGTTTGAAAAAATCAGGACGGGGTAGGGGGTAATAGCCTATATAAGAAAAAGAACCAAAAATCGGGACAGTCCCTATAAAATCCTAGGGCCAAAGAGAGAGGAAGAACATAGCAAACATCTCTCCCTTTTATCATGTTCTTTCTTCCCTCTTGGCTTTGCCCCCCCTTCAGAGTCAGGTGACCATTACCTCACTGAAATCCCAAACTGACCAAAGGAAGGTCGGGGGAGAGTCCAACAGATCCTTGGTTGCTGCCTAGGCCTATGTCCTTTGTTCCTGTGAGGCTGGGCTGGGCTTGTTCCATACATGCCCTGATAATGTGTGAATTACCCTTCTGCTCTTAGAGAGTTTTTGCCTGGACTTCCTTTAAGCCACAAGGACACGTTTTCAGCCTCATAACTATATACATGAAATTACAACCTATAACATTACTATAACAATGCTCAGTACACCATGAGCCTTCTGAAGAGACAACATGACAAACTTTGCATTAGATATCACACAATCATATAATAAGGATCAACATGGGGGTGGTAGGGTGTTCCCCTGAGATACAGAGTGTCACAGTTACACCTCAGTGATCAGAAATTACTTCATAAATATTAGTTTAACCTTCACTTTGGATTTCTTGCCTTTCCTTTTTTTTTTAAAAAAAAAAGAAACTTCTAAAGAGATATACATTTACAACCTTAACTTTGCCTTAATGAAGTTGCTTGCCCAGTTCATTTTATTTTATTTTAAACAACATAAAATAAGTAATATAAACTTAATTTGGGAGTTATGGGCTCAGTGACTCAGGAGGCAGAGAAGTTGTACTAGAAGGAAGCATAAACACTGGGACTAAAGGAGATGGAAGTGTGGGATTCAACAGTTTAGGTGGATGTAGTTCATGAAAGGATAAGTAGCCCTGGTGGAGGGTCACGTGTACACTGGAGAGAGATTTGGGGTGGACTGGAAAGGGTAGAAGGGAGGAAAAAGGACATGCAATTTCTTCGGGACATTAGAGCTATTATCATGTGCCTGCATCATTCACTGTGCCATTGGGAGATATGAGGTCCATGAGGGTCATTCCAAAGATATTGAAGTATCCTCAGTCACGTAGTGTTTATAACAGTCTTGGGATTTAGGCAAACCCAGAAAAGTGGCACAAAACTAGATTACCATTTTGGAAAAAAACTAATTTTCAGCTCAGTACTCACCAGCTGTGATATGTGATTTTTGTTTCATGACACAATGTAATAGAATGAAAATGCTTCCACTTCTCAAAGTTCTGCCTGCCCTCTGAGTTCCTACATACAAATGCTGCCCTGACTTGTCTACTGTTGCAAACTACCCCATTGACTTTTATGTTGTTGCAAATGGGAGAAGTCTGGGCAGAATTTGGAACCATCTGTCAACGTGTCGACGAAGCAACACAATAAAAATTTGGTTCTTGGATCAGTCAAACAATCAGAATATAAATGTCTTCTGACAAGGTTACCTAGAGATTGTAAGTGGATTCTGTTGGCTGGGAAAGAGACATAGCCAGGGCTTTCAGAAGACGCAATGACTCAGTGCACCACTACAGCTCGTAGAGCTCCTATAGAGCCCTAACCATAAGTTAAGGCTGCTTTTCCCTGACAGAACCCCAGGAGAAGGGTGCAAACTAGGGATGTAAATACTGGTTAAAAAAGTTAACTGGTTAAACCATTAAAATTATGTTGTTTAACCGGGATGGCTTTGGCTAGGGTCCCGCCTGGACCAGCCCCAACCTAGCGCTGGGGTCCCTGCAGCCAGCAGGGGTTAGCAGTGAGGTCTGGTTAACAACCATTCCACCTAGTGCAAACCTGAGGGGATGAATCCATCCCCGAAGGCATAGCTGCAAATTGCACCTCCATCTCCATGTCAAGAAATGTCTGCATCAAGCCCATTGTCTAGAAAGCCAGCCTGCTGCATTTATAATGGATGTGCAGCAAGGTGTGCAATGAATGCAAATATTTTGGGATATAAACAGATGTTTATTGCAGGAGCTATATGATATATGAAAGTTATATGCCGTATGCTTTGAGGAGAGAACATGTGGGTGTGCGCACCTTGGGTTAATGAAGATCGTGCTCAAAGACTTGCACACTTGGGGTATGGCTACACTAGCACTTTACAGCGCTGCAACTTTCGCACTCAGGGGTGTGAAAAAACACCCCCCTGAGTGCTGCAAGATACAGCGCTGTAAAGCCTCAGTGTAATCAGGGCGGCAGCGCTGGGAGTGTGGCTCCCAGCGCTGCACGCTACACCCGTAGAGGATGTGGTTTATGTGCAGCGCTGGGAGAGCTCTCTCCCAGCACTGCCGCTCCAACCACACTCACAGTTCAAAGCGCTGCCGTGGCAGCGCTTTGAAATTCCAAGTGTAGCCATACCCTTGGATAGGACACATAAGAGTTCACAATCCTCACCCAAAAGAGGTAAAGCTGGTCCAGTCTGTTTTACCCAGACAGTACATGAAATCTGAATGGTCTTTCAGCGTGTTAACATGACAATAGAACATTGAGTTATCAACCTTCATTGGCTGTGACTTCATTAAAGCAAATGTTAAAAAAAATTATATAGTACACAAGTTAAGAAAAGGGAATATGTACATCTGGATATTAGTGCCTACAAAGGGTTCAAAAAAGAACTAGATAAATTAATGGAGGAGAGGTCCACCAATGGCTATTACCCAAGATGGGCAGGAATGGTGTCCCTAGCCTCTGTTTGCCAGAAGCTGGAAATGAGCGACAGGGGATGGATCACTTATGTTAATCTATAATATCCCTCCTATTACAAGCCAACATGCTATTGGACTTCTTTGCTGTTTCATGTTGAACTGATCTATATTGCATGAGCTATTTCACTGATGGCATTTATTTTGTGCATTATTTCGATGTAAGTGCAACATTTTACACTTAAAGTATTAATGTGTCTAATTCCCCTCTGAGCCTACAAACTCAAAATTATTTGTGACAATTACTGGGTTTTTACCCAATCTTCAGCAACGATTTAATAGTACATTGCTGAAACATGGTTTAACAGTATTAACATTCCAATATATATTCCAGTACATTCACTTATTTAAAACTCAGAGGGGTAGCTGTGTTAGTCTGAATCTGTAAAAGCAGCAGAAAATCCTGTGGCACCTTATAGACTAACAGACGTTCTGGATCACGAGCTTTCGTGGGTGAATACCCAATTCGTCAGATGAGCTTTCGCAGGTGAATACCCACTTCGTCAGATGAAGTGGGTACTCACCCACGAAAGCTCATGATCCAGAACGTCTGTTAGTCTATAAGGTGCCACAGGATTCTCTGCTGCTTTTATTTAAAACTATGAAGCATTATAAATAAAACTGAAGTACACTTGTTAAAACAAGTTAAGGAACACATTATGCAATATTCTTCACATTCATATTTGTTTGCTTCCTTACAATGGGTCTACAAATCATGATTCTCAATTAGGAAGGTTTCATTGTACACAAAACAATATAGAAACTATCTGCCTAAATGCAGTATGACATACTATAGATGGAATTACATGAAAAAGTCAGTCATCTAATAAAGAATGTAATGCACTTTAGAACTATTAACAAAACAAGACCAATTAAACTACTGGCAAGCTTTATTTCTTAAGTTCAACCTTCTTCCTAAGGATATTCATTTTACTTTTTGCTCAAGGGGTGGGGGAGAAGAGCATATTTTATTTCCAAGGTATATTTAAATTGATTTTAAAAGGTGTAGGATACTTTAGGATTGAAGAGCTTTTTCTCCTTCAGAAGCTTACTGTGATCATCACTTTAATCTAACTACCAGAGATTTCTAGTCCTCCAAGATAACTTTTGACTTTCTATTAAAAAAATCCCCTGTAGAGGATTATCAGCCTCCCAATATGATTTCAAGAATGGAAAGTTAATCTCCAAGCAGTTGCAGCTACAGTGTGAGTAAAACTGAGACCCCACAAGTCTTCAAAGGGAATTAAGATAATCAAGTGTAACTGTGTGTAATAAAAACCTTCTCTCATGCTAATCTTTTCATCTTTCAGGTAGCCTTGCCTCTTTTTAGTATGAAAATTGACAATATTTATACATTAAAATGATTTCTCTCAGTCTCTCCTCCTACCTAGTGAGGACAGTCCCACAAGTGAATTACATGTTTTGCAAATTAATCCAAAATATGACAGTTTAAGACACCTGACAAAGTATTACAAAATTCTGGAAGAATTTTTTTTTAATGCAACATCCACAACACAGGATCATGGACATGCACACTCTGAACTCAGGGAAACCCATTTGTATAGTGCGTATGCTAGGAAAATAATTTGCTTGTGAACAACTGAAAATATGAGGTCAAATCATGTATCCATTTTATAGTCACAAACTAACTACACACAATGTGACTAAGTACAGTCCACTTAGAGCACAAGGCAAGGGAAACACAAAAAGGATCAGCATTGTCATGCAGGTAGGAGATGCAAAACTGCTCAGGTGACAGTGAATTTATGTAAATGAGTTGCCCACTTCCCAAGCAGCCTTACATGAATTTGACCCTAACTCCCTCAGAAGCTTGATCCCTAGATTTGGAAATATTTTCTTCATGGTGCCAGCAGAGGGGAAAAAAATCAGGGACCTTTAGTTAACAAGGAGATTTGACCGATGCGTAAATGAGAGGTGGCTGCTCAAGGAGAGAGCTTGCCCTCAAGATCTGTGTTAATTTTCATTCTTGCAGAACCCATGTGGGTCTTGTGGCACTCGCACAAGTGCACCATAGAAGCAGCTTGGACTTGGACTGGCATATACCAATTAAATTGTTGGGTATGCCAAATATCTGTACTTACCTTTAGAGCATTATTAACAAACCTAATGTGCTGTGCCCCCGCTGCTCAAATGCCCTCCGTCTCCTACCAAAAAAAATTCACTTTCCATGGACCTAGCTTTCATAGAGCTTTAAGAAATGTTGAAATACCTTGACAGATACTAGAATTCCATCATGTTGCATCCTGCCATGTAGAACTATTCTAAAAATTTAAGAAACTATGGGAAAGTTTTCATCAATTATACCAGTATAATTTCCCCACCCAGCCCATGAAGACACTTAGTCCAGTATAGGAGTACCTTATTTTAGCTTAACTTAAACCCATTCCCAAAAGACATAAGCTAAATTGACAAAACCTGCTGTTGCACCAGAATAGACGTGCCTAAATGGGGTTTATACCAGTATAAATATATTGGTTTAAAAACTTAGGGCTTGTCCTCACAGGAAAGTTGTGTGCTAAGTTGTGAATTTATTGTGCAATTTCCTAACATTAATAAAGGTTACCTGCATACATTGAGTGGAGTATGCTGCTTGTACTCACCCTAAAACATTAGAGAAGGGGCACCAAATTAATTTCTTGGAGAAGGCCAAATTCCATCTTTAACTATGGTTCAGGATTGTGGTATACTTTACGGACCACCTGCTAACCACAACCCATAAACAGAACTTCCACTGATGCCAGTGGGAGATTTGCAGAAAGACCTAGTTACATAATAACTAAACTTAGTAACGATTTCCTCAGTATTGTCACATACATCTGTGACTCTAAGAGCATCCCAATGCTAGAGGGCATGGGCTCCCTGGTATGTAGCAGTGAGTCTCAGCTGACCTGACTAGCTTACTGTTGTCTTGTAATATTTCACTGGAAAATTGATAACAGACTAGTAATTAATATTATAATGTGATGTATCTATGGGCCATGTATAAATAATTATAGATATTTGCTGGAAATATGATCCTCAAATGTGTTTGGCAGACTGTACATAAGCCCAACTGGTCCTAGACAAAGGAATTTATTTTTTTCAGGCTTGACTGTATCTCCAATGTAAATAAAACAAGGTGTTAGGAACCATTAGGAAAGAGATAGATAAGACAGAAAATTTCATGCCACTATATAAGCTCATGGTAAGCCCACATCTTGAGTACTGCATCCAATTCTATTCATCCCATCTGAAAAAAAGATTAGAATTGGAAAAAAGTACAGAGAAGAGCAACAAAAATGGTTAAGGGTATGGAACAGCTTCCATATGAGGAGAGATTAAAAAGACCAGGACTGCTCAGTTTAGAAAAGAGACGACTAAGGGGGTATATGATAGAGATCTATAAAAATCACGAATGATGTGGAGAAAGTGAATAAGGAAGTACGATTTACCCTTTCACATAAACACGTGAACCAGGGGTCACCGGATGAAATTAATAATCAGCAGCTTTAAAACAAACGTAAGGAAGTACTTCTTCATACAACGCACAGTTAACTTATGGAACTCCTAGCCAGCGATGTTCTGAAGGTCAAATGTATAACGGGGTTAAAAAAAGAACTAGATAAGTTCATGGAGGATAGGTCCATCAGCAACTATTAGCCAAGATGATCAGGGATGCAAATGCATCCTCTGTGTCAGGAGTCTCCAAAACTGACTGCCAGCAGCTGGGAGTGGATGATGAGATGGATCACTCAATGCTCTGTTCAGTCCATTCCCTCTGACACCTTCCTGTCTCTGTGTCTCTTTGCTGTCTCCAAATTGAACAATTTCTGTGAGAGTCCAGTGAGCAGGACTGAACACTTCAGGGGAAACAGTTTGGGGGAAACTTGGGTCTGGAAGGGCTTTTGGGGCCACCCGGCAAGCAGTAACCAGGCTGTGAAAACCAGGATGAGGCCATTGTGTTCTGAGCCAAAGCTGCACACCATAGAAGCAGCCAGGGTTACATGGCAGGTAGTGACATAATCCCTTACTTATCTGGGTGAACTCCCAAAGCATCATATCCTCCTCACTCATTGGGAAAATGAGTTTCCCCCTTTAAGAGGGCTGCTTTTTTCAGCCCATTGTTTCCTCTTTATTCCTCATCCTCCTTTTTGATCCCTTCCCATCTTGGTCTCCTTCCTTCCTTTATTTTATTCTCTCCAACGCTGTCCAATTCCCACCTCACAGACCTTACTCCTACTTCCTTTCACCCACAAAAATCTATTAGCAATAAAATAGTTTGCACTGATATGTACATATCATTAGGTTTTAGAATCTACACCCCAATGAGATTAAAGAGGAAGACAGTTTAAACCAGTGGCCCATCAGGGTAATCCACTGGCAGACCATCAGACAGTTTATTTACATTGACCACACGCAGCTCCCAGTGACCATAGTTCACCGTTTCTGGCCAGTGATAGCTGTGGGCAGCAGTGCCTGCAGACAGTTAGTGTAAACAAACTGTCTTGCAGCCTGTCAGTGGATTACCCTGATGGGCCACATGTGGAAGGTAGGCCTCAGGTTGCCCACCATTGGTTTAAACCTCTCCAAGTCTTTCTTTAAAACTGTCTGTAGACTCAGGAAGATAAACACTATCAGATTACACTTGGTTCACATTCTGGACATTATGTGACAACCAGGAGGCTTAGAAATTTACTTCTTATTTTAAATAGTAAACATTAATACTGCAGAATTTGAATTTGCTATGCAGATCAATTAAGTAAATCAAGGGGGTTGGTTGGTTGACACTCTTGTCTGAAACACTGATAAATCTCCAGATAGGAGTTATAATTTGTTATAAGAACACCTCTACCAATAGCGCATTATTCTTATGTAAAAGATATGACAAACATAATACCCAAAATAGGATGCTGCCAATATTCTATACACAGTTTTGTTTCACCCAGGCTGACCAATGGCTAAGTATGTGAATCTGAAAAACCAGACTAGATTGCCTTCAGTTTAAAACATAGAGCAAAGGTAACCAATTATTTTTCATTAAAGTCCAAATTTCTAGGTTGAGGTGGAATCCCGAGAAAATAATAGAACAGCAGCAGCAACGATAATAAGAAGTAAATAAAAGATGTTGCGATCCATTCAAAAACATCTGGCAGTCTGGATTTGCTTGCGGTCTGCCTATTGAATACGCTGATGTAAAATGTATTCTGCTTTTCTTAATGTTAATGTATATATCGCATGATTTATCACTGGTATTTTACTTATTGTGGAGATATCAGAATTATTTATCTTGAAAAATTAAGTTTGAATGTCAGGGATCCTCCCCTGCATAAAGTTCATTCGACAGCATCCAACCGGTTGCTGATTTCTGATCTGCTTGTTTTTTTCAATTAAATTAAGTAACTGGATATTGAACATTTTGTTTACGAAACTTGTGTAGATTTAACAGGCAGGTTCTATTACCTTGTAACAGATGGTAGTTGACAACACTTTTTCAGCATTAAAATAGAACTACAGAAATTACTTAAAAGCATTTAGGAAAATTAATATTTCAAATTAATAAGTTTACAATATTACAGCATAATATGTGGTGGCCAAACTTACTGATCCTCTGAGCTGCATACAATCTTCAGAAGTTTGAGAGCTTCTGCCCTAATGCCCCCCTGCAAGGTTAAAGCCCCGAAACCACGCTCCTCACAGGGCAGAAGCCACAAGCCCTGCCACCTCCCTCTTCCCAGGGCTGGCGCTTCCATTTAGGTGACCTAGGCGGTCACCTAGGGCGCTAGGATTTGGGGGGGCAGCATTTTGCCACCCTTGCCGGCAATTCAGCAGCAGGGGTCCTTCCGCGCTCCGGGTCTTCGGCAGCAATTCTGCGACAGGTCCTTCAGTCACTCTGGGACCCGCCACCGAAGTGCCCCGAAGACTAGGAGCATGGAAGGACTCCCCTGCCACAGAATTGCCGCCAACGACCGGGAGCGCGGAAGGACCCCCACCTAGGGCGCCAAAAACCCTGGCGCCACTCCTGCCTCTTCCCCCCTCCCCGGCCCAGTAGGAAGAGAAAGGAGGTGGGGGGTGGCTCCACAAACTGCACTTTAACTGTAAAAGATGCATGCGGCTCACAAGCCACAGTTTGGCCGTGCCTGGCCTAGTATCTCCTGTGGGTCTCCCTCCTCTGCCAGCTACTCACATATGCAACTTCCTTCAGTGTTGCATAGGTGGGCCCTTCTTCCACCAAAGATACAGAAGTCAATAAAAAAAGGTTCTATGGATGCTCAATTGTTCTTGTACAGTAGATTCTTGAGTCAGTAAAGCACGCCAATTCAGGAAGAACACAAGCATATTATTAAAGTTATATATGAGGTTAAATCCCATTGAAATAAACAAGATTTAAGCCAGTGCTCAAGTATGTTCCTGAATTATGAATTAAATCAATAGTAGTTGGTTTTGTCTTAATACAGTATTTGACATTAGCAATGTATTTTGTTTGTCATGAGTTATTCGTTATACATACCCAGATCCTGCAAACAGCCATGCAGTTAATCTTACGTATTCAAATACTTCCCAGTAGTCAGCCTCAACCATTCAAAAGATTCATGAGATTGACTTAAAAACCATGAGATTGTGTTTAAATGATAAATGTTGGGTTCTATTTACCTTAATGGTTCACATTTTCAACCTTTCCTCTACAATAATAAGGGCTAGAAATTTACTTAAACAATAAATAAAAACTGAGATTATCACATAACCTTATGAACCTAATGAATCCAGAAATTGGGGCTTTAAGACAGAAACCAAATGTTGCAAGAGCTGGCAATGCTGATTCCACTGAACCCACTAGCAATGCAGTACTTTCATTCAGGTACATATTACTTACAGGATTGGGGCCTTAAAAGAGACAGATCAATATAGGCCCAAAGGTTAGGGCTTGCAAATCTTCTGCAACACCTAACAGGTGAAATGTTTCTATTTTTTAAAAACATGTCAGTAAAAGGTGTTTTTAAACATATCTTTCCCTGTAGTCTTTGGGTTGTAAATAATCCTTTTCCTAAATAGAAACCAGAATGAAACACTCATTAGAAAAGGGCTACAAACAAAAGGAACCCTGGCTAATCTATTTTGAAAGTCCAAACTGAAACTGAGTGAAATATAAAATGCAAACAGCTAGCACAAGCAGTTAAAAAAAAAAAGTGACATCTCTCTATATCTAGACAAATTTCTATTTCACATTTAATAATATCAGGTATTATTAGCAATACCACGAAGGAGATTTTTTGAATATTAATCTAAGTGTCCCTTGACTGAAAAATTCTTTGTTCTTTTCAACTACGGAAAAAGCAATACAAGGCTTGTTTTTTCCTAGCACTCTCACTCATTTCTAATGCAGCCTGAAAAGACGACACCCTGCAATATCAATCAGATTTACCCGGGGTTGGACAATTGGGTAGCAGATCTTTCCTAGCAGCCAGGAACTATCCCCACACTTCTGCTTTAACCCACACCACGACCGGAGATGAAGCGCTGGTCCCAGCCCTGACCCCAAGCGACAGCTCAGACCGGGCAGCTCCATCCGGGGGCAGGCAGAGCCTCCTTAGCCCCGAAAGGGGCAGCGCAGGCCGGGCTGGGGCACTTGCAGGCTTCTGCCGCGCTCCCAGGGGAATGAACGGGCCGGACTCAGGCAAGAGACCTCGGCGTGCGGTGCGACTCCTCGCCCGCGCCTCTCACCTCGTGCCCCCTCCCGCGAGCCCCCTGCAGCGGCTGCTCCTGCCCCACGGAGGGGAGCCAAAGGCGGGGCTTTAACCCCCCACCCCAGGCTGCTCTGTGCGGCTACAAGCGGGGGGGGAGGGTGGCTCCGCTGTTTGCCCCCCCCAGGGGACCAGCCCCAAGTCCGGCGCATGAGGAGGGGGCGCGCCCCGAGCACACTCACCTCGGAGCGCTGCTAGTGCTGCTGCCGGGGGCTGAGCGCCGAGCACAACCCCGCCCGCCAGGCTCGCGTCCCCCTGCGCCCGCGGCTTGTGTCAGCGCTTTGCCTTTGCAGGCGGCAGCGAGCAGGCGCCCCCGCCCCGGGAGGGAGGAGAAATGAGAGCGCCTCTCGGCCGCCCCCACCGCTCCCCTCCCCGCCCTGCCCCGCCCAGGCGGGGCGTGGTGGGCGGGGGTAGCACCGGGAGGTGCCTGGCCGAGAGCAACAACTCCGCCCCTCACCAACGGGGGTGACAGCCGCGCTCCTTTGTTCCCGGGGTGGGAGCAGCCACTAGCGGGACCCCCGCCCACCCCCGCTTTGGGCGCTCTCCAGCCGGCCCGTTGCTCAGGCACTTGCCGTGGGTAGCAGCTGGCGCACCTGGGCCAGCCCTTTAACGCGGCCGCCTCCAGTCGCGGGGTGGGCTCCCTTGGTGACAGGAATAAGAACAATGCAAAGGAACATAAGCTGCCGTCTGCCCTCCAAGGCTCTTGGGGCTCTTCCCAGCATGGGTGGGGCGGACCCGTGGGGAGGAGGACTGAGGCGCGGGACAGTTCTCCCGCTTGTATGAGGTCACGCAGCCAGCCCGGACCGAGCTCGCGGGGAATAGGTCCCAGACTCCTGTTCGCAACCCTGGACCCCCCAGCCTGCGCCCTGGTTGCAAGAGTAGTCTGTCCACTTCAGCCACCCACCCACGCTGCGCTGAGCTGAGAATCGCCCCAGCTTCTCCTTCCTTACACAAAAGATCTTAGTTCAGTGCAAACTTCCTTTTCCCTTGCTTTGCTGCTGGGCCTGTGACCGCACCTGCTGTGTTATAACACTCTAATCCTCCCGGGAAACCACAGACCCATCAGGACTCACCTGGTATGATCAGTGGGAGAAGATAATCTGGGTTTTTTTTGTCTCAAAGTCTGTCCAAAACTTAAATTTTTTGAAAGGCTTTTGGATTTTTGTTTATATTTACCGCTACATAGCTGAACAAATGGACAGGTGGATGGTGATAAGTTTTTGTTTTCCATTCTAACCCAAACTCTGTCACTCACTACTTTTCTGAAGTGTGGGCTTGGGGCTGAAGTTTTCTGTTACTATTACTTATTATAGATAGCACCACCTATAGCTAAGATTGCCTAATATTTACCATGATCAGAGCTGTTGCCAGTCCTGTTCTTCCTCTTCCACAAACTAGTATAACACAAGTCTTACACAAAAAGACTAGAATTTTCAAAAGGCAGTTGTAAGAATTCAAAAATGATGCCTCATTCTCTGGCTGGATGGTGGGAGATGAAACAATAATCATTTGGGTTGGACATTTCAAGTCTACATTAGAGTATGGGTCACCCTTAGATACACCAGCTTTTCCAGGAAGAAGTTATGTTGCTCAGCAGAATGGGATAAAATGACCAGTTTCATTCAGCACACTGGGTCCTCTACTTTCAAAAAGTAAAGGGAGAAGAGGGAGGTCAAAGGCTGACAATCTGGAAGTGCTTCTGGTGTTACCAAGTACCTATTTTGAATAAAGCAACAAAGAGTCCTGTGGCACCTTATAGACTAACAGACATATTGGAGCACAAGCTTTCATGGGTGAATACCCACTTCGTCAGACACATTCTATCTTGAATAGATAACTTTAACTCTCTTTTTTTCCAGCAGTTTAGGTAGCTTGCAAGTTTGTGTTTGCAGGATTAACTCCTGGTGAACAGTAATTCAGCTGAATGGCTGATCAAAGTTCTGGTGATGCAAATTTTCTCTTGGGTGGCAATGAAGATCAGTCAATTGAATAGTGCCTGAAATCAGGTGCCTAATTAGTAAGGAAGTGTACATGCTTGTGTAGGTGCTTTAAGGATTGTCAATGTTGTTGTTTGGTAACAGTTCCAATCAAGACTGTTATGGAGGAAGTTTAAAACTGAAGCCATTACTATTGTTAACTAGGATTGTGACAAACTGTCCATGTGTCTATCATAAATTAAGGGTTAGATACTGCATTTTGAGTTCTAGGTGTATAAGGACATAAATTAAGATTAAGTGTGAAAACCTCATGAATTGCACTCAGTCTATAGAATCTATGAATAAAATATAGAAGTTCATGTTAGATATTTAAGAGTGTTAACCATATCCTGGGGCTAATATGATTTGTGTGGGTATAGGTTAAAAGGGTTGACTACTGTAGATCCATTGGGAAGGCAATCTTGGTGAAGTGGCATGTGAACAATTGACCACACTGCCCTTATGCCTTAGCTTTTGGTGTTTTCCTCTGCTGTGTTAAATAACTGGCATTTATAACTAATTGGCACAAGTGACAAGTATCAGAGGGGTAGCCGTGTTAGTTGCACCTGTCGAAGTGGGTATTCACCCACGAAAGCTCATGCTCCAAAACGTCTGTTAGTCTGTAAGGTGCCACCAGATTCTCTGCTGCTGGCACAAGTGAGGATCTGTTCTGAGGGGCTCAGTCAAAATTCCAAACAAGGTCACTTTCTCAGGATAATGGTTGAATAGTAATGGTGTATTCTT
This sequence comes from Chelonoidis abingdonii, assembly GCF_003597395.2. NCBI lineage: Eukaryota > Metazoa > Chordata > Testudines > Testudinidae > Chelonoidis > Chelonoidis abingdonii. The sequence continues at coordinate 260,115,383 of NC_133769.1, forward strand.
TCATGGTTGTGTTATGAGATTCTTAAAGGCTGAATGGTTATCATGTTTACCAGTTTTTTTCTAGTATATATTAGTCCAATCATAATCCAATGTTATTTTACTTTTTTTATCCTATACTATTGATTGCTGTTGTCAGGGGCAGATAATAAAACTCTATACAATCAAATCATGTGTCCTTTTAATTTGGGTAAGCAATTGGTGTCCAAAGAACCTTAAGAAAGGTGATATGAGTAATCTGTTTAACCAAGGTTTATTATACCCTATCTTTCTTAAAGTCACTTGTAACATTGCCAAACTTAAAATGTGCAGGTTGATATTTTCCATGCCAGATGTTTGCCTCAGGCTGAATATTTTAAGGACCTTTCAGCTAAAATAGTTTAGCCCTTTCCAGGGAAAGATGAATTTTGTCCATGTTACTGCCTACATCTTTTGTTGACGCTCTAGTGCCTCCCAGCTTTGGAGCAGGGACTTGAAATTTGGTATTTATCCAAGTGTCAGCCTTTTGCCATCCACATGAAAATTCACTACATTTGGGAAAGTTACAAGCCTCCAAAAAATCTGTTTGCACAAGCTCAGCAGAGGCTTCTTGGAGTTTGCCAGCTAAGTTCTCTGAAGATTCTATCTGCACTGAGCATTCTCTGCCCCCTCACAGCTCCTACATATAACCAGAAGGCATATGTACCATCCTCATGCTACTGACCATGGCTCCATCCTGGACATACGGCTGAACTTCCTTGAAATTGCTTCAGCTGGCAACTGGGGCTGCTATGTCACTGGGCAACAGAACTGAGAACAGGGAGATTTTCACCTTTGCTCTCAGTGCACCCTGCTAGTGCCCAGGCACTGAGGAGTGACAGACATGCAGAGATTAAGAAATCGGATGGATAGAGGGGAGAGATGCAGGCCATGACAAATGGAATTCTGAGGGGATGAGAGATTAGGAGCAGAGGGGAGCAGAAACAAGATTTGGGTAGGAGCTAGGGATTGGTGATAATAGCTGCAAAGGAGGGGAATATGGACAAGAGCCAGGTAACGGTGAGGAATAAGAGCAGGGCAAAGGATTGGACAGGTATTGGAGAAGGGAACAGGCAGGAGCCAAGGGTGGGTAGCAGAAGGTGGTGGAGGGCAAGACAAGAGCTAGGGATAAGATCAGGAGAGGCTAGGGGGACAGGCACAGCAGGTTCTGTAACCACTAGATAAATTCCAGATTCTGGAGGGAATTGTTAAGACATTGCATCTCCTCATTCCTTTACTGTCTCACAAATATCCATGAAACCTGCTGGAAAATGTGTGATTCTACATTCCTCCTAGTGGCAGGTTCACAGAGAAAATAGCCTTCTACTACTACCAGCTACTCTATTAGTTCAAATGGTAGAGGCCAATGCTGTAGCTCGAAAAATCCCAACCCAGCCAAATGTAAGTGAAAGTCTTCATTAAAAAGTACATGCTTTCCTAAGCTTGAACATATTGGTTTATGAATATTTGAAAGCTACATACTAAATATGTCAGGAGATAGGCCCTGAGCATGTCTGGATAGCTCAGAAAGTACATATTTATCAAATCAGTCTTCCTGCCCAGCAGCCTTCCAGACTTCTGATTCCCTACTCACTTCCCAATAGTGTTATTTAAAATGTCTGATTACTGGATCACATGTTCAAGTTGAAAATTTCCAACCTCTTGATAATAGCATTCCAGAATGTATTAAGGTCTCCACAGCCTAAAAAATAACATTTATGACTGGACAGCATAGAATCATAGATTATTAGACTTGGAAGGGACCTCAAGAGATCATCTAGTCCAACCCCCTGCTCAAAGCAGGACCAAACCTCAAATGGCCCCCTCAAGGATTGAACTCACAACCCTGAGTTTAGCAGACCAATGCTCAAACCACAGAACTATCCCTCCTGCTCTGTATGCTTACTCAAGCTTCTTCTCTGGCTAGTAGGCAGCTATACAGGTATTCTTTGCACCCTCCACTCCTTAGTTGGAGGGGGCACCAGGAACCAATTTTAGTATTTGAATGGCACAGGTATGGAATTTACAGATGTTTTCATAACAACTATCCATACACTCTCCTACTCTGAAGTGACTCAATGTTCTGTCAGGGAACAGTTTACAGAAACAATCTGTCACTATTAAATTATTTCTTCTTGAAAAAGCTTGTTCTGGAAGACAAAGCAGCTGCTCTTGAACCTGAGCTGGGATAGGAGTGAGCGATTGAGTCACTGTGCATCGGGAATCAGAATATAAATTTACACCTGGTACCCTCTGATGCTATAGTATACGCAAGTACAAGATGGGGGATTTTTGAAAATGAGCAAATTCATTTGAAACAAGCTGAGTGGAAAAGAAATTAAAATCCATAGACTGGATAGGGATGATGCATAAGAATAACAGAATCAAAGAACAAAAAGAAGAGAGGATATCAACAAATAATTAGAAATATTTCAGTAGAGCACAAAAACCTCATGAGTAAGCAAGTGGATCTTCTATTGCTCCAATGATGGTCAGTTAAAGAAGATATGAAATAGCAGAGAAGAGAGAGATATCAAAAAAGGTTTTAGAGAGCGAGGGGGACCTTAATAGGATATTTGCTATTTCAGTTCTTTGCAGAAGGTGTCCATTGTTATATGCAAGTAAAGTGCTTGATATAATGAGGCTTTAGTCCCTGATGGGAACCTCTGTTCACTCCATAATACAAGTAATAAATAATAAAGCTATACAAAGACTGAAAACTATTTGATTCAGCAGGACTTCTACTGAAAACTTCACTTGGAAGAATAGATGGAATAATTAGCATTAGTGGCAATATTTGTAAAGGGGGCTTATTTAATCATAAATGCCTTTTTTTCTTTGTTTTCTATCCTTCTGGAGATGATTTCCCCCCAATTTTGACCAAATGCACATCTGTATTCATACCTTATGCACTACTGTAATAATCTTTGTACAAAATATGGCTTGTGAGGTATCATATGAAAACTAATAACTCACTGGTCAACAATAGCAGTTATTGGAGCAGTGCTGCAGTTGTACAGACACTCAGGGTGTGACCTGCAGGCTGTTTATGAGCTGCCAGGGCTGAGAACTACAGCACCACATCCTTGTGAGACACCCAAGTTTGCAGGGCATTTGGGGACACAACCCCTTGCTGCTCCGGATTGCTCCCTGTGGAATGTGGCAGTGATCACCAGTGTAATGTTAGCTTTCTATTGGAGGATCCACATACTATTTAAAGCGCCATCTTTGTTCTACCCTTGCCTAAAGTCTGACGTAGATTTCAGCACGGAAGCAGTTAAATTGCAAGAAAATGTCAGAGACAGATGGCAACTGAGAGTTCTGAAGGAACTAATGAACAAAGTAGCGTAGCTACTAGAACAACTGTGGTTCTACATTAAAACAGCTGTAATACAAGAGGACTGAAAATTGGCTGGAGATCCGTCTTTTTTAAAAAAGAATTATGGGTAATCGAGTTATGAAATTTACTTCAGTATCATGACACTAACAAACTGTTCCACTTATTGCTAGCTTCCCTTGGTTGTAAGCTATATCCTCATTCTTTAACCATTGGTCTGGTCTTGTCTCCAAGATAGCAAGTTTTCTACAGCAATGTTGGTTGCTTACTTGTGTTTGTACAGCAGGGCCCCAAGGACTTTCATGGTTCTTGAAATCAAAACGTTTAATAAATAAGAAAAATGTGAAAAAAAACATTAAAGCTCGATATAAAACACAATGGAGTGCTACCATGGACCACCACAACTTTTATGTGGATAAAATGTGTCTCTTTTTAACCTGCTTGAATTCTTTGAAAGGGTTAAAAGGACAAAAGGAGAATCATGGAATAATCATTTAAATTTTCTCACTAAACACCCTTCCTGATAAGCTATTAAGCAATATATATATAGTGAATATATTCAAGTGACGTGGAATTTTTCCAGAAAGCTTGAAAATTCACCAGTTTGCTTCAGCCATGCAGTCGCCATTTTATTTGCTCTTCCCTTGTCCTGCCAAGACCTGTTTACAGCTGCTTCTTGCTCTCCCATTTTCCCCATAACCGGGAATTAATTTGATCACAATCCATGCTCTCTGCACTGTTCCTTGGACATAGGCAGCAAGGGCTGTGGAGCCTGAACTGGAATAATCTAACATGCAAACAGGAAACTGGGGAAGCCAGAAATAAATGCTGTTGTTAGGCTGGGGACCAGCAGAGCCATCTAGGTCAAGGGAGTTAGAGAGATGAGCTGCCCTGGCCAGCTACAAGCTCCTCATGCCTGAAAACATGAGGAAGATGATTATGAACTGGGTCAACTGGATACACTGTGAGAGTTGAGACTCGGGGCATGGAGCCAGGCTGCATCGGCAGTGTAACAAAAACCTCATTCTCAGACAATCAACAACATTTATGTTAAAAGCAGCAAAGAGTCCTGTGGCACCTTATAGACTAACAGAAGTTTTGAAGCATGAGCTTTAGTGGGTGAATACCCACTATACATGCATCCGACGAAGTGGGTATTCACCCACGAAAGCTCATGCTCCAATACATCTGTTAGTCTATAAGGTGCCACAGGACTCTTTGCTGCTTTTACCGATCCAGACTAACACGGCTACCCCTCTGATACTTGACAACATTTATGTTGAGTATTTTTGAGTATTTGCCCTAGCTGTGTGTGTTTGTGTGGAGCTTTGGGATTAGAACTGGAGGTTATTTCGTGGCAATAGCATAATTGTACATTGCCATAAATTTTAGGGGTGGTGCCATGGAATTTGATCCCATAATGCCATAGAATACATAGGGCCGTGAACAGGATACTTACCTATTGACTTCAGTGCAGTGTTATGAAAATCATAACTGATAGCTGTTTGCTCTTAAACATAAACATTGTAAGTACTCAGTATTATTAAATATCATTACTACATGGTGAGAGGTAAAGTCCTTTCAAACACTAGCCTAAACAGAGGTAAGGAACACAGTGTGGTCACAAATAGCTAATTCTCCACGTGGAATAAGGTTAATATTGGGATGTGGACTATTACTAAGACAGGAGTTATTCAATATGTTTATTAATTAACAGAAAATTTGGTAAACAAGACGTCAGAGACTTTTGCAGAAGACAAAATTATTTAGTGCAACCAAGAGTTAGGATAACGGGGAGAACCTTCAGAGCTAAAAAAGGCACCATGATGGACTTGCCCACCTATTGTACAGACTTTACATGCACTCTGCCATCCAACTGTTTGAAAGTAACTGATGTACTCTTGCTGCCAGGCCTTAGCTTTGAGGTACAAAAAACAGGCAGCAGTATTTCCAGTGGGGAGGCCTCAGCTCTAGCACTGACTTCCTCTGTTGAGCCACTAAAGCCTGATGCAATGCTGGCCTCTTTACCCACACATTTTCATGAGTTTGGATTAGAGTGCTGTGTTTTCAAGCCGAGAGGGTGGCTAATCAGCAGGTGGCAGATGATTGTAGCTGCCTTTGGGAGAAAGTATTGTTTCATATTATAAATGTATCCAGAGACAATGTGGCAATGGTGCAACATAAATCTCTCTATAAATAAAGAAATATCTAATTAGGCAACAAGACAGCAGATAAAATTTGACAGAGAAAAGTGCAAGATAAATCATGTCGGAAGAAGCAATTTAAAATAACTGTACAAGGAGGTTTCTGCATTAACTGTGATCTTTCAGGTAAACAGACACAGAAGTCACTGTAGATATGCCCGATATCTCGATGCGCATGTCTGCAGCATGTGAAGCAGAAGTCAAAATCTCACCATGCTGTTAAGCTGCAATAAGAAGAGGATGGAGAAAACTAGACAACACTGAAGTCAATGGCAACAATTCTGTAGACTTCAAAAGGGCCATAACAAGGTATGTATTACATTACCGGAAAAAGGACATTGCAGAAATGAAAATGAGCAATTAAACATATTAGAAGTTTGGAGAACGCCTCCATCTGAAAAAAATAAGGCTCAGTTACACAGATAAGGAGCAAGAAAAAATATCCTAGAGGTGTAGTCTACAATGTTATAATGCATTTTAAGAGTATATTTATATTTTTGTCAGTCCAAGTGGTACAATTCCAAAAGCATATGTTGTAAAGGCATGCTGGAATTCGTAATATTAGTAAGATGCTTATACAACTAAGATGTCTAGGAAAGAAGTTCTGTTAGTGTGATCTGTGTCTGTTAAGTCTTGTTTTAAGTCATTGCATTCCATGTGAAACTTGACTAGTTGAAGGGTAAGCCTGAAGTAAACAATGCTTGCTGAAATCAGTAGGGCTAGCCCAAAGTGCCATGAATGGATAGCATATAGGCTATAAAACAGAAAGATGGGAATAAAACGCAGCTTCTCTCATCACTGGTGTTACAATTTGTGATATCAAGCTTTTCTTTTCAAGTGAAATTATAGAAAATGTGTTTGTCTGATGTCTGAAGTCTGCAGAACTAATTTTTATTAATTTACATCCTGTCCAAAACCAGAAACTGCCCATCTGCCATACAACCTTAACTGTAGAGCATTATCACACTACTGGAACTTGTAATTATTATCCAGTGAAGAGCCAATATACCAGAGAGAATTCATAGTACACAGGAGAAAAGAGTAACAGGAAAATTAAGCAACAAAGGCAACAAAGTTTTTCATGAAACAAGCACCAAGGTGTGTGCGGGAGATTTTGTTTTGTTGAAACATCTGAGGATGAGAGGGTCAATGTTAATGACTGTCCACAGTGATGTATTGGCAGGAGTATTGTAAGCAAGACAGAACAAGTAATTCTTTGGCTCTACTCCACACTGATTAGGTCTCAAGTGGGGTATTGTGTCCAGTTCTGGGCACCACATTTCAGGAAAGCTGTGGAGAACTGGAGAAAGTTCAGAGAAGAGCAACAAAAATGATTAAAGGTCTAGAAAACATGACCTATGAGGGAAGATTGAAAAAACTGGGTTTGTTTAGTCTGGAGAAGAGAAGACATGGTAACAGTTTTCAAAAACATAAGTTGTTACAAGGAAGAGGGAGAAAAATTGTTCTTTAACCTCTGAGGATAGGACAAGAAGCAAGGGGCTTAAGTAGCAGCAAGGGAAATTTGAGTTAGACATTAAGAAAAACTTTCTATCAAGGTTGTTAAGCACTGGAATAAATTGCCTAGGGATGTTGTGGACTATCTGTCATTGGAGATTTTTAAGAGCAAGTTAGATAAACACTTGTCAGGAATGGTCTAGATAATACTTTGTCCTGCCTTGAGTGCAGGAGACTGAACTAAAAGACCTCTCAAGGTCTCTTCCATGCCTACGATTCTATGTTATAGTTTAAAATATTGTCAATTTCTTTTTCATTAAGTTGTGAACTGATTCTGAATAGTGATATGATTTTATAAGAAAAATGGTTACTAGTAAGTGGCATCAAATTATTTTTGATTAAACAATAAAAAGCTGAAAGTAACAAAATACAAGCAAAAGAAAGCAGGATAATGCAGCACTAGATGAAATATGCATTAGCAGCTACAATCACTACATGGCAGCAAAATAAGAGGAAAAACAAGTGACCTCACAGACAATCCTGCTCATAGGGATTTCAGGCTAGAATGTTCTATGTTTAAGCAAAATGTGCACAAAATTTAATTTAATCATGATACTAGTCTTCCTTTTTATTAAACAATGTACTAGAATGCTGCACAAACATGACTCACAGGGTTAGAAGGCACCATACAATAAATGCACTGCTCTCTGATGGGTCAAAGTAACTCTAGAAATCCTTCTTTCTGTGAGGTGAAAACAATAGCCTTTGAACTTCTGTACAGAGTGCTACAAAGAAACAGAATATGAATCCCAAGAATTCACTGGAAATAATTGCAGTTTCTCTATTAATAATGGAGGCTCTTGATTTCAGGGTTACTCTAAAGCTGAGTAATTCAAGACTGAATGAATCAGAGAAACTATAATAGCCTATAGTAAACATTCTAGCCTATATTAAATTAGTTTCCATCAAGAGGGTGCTGTTGCAGATTTAACTTGTTATAGATGGACAACCCTGATGTTTCACCAGATTGCTTTGGTGCCCATGCAAGCCCCTAATGAAACAAGAGACTTAACCATAACAAATCAGATTGTATTGAAGTGCACTGGTGGATGGAAGAATCAAATGGGGACAATTCACTCAAATGTATCAGTGGGTTACAATAAACTGATTAGTTGCGAGATCAAAACCTAGTGGTGAAAACTGCCATTAAATGCCTTTCCTGACCCCATTTCACAAACAAAAAGCAATATACAGGCATGAATTTTAAAAACAGAACAGATATGCAGTAAAACATCAGTTTAGTTGCATGGCCTAAGGGCTCTTACTTCATTCCAAATCTTTGTTAAGTTTGGATTGTCACTGTCAGAAACTGAATGCCGAGAAGTTATTTGCTTCATTCTGGGAGATGGAAAGCTGCAACCAGCCTGCTACTACTACATATATGCGTATGCACTGTTGATTTAGCTGGTGTTGCTCCTGCTTTGAGCAGGAGATTGGACTAAATGATCTCCTGAGGTCTCTTCCAACCCTAATCTTTATGATTCTATGTTGCATGTATTATAGGCGCATATATATTTCAGGGCTGTCAAGCGATTAAATTAATCCTGATTCATTGCACTGTTAAACAATAATAGAATAACCATTTATTTAAATATTTTTGGATATTTTCTACATTTTCAAATATATTGATTTCAATTACAACACAGAATACAAAGTGTACAGTGCTCACTTTATATTTATTTGATTACAAATATTTGCACTGTAAAAAGCAAAAGAAATAGTGTATTTCAATTCACCTAATACAAGTACTGTAGTGCAATCTCTATCATGAAAGTTGAGCTTACAAATGTAGAATTATGTGCAACAAAAACTGCATTCAAAAATAAAATAATGTAAAATTTTAGAGCCTGCAAGTCCACTGAGTCCTACTTCTTGTTCAGCCAATCGCTCAGACAAATATGGTTCTTTATATTTGCAGGAGATAATGCTGCCCGCTTCTCATTTACAATGTCACCTAAAAGTGAGAACAGGTGTTCTCATGGCACTGTTGTAGCTGGCGTCGCAAGATATTTACATGCCAGATACACTAAAGATTCCTATGTCCCTTCACTCTTCAACCACCAGTCCAGAGAACATGCGTCCATGCTGATGATGGGTTCTGTTCGATAACAATCCAAAACAGTGCGGACCGACACATGTTCATTTTCATTATCCAAGTTAGATGCCATCAGCAAAAGGCTGATTTTCCTTTTTGGTAGTTTGGGTTCTGTAGTTTCCGCATTGGAGTGTTGCTCTTTTAAGACTTCTGAAAGCATGGTCCACACCTCATCCCTCTCAGATTTTGGAAGACACTTCAGATTCTTAAACCTTTCGTCGAATGCTGTAACTATCTCTAGAAATCTCACACTGGTACCTTCTTTGTGTTTTGTCAAATCTGCAGTGAAAGTGTTCTTAAAATGAACAAGATGTGCTGGATCATTATTAGATACTGCTGTAACATAAAATATATGGCAGAATGTGGGTAAAACAGAGCAGGGGACATACAATTATCTTCCAAGGAGTTCAATCACAAATTTAATTAATGCAATTTTTTTTTTTTAGCGAGAGTCATCAGCATGAAAGCATGTCCTCTGGAATGGCGGCTGAATGTTGAAGGGGCAGATGCATGTTAGCATATCTGGCACATAAATACCTTGCAATGCTGGTTACAAAAGTTCCGTTGAAATGCCCCTTCTCGCTTTCTGGTAAGGGCAGTATTATCTCTTGTAAATGTAAACAAATTTGTTTGTCTTAGCAATTTGACAAGAAGTAGGACTGAACAAGAAGTAGGCTGAACAAGAAGTAGGACTGAACAAGAAGTAGGACTGAGTGAATTCATAGGTTCTGAAGTTTCACATTATTTTGTTTTTGAGTGCAGTTATGTAATAAACTACATTTGTAAGTTGCAGTTTCACGATAAAGAGATTGCACTATAGTACTTGAATGAGGTGAATTGAAAAATACTCTTATTTTTACAGTGCAAATATTTATAATAAAAATATACACTTTGATTTCAATTACAAGACAGAATACAATATATATGAAAATGTAGAAAAACATCCAAAATATTTAATACGTTTCAACTGGTATTTTATTGTTTCACAACGTTATTAAAACTGCAATTAATCGCAATTAATTTTTTTGAGTTAATCGCATGAGTTGACTGCGATTAATCGACAGCCCTACTTTAGAGCCTACAGGTCCACTTGGTCCTACTTCAGCCAATCACGCAGACAAAGAAGTTCGGTTACATTTGCAGGAGCTAATGCTGCCCGCTTCTGGTTTACAATGTCACCTTAAAGTGAGAACAGGCATTCGCATTGCACTGTTGTAACTGGTGTCATGAGATATTTATGTGCCAGATGCGCTAAAGATTCCTATGTCCCTTCATGCTTCAACCACCATTCCAGAGGACAGACGTCCATGCTGATGACGGGTTCTGCTCCATAAAGATCCAAAACAGAGTGGACCAATGCATGTTCATTTTTATCAACTGAGTCAGATGCCACCAGCAGAAGGATGATTTCTTCTTTTGGTGGTTTGGGTTCTGTAGTCTCTGCATCAGTGTGTTGCTTTTTTAAGACTTCTGAAAGCATTCTCCATACCTCGTCCCTCTCAGGCCTGGTCTACACTAGCCTGTTATTTCGGAATTAGCCAAGTTATTTCGAAAAAAAAATTATTCCATCCACATGACCAAATGTTTTTTTTCAATTTAAAGGGCTCTTTAATTCGATTTCTGTACTCCACCTCGGCATGTGGAGTAGTGCTTAAATTGGAATCACAATCCTGAGTTAAAGGTATTGTGGATGCAATTCGATGTTATTGGCCTCCGGGAGCTATCCCAGGATGCTCCCTTGTGACCTTTCTGGTCAACACGCTCAACTCCAGTGCACTAGTCAGGTGGGCAAGAAAAGCCCCAGGAACTTTTGAATTTCATTTTCTGTTTGGTCACCAGCAGCACAGGTGACAATCAGCACAGTCCACCATCACAGGCGACCATGCAGAGTCCACCAGCACAGGAGATCACGCAGTCCCGGAGTTGCAGACGAGCCCCAGCATGGTCCAAACGGGAGGTACTGGATCTCAGCACATGCTGGGGAGATGAGTGTGTTATGGCCGAACTACGTTCCAAAAAAAGGAATGCAAATACGAATGCTAAAGTCTCCAGGGCCATGACGGAAAGAGGTCACTCCAGGGATACAGAGCAGTGTTGTACAAAAATCAAGGAGCTCAGGCAAGCGTACCAAAAAACCAGGAAGGCAAATGGGCATTCTGGGTCACAGCCCCATACATTCCGCTTTTACCGTGAGTTGCATGCAATTATGGGGTGTGACACCACCACTACCCCACCACTGTTCATGGACACCTGCAAAAGGGGAGTTGCATGGAGTGAGGAGGAAGAGACATTGGAGGAAGAGGACAGTGCACAGGCGGCAAGTGGGGAATCTGTTTTCTCCCCTAGCCAGAAACTAATCTTAACGCTGGATCCAATAGCCTCCCCTCACTGCCAAGGCGGGCTCCTGTTCCATGATCCTGGAGAAGGTACTTCTGGTGAGATCCTGATTGGAGCCACGCAGTGGATGACAGAGGGGTGGAAGCCAGCCGCACTGAGTTGTTTGTGTTTAGAGTAAATGGCTCATCCCTGCTCTGAGCCTGACCAGAGCTGGGTGAAGGTGCGTGTGTGTGATTGTTGTGTGCAGTGATCATCCCAGAGAGCCCTCAGGCGCTCCTTTTATATGGCAAACCCACCAGGCATTGCTTGCTGTGGGAAAGAGGGCACAGCAGTTTAAAAGCATTGAAATGAATGTAGAAGAAGCAGAACCCCACATGCCCCTAGGGCCTGCCGGCAAGTTGAATTCTGTTGCCTGGCCCTATGTGATGGCTTACTCATACCAAAGTGCCCCCTTTGTTCTCTGCAATGTATTTTTTAAAGTACTACCTTCCCTTTTTCTCCTCCCACAGGGGCAAATGTTTCAACATGGCCCCTATCTACTCTGTCCCAAAGGCTGGTCCAGATTAGAAGGTGGAAAAAATGAACTTGGGACGACATGTTCGCCGAGCTCATGCAGTCCTCCTGCACTGATAGGGCCCAGCTGAATGCATGGAGGCAAACAATTGCGGAGTCTCGTAAAGCATTAAAGAAACATGAAGAGAGGAGGGAGGAGCAATTAGAGCAGGCAGGACGCTATGGTCAAGCTCATGGGGGAGCAAACTGACATACTCCGCTGTATGGTGGATCTAATGTGGGAAAGGCAGCAAGACCACAGACTTCCTCTGCAGCCCCTGTATAATCAAACTCCCTCCTCTCCAAGTTCCATAGCCTCCTCACCCAGATGCCCAAGAAGACGAGGGGGGAGGCTACAGGGACCCACACACTCAATCCCAGAGAATCGCCCAAGCACCAGAAAGCTGGCATATGCCAACTTTTGATTTGGTTTTGGGACTTGTCCTTCCCTCCTCCTCCACCCTCCTAGCCTAACCCCCCCCCCTCCCAGTATACCTTATAATTTCTCTCAATGCATTGTGCATAAAATAATAAAGAACAGTTTTTAAACAATTTTGACTTTATTTCCTTTCATATATATAGGGTGTGGGTAACTTCAAGAGAAACAAACACAACTGTCACATCGTACCTTGGCCAGTCATGAAACTGGCTTTCAAAGCTTCTCTGATGCGCATTGCGGCCTGCTGCGCTCTTCTAATCGCCCTGTTGTTTGGCTGTGAGAAATTGGCAGCCAAGCGAGTTGCCTCAACTTCCCACCCCACCATAAAAGTCTCCCTCTTACTCTCACAGATATTGTGGAGCACACAACAAGCAGCAATTACAATTGGAGTATTGGTTGTGCTAAGATCTAACTGAGTCAGTAAACTGTGCCAGCGCACTTTCAAACATCCAAAAGCACATTCTACCACCATTCTGCACTTGCCCAGCCTATAGTTGAACTGCTCCTAACTACTGTCCAGGATGCCTGTGTATGGCTTCATGAGCCATGGCATTAAGGGGTAGGCTGGGTCCCAAAGGATAACTATAGGCATTTCAACATCCCCAACAGTAATTTTCTGGTCTGGGAAGTAAGTCCCTTCCTGCAGCTGTTCAAACAGACCAAAGTTCCTGAAGATGCGAGCGTCATGCACCTTTCCCGGCCATCCCACGTTGATGTCGGTGAAACGTCCCTTGTGATCCACCAGTGCTTGCAGCACCATGGAAAAGTACCCCTTGCGGTTTATGTACTGGCCGCCACAGTGTGCCGAGGCCAAGGTAGGGATATGTGTTCCATCTGTTGCCCTGCCGCAGTTAGGGAACCCCAGCGCATTAAAGCCATCCACAGTGGTCTGCACATTTCCCAGAGTCACTACCCTTGATAGCAGCTGCTCCATGATTGCATTGTCTACTTGCACCACAGCAGCCCCTACAGTATATTTGCCCCCTCCAAACTGATTCTCGACTGATCGGTAGCTGTCGGACGTTGCAAGCTTCCACAGGGCTATCACCACTCACTTCTCAATGGTGGGTACTGCTCTCATGTTGGTGTCTTTGCGCTTCAGGGCAGGGGACAGCAAGTCACAAAATTCCATGAAAGTGGCCCTACGTATATGAAAGTTTCACAGCCTCTGGAAATCATCCCAGACCTGTAACACTATGTGATCCCACCAGTCTGTGCTTGTTTCCTGGGCCCAGAATCAGCGTTCCATGGCATGAACCTGGCCCAATACTACCATGATCTCCCAATCGCCACATACCGTGCATCTAGGAATGTCTGTGTCCATGTCCTCATCAGTATAGTAATTGCAGTGTTGTCGCTTCCTCACCCGGTTTTGCAGGTACTGCACATACTGCTGGATAATGTGCGAGGTATTTACAATGGTCAAAACTGCAGCAGAGATCTGAGCGGGCTCCATGTTTGCCGCGCAATGGTGCCTACACGGGTAATCCTTGAAAAAGGGCACAAAATGAGCTGTTTGGTTCAAGATGGCTGATAAAAGGGGGTAAATGGTTGTCTTTTGTAGCTTCCATGGAAGCCCAGGACAGACAACATGCAAAAAGCAGTGGAAGCTGTGCGGATCTGTTCATGATGGCCGAGAAATGGTGGGGAATGGTTAGATGAAAGAGTAGATAGAACGAGGAGAGAACATTCAAAGTGGATTCAACATACCAGCAGATAGGTGGTGCACTGTGCTGCACCGTCTGCTGGCAGCATGGCATCTGCTGTAGCTTTCATGGAGGGAGGAGCGAGTGACGGCACACACCGAGAAAAACCCGCGAGAATGTTTTTGCCCCATCATGCGCTGGGAGCTTAACCCACAATTCCAATGGGCGCAGAGACTGCAGGAACTGTGGGATAGCTACCACAATGCAATGCTCCACCATTCGATGCTAGACTCAGTATTGTAAATGCACTCCACTGAATTCATGCGCTCTAGTGGGGACACAACATCGAATGTATGAACTCAATTCAGGAAATTCGAATAAAATAAATTTGAATTAATTTCATACTGTAGATGTACCCTCATCAGATTTTGGAAGGCACTTTAGATTCTTAAACCTTGGGTTGAAGCTGTAGCTATCTCTAGAAATCTCGCACTAGTACCTTCTTTGTGTTTTGTCAAATCTGCAGTGAAAGTGTTCTTAAAATGAACAACAGGTGCTGGATTATTATCAGAGACTGCTATAACATGAAACATACGGCAGAATGTGAGTAAAATAGAGCAGGGGACATGCAATTCTCCCACAAGGAGTTCAGTCACAAATTGAATTAACCCACTATTTTTTTTTAATCACCACCACCAACATAGAAGCATGTCCTCTGGAATGGTGGCTGACACATGAAGGGGCATACGAATGTTTAGTATATCTGGGACGTAAATATTTTGCAACATCAGCTACAAAAGCGCCAAGTGAATGCCTGTTCTCATTTTCAGGTGACATTGTAAATAAGAAGCAGGAAACATTATTTCTTGTAAATGTAAACAAACTTTTTTTAGCAACTGGCTGAACAAGAAGTAGGACTGAGTGGATTTGTAGGCTCTGAAGTTTTACACGGTTTTGTTTTTGAGTGCAGTTATGTGCGGAGATAAAGGAAGGAGGTGGCATATGTCAGGACCCCAGTGGCTCCCCGGGTGATCACTACTTTCCACTACCCAACGCAGATGTAATGAGGTTGAACAGTGTCCATATAAGAGAAAACTAAGACTACTGATTATTTCTTAAAAAAGGAGTTTAATGACTTACAGCTATAAACGCAATGCAGACAATCGGAAAAGGAGAAAGAGAGACCAGCATTGAATAAGGATTTATATAAATGACAAATTATATTGCAAACAAGCACAAGTACAGGTGATATTATGCATTAGCTACTTACTACTATAAAAGCATGTCTTTGACATTGGCAGTTTATACATAGGCATGGGTACATACAAAGCTACTATTACTTATTGATTACTAACGTCACATGTACTGTCCCTGCCCTCAGTAAGCACAAGTACGAGTAGAGACCTTATATATTAACAACTAAGCAGTTTGATACTATTATTAAGCTTCTAATATTACTTTTAATACTGCAGCATTGATATAACCTGAGATCAAAGTGGCTCAACACTACTATTTTTAACACAATAGCACCGATACAACTTGAGATCAAATCAGCTTGAGCAACTCAGACTTCTTTACTCCATTACCTTACACTGCATGTAACCAGACTTTTTTTTAATTCAAAACCTTACCCTGCCGGGAATAGGTTACTCTTTAGTAGACCATTCTCTGCACTGGCCAGGTACAGATAGTGTAGTTCAAGTTTCCTCGGTTCAGGGGGTGTGGGTCAGACCAATCAAAGAGAATGACCTCTTAGACCAAGACACACACACAAACCCACCTGAGGCTCTACACGTTTTCTCTCATCTGCCCGCCATGTTTTGAAGCAGACCAGCCAATCAGGTTAGGCCAAATGTTCACTGTGGTAGTTGTGTTTACTTTGAAATTATGATCTATGCACAGGTGCACAGCTTATATTAACCAAATACAGCCAATTGTCCTAACTGTGGTTAATTTGTCAGACTTAAAACATTTGAATCAATCTAAAGAAGTGTTTGGTTGCTTTACACCTTGACCACAAGTCCGTATCTAATTCTGTAAAGCCTGCTTTTTGAAGCTTACCACAAGTCTACAATATTTCCTACTTTGAACTTGCTTCACTTGCTCTGGTAGCTATGCTTGATCTTTGAGGCTTCTGGAAGTTTTAGGCCTAACACTGAATAAGCTTGACAATACTCTTGATCAAATTATTCACATTATGTAACAAAAAAAAAAATCTCATTTGTAAGTTATATTTTTCAGAATAGAGATTGCACTACATGCTCCCTTTAAGCAGAAGCAAATTTGATAAAGAACTGGCAAAGTCTGCGTGTAGGATTGATATTGAACCTATTGGTAGGCAAATATGGGCCCATGCAAAAGTAAATATCACATGTATAAAGTTCCAGTATGAAGCACAGGTCAACTTGGTTTTGGCAACCTTACAGCAAGGGCCCCAGGCAGAGAGCCAGAGTGAATGATTGCTGAGTGAGTAAACGTGGGGTGATCTTCGTTTGGTACCACCACCCCCAGCCTCACTTATAGATTCATAGACTCTAGGACTGGAAGGGACCTCAAGAGGTAATAGAGTCCAGTACCCTGCCATCATGGCAGGACCAAATACTGTCTAGACCATCCCTGATAGACATTTATCTAACCTACTCTTAAATATCTCCAGAGATGGAGATTCCACAACTTCTAAAATACTAATTAGGTAAAAATTAGTAACCACATGCCCACTAGGCATGCTTTTAAGACATGTGACTCCTTTGAGGAAAAAAGAATATAAGAATCAAGCAAAGTAAATTACCGCGGTTGGGATTCCTTAGTTGATGCTTGAAGAAGCAATGCTACTAAACTGAGTAGCCAAAATCCTTTACTGCTCGTGTAATTCCTTCTCAATAAACTGCTGTGTATTGAAGATAATTACTGTGGACCTTTTTCACTGGTATGACAGTAATCCACTGGGACCCAGTAAAGATCCATTTCAGGGGTAGTAGTGCCCCCTGTTGTCAACAGGGGTGTTTGTGACTAAGAGCATCCCAGAGCTAGAGTGTAAGGGTCTCACTGTTATCAGTAATGAGTTTCAGCTGGCCCGACCAACACATTGTACTATGGGCCCAACTCACTATGGTTATAAATTGCAACTAAAAGGTGTCATGTAAAATCTGATTGGAAAACTAGTAACTAACAGATTAATTTTCTTATATGATGTATGCACAGGGTGTATACAAAAAGTTATGAATATGTGCTAGAATTATATTCTTAAAATGTGTTTGGCGAGCAAACAGTCTGCCTTAGACAAAGGAAAAAACAGTTACCTACCTTTTCTTAACTGTTGTTCTTCGAGATGTGTTACTCATCTCCATTCCATTCCATTCTTGGTGTGCGTGCACCCATGTGCACCGTTGTCAGATATTTTTGCCTTAGTGGTATCAGTAGGGTCGGCAGTGGTGCCCCCTTGAGTGCCATGCTCATGAGCACGGCATATCAAATGCCGCTGACCCTATGCCCTATCAGTTCCTCCTTGCTGGCAACTCCGACAGAGTGGCAGGAGGGAAGGTAACAGACATGAGCAGCACATCTCAAAGAACAACAGTTACAAAAGGTAAGCTTTTTCTTCTTTGAGTGCTTGCTCGTGTTGACTACATTCTAGCTGACTCACAGGCAGTGCCAATAGAGGTGGGCTCGGAGCTCATAGTTTTGCAGTTTGCAGCACTGCCTTGCCAAAGCCAGCATCGTCGGGGCCTGCTGGGTTGATGCGTAATATGATGTAATTGTGAGGACAGACAACCAGGTAGCAGCTCTACAGATGTCTTGGATTGGACCTGAGCCAAGAAGACCGCTGATGATCCTTGCGCTCTAGGTGAGTGTGCTCTGATTATCCCCGGCGGAGGCACATGCACGAGCTCCTAGCAGTATCGGATGCAGGTTGTGATCCAGGATGAAACCCTTTGAACAGACACTGGGTGACCCTTATCCTGTCTGCCACAGCAACGAACAGTTGTGTTGACTTACGGAACAGCTGTGTCCTGTTGATATAGAAGGCCAGCACTCTCCAGACATCCAGAGCATGTAACCTGCGCTCTTGATCGGAATTATGTGGCTTCAGAAAGAAGATAGGTAAGAAAATGTCCTGACTGGCATGAAACTGGGAACCAACTTGGGCAGGAATGCCGAGTGCAGCCGCAACTAGAGCACTTGTAGAACATGGTATAGGATGGTTCTGATATAAGTGCCCTGAGCTCAGACACTTTGCATGAAGAAGGTCGAGCAACATGCCAAACCAGTGCTGGCAAGCCACTTGGGAGTTATCAGGATAACCCTCACTCTGTACCGCTTGATTTTCACTAGGACTCTGTGGCACTGGCGGGAAAGCGTACATCAGGGCCCCTGGGGGGGTCGTGAAGGAGACTTCCTGCAATACTGACCCTCAGTGTCCAACCACCAATCCAGGGATGACAGGATGTGATCCGGCACCCTGACCACCCAGTTTAGATCATGTCTGTTGGGGATGTAAACTGATGCCAGCCATGCTTGCAGAGGCTGGAGGTGGAGCCGGGCATCACTGACCACGTACGTGGCTGAACAATTGCAGGCAGGTGTGAGCAATGGTAAGAGGGCAGCTCGTCACATGGGAGATTAGATCTGACACGGCCTGAAAATAAGCCTCCAGGAGAAAGGTTCTGGCTCACGTGGAGTCAAGAACCACTCCTATGAACTCAATGCACTGGACCTGCCTTAAGGAGGATTTTTTTTCTCATTTATCAACAGGCCCAGGTCATGGCAGTTGGAACACACCAGATCAAGGCTTCTCTGAATTTGGTTCCAGGACCTACCCTAGATGAGCCAGTTGTTGAGATATTGGAATACCTGGATCCCTCAACATCTGAGGTAAATGGCCACCTGGACCATACATTTGGTAAAAACCCTTGGAGCTGATGAAAGGCCAAAGGAGAGTGCTGTGAATTAGAAATTGCATTCGCCCACTGTAAACTGGACAAAATGCCTGTAACTTTGGAATGTGGAGATGTGTAAATAGGCATCCTTCAAGTCAAGGGTGTCATACGAGTCTCCCAAATTCAGGGAGGGGATGATGGAGGCCAGGGAGACCATGCAAAACTTCAACTTTTTGAGAGACTTGTTGAGGTGTTGGAGGGACAGAATGGGTCTGAGGCCCCCTTTTGCCCTTGGGGTTAGGAAATAGCAGGAGTAGAACCCCTTTCCTCATATGTCCTGTTGGACTTCTTCCACCACCCTCATCTGCAGGAGGTTCTTGATCTCCTGAACGAGGAGCTGCTCATGAGAAGGGTCGCTGAAGAGGGACGGGAGGGAGAGGTGGCCCAAAATTACAGGGTGTAACCGTGAGACACTATGTCCAGCACCCAATGGTCCAAAATGAATTGGGACCAGGCTGAATGAAAGGGATGCAGATGGTTGAAGAAAGAGTGGGATGGATCCTGGACGGCGACTGGGGTGTCACTCTCAACCAAGTCCTCAAAATGAGTGTTTCTGGCTCCCAGAATGTTTTGCTGGGCTGGATTGCTTGGGTGAGCAGGAGGAAGAAGGGCAATGGCAGCTGAAATTAGGGTCTCTGTCTCTTCTTTTTGCAGGTCCCTGGTGAGACTGACAAGGCTTAAGCAGTGGGGGCAGCCGGAACTGCTTCCTCGCAGGCTGTGGCGTGAATGCATTCCCAGCAAGCGAAGGGTGGCCCTGCTGTCTTTCAGCCTATGCAGCATTGCATCAGTCTGGTCTGAAAAAGAGACCATTACCATCTAATGGGAGGTCTTGGATGGAGATCTGCATTTCCTGGGAGAGACCTGCAGTCTGAAGCCAGGAGCTGCGCCTCATCACCACTGCGACCATTCTGGATGCCAAGCCCGCCATGTCCCACACCGTCTGGAGGGAGCACCTGGCAGCTGCAGTGCCCTCCTCCATCAGATGCCAAATTCATGGGCCAACCCCTGTGGAAGGGTGTCATAAACAGATAGTTAAGGGTTAATGACTCTTTTACCTGTAAAAGGTTAAGAAGTTCACCTAGCCTAGCTGGCACCTGACAGAGGAACCAATGGGGGACACAGATGTTTCAAAAGGAAGGAGGGAAGTTTTCCTTTGTTTAGAGTTTCAGTTTCAAGCCGGAGTGAAAAGATCAAGGAACCAGCCTCTTATCAGAGTAGTAGTTTAGAAGGGTAAATAGGTTTATGTTATTTTCTTTATATCTTATAACTTGTCTTGGTACCATTAAGGAAATTATCAAATTTGGGTATTCTTGTGTGTATTAAAGTTTTTGCCCAGGGGAACATCCTCTGTGTTTTGAATCTGTTGTCTGTGAGAGTAGCTGGTATGCTACTCTCTCCCAGAGGGTTTTCTTTTACCTTTCTTTTCTTTAATTAAAAGCCTGATTGATTTTTTCCTTGTTTTTAGATCCAAGGGGGTTGGATCTGGATCCACCAGGAGTTGGTGGGAGAAAGGAGGGGGGATGGTTAATTTCTCCTTGTTTTTAGATCCAAGGGGGTTGGATCTGGATCCACCAGGAGTTGGTGGGAGAAAGGAGGGGGGATGGTTAATTTCTCCTTTTTTTAAGATCCAAAGGGTTTGGATCTGTGTTCACCAGGAAATTGGTGAAGTCTCTCAAGACTACCCAGGGAAGAAAAATAGTGCTTGGGGGTGGTGGCAGCAATACCAGATCTAAGCTGGTAATTAAGCTTAGAAGTGTCCATGCAGGTCCCCACATCCGTACCCTAAAGTTCAGAGTGGGGGAAGGAACCTTGACAAAGGGACTCCTTGAACTTATGGAGGGAGTCCCATAAGTTAAAGTTGTAACAGCTCAACCAGGGCCTGATGGTTTGCCGCCCTGAACTGCACGGTGAATAAATCTTTCTCCCAAACAGATCCAACCATTTGGCCTCTTTATTTCTGGGAGTTGAACTGGTATGCCCGTTTGTCTCTTTCCTTTGCTGCAGAGACCACCAGTGAGCCCGGGGGAGGGGAATATAGAGGTACTCAACCCCCTGGCTGGAACAAAGTATTTCTTTTCAGCTCTCTTTGAGGTGGGAGGGATGGAGTTTTGCCAGAGATGCTTGGCAATCTTAAGGACGCCGGTAGTGTGACACGGGTCAGGGTGGAGGCTAACAGGATGTTAAACCAGGTATCTGTCTGCTCAGCCATTTCCTCTGCCTCTAGACCCAAGTTCTTGGTTGCCCGACTCAGCAGAGCCTGATGTTCTTTGAAATTGTCCCATGGGCTTGCCCTTGAGGGTCTTGCAACCGCCTCATCTGGGGAAGAGGATGATGATTATACCTACGGCAGAGGTTCCGGGGCATCTTCCCCCACGGGGATGGGGAGGCTTAGGGGTGGCCACCTTTTGCTCTGCTTTGACCACTGGGCAATGGCTTGTGCATGGAGCCCGGTGCCGTCAGTGCCGCCAGTTGCTGCTCTGAGGTGGCAGCCGATGAATGGTGAGAAGGGGGCATTGCCACAAGCGGCATTCCGTGTGCACCCCAATAAGGCTACCATGCCAGCCACTGGCCGTGCTGCCAAGTCAGTGCTGATGTCAACGCAGCCTCGGGTGCCCATTCGCACTATTGCAGATTAGGCAAGGGGCTGAACTGGGCTTCCATGCTGGAAGACTCCCCTTCTGATGACCACAGTGGGGCTTTTGATGCCTGAGTCAGCTTGCTGCCCATTGCCATCAGGGAGTGGTGCCAGGAGCAAGGTGATGGGTGTTGGTATCGGGGGAACCACAGACGTGATGGGGAGTGTTCCCATGATACGGGTGATCAGGACCTGTGTCTAGAAGACAATATACGGGAGGGTACGTGGCATGGGTAGTACATAGACCGGTGTCTTGCTCTACAAGTTCCACGTTGAGACAGCGGTGACTGGGAATGTGGTACCAGTGACTGAGGACGAGCCCCAGATCATCTGGGCTGTGGCTCAGGTGACTTGCAGCACTGAGGTGGAGAGTGCTGTTTCGTCTTGGAGGATCAGCGGTGCTTCACTGTCCCCTGAAGGGTCTTAGTGGCTGGCTTGTCCTCGTGGAGAGCCTTTGCCAGTTCCTGGGGTACATGCTGTGTTGGTGGCGTGGGTGGCCTGTGCTCTTGGTGCTGCAGGAGCCTGTAAAGGGGTCTGTGCCACCGGGGTTTTTGGCCCTCTGCTGCTCCCGGAAGTCGGTGGTAGACCTTTCATGGGACTAAGAGCCCTGGCTGGAGGCAGGGCTGCCCAGAGGTGGGGGCAAGTGGGGCAATTTGCCCCAGGCCCCAGGGTCCACAGGGGCCCCCATGAGAATGGCTGAGTCTCCCTCCCTGGGCCCACCTGACCCCATGTCCGCCCCTCACCCGGAGCCTCAGTGCATCCAGCAGCATCCCTGAACTGCTGCAGCATGGCTTTGGTGGGGCCCCTGAGCCCCGCACCGCTCAGAGCCACGTGGTAATGGGGCGGGGCTGTGAGCTTCAGTGGGGCCCGAGTTCCCTCCGCTCAGCCTGGAGCTCACAGCCCCGCCCCCTTACCACCCAATTCTGAATGGGAAGGAGCTCAGGGGGCCCCCTGGAGCCACGCTGCCGCTGTCCAGGGATGCTCCTGGATGCGCTGAGGCTCCGGGTGAGGGGGGAGCTGGGGGTAAGGGGCCAGAGCTGGGGGCATTGGTTAAGGGTCAGGAAGTCCCGGGGACACTCAGGGCACAGGGAGGGGGCAGAGATGAGCGGGGCGGTCAGGGGATAGGAAATGGGGGGTTGGATTGTGGGCATTCCAGGGGTCTGTCAGGACTCAGCAGGGGGATGGATAGGGGTTAGTGCAGTCAGGGGACAGGGAGCAGTGGTGGGGTCCCAGAGTAGTGGTTGGGAGGGCCTCTGGGGGACAGTGAGGGGACAAGAAGCAGGATGGGTCGGGGATTCTGAGGGGGGTGGGCAGTCAGGGGGCAGGAAGTGGGTAGTGGTCGGGTAGGGGGCAGGGCCAGGCTGTTTGGGAGGTACAGCCTTTCCTACCCTAAAGCTCATTCAGCAGTTTGAGGCTTGCAGAAGAGCCAAGCTGTTAGCTTTTCCATTAGGGCTACCATCCCTTTCACTTCTCAAATGCCGTCTATATTTAATTTCAGTGCCGTAGGGAGATTCATGTCAGGGGAGAGTAGCTTGATTTAAAATTAGCCACTGGGGGAGGGATCACATGAAAAGAGCAATATCCTTCCCAACCCTACCAAGGGAGAGCCCCCTCCCCTACATTCCCTGAGGCTCCAGAGGGGTTAATTCAGCAGTTCTCAAACTTTTATACTGGTGACCTCATTCACATAGCAAACTCTGAGTACGATCCCCCCACCTTATAAATTAAAAACATTTTTTTATATGTTTAACACTATTATAAATGCTGGAGGCAAAGCAGGGTTTGAGGTGGAGCCTGACAGCTCGCGATCCCCAGTAATAATCTCGTGATTTCCTGAGGGGTCCCGACCCCCACTTTGAGAACCCCTGGGTTAATTTAATTTTAGCACCCACTGTCCATTCACATGCATGTGCTATTTTCAGCATTTCAGTTTTCACAACATAGGATCATCCCAGATTCTGGAGCAAGCTCAAATGCTCAGTTTGTGGAGTTATGTACATAAGCTATATTAAAGACAAACCCACAGTAACAGTCTCCAGTTTGTGAGGGAACCAATGGAGCCAGTCTCTAGGAAACAGATAAATGCATGGAGGTTAAGTCCATTAATGGCTGTTAGCCAGGATGGGTAAGGAATGAGAGAGTGGAGGATGGCAAGGGGAGAGCATCATCATGATCGGTTTACCTGTTATGGTTCACCTCGCTGCTGGCCGTGCACTTGGACATTTTGGCCGCACTGTCTAGTACAGAGATACTGGGCTGGATGTAGACCTTTGGTGACCAACCTATATGCGTGTTCTTGTTGTTCATAAACCTATAACCCAAGGAGTTATAGAGAGAAGCCAGCAGAGTATCAGAAACCTGGAAAAATCTCTGACTGGATGGGCTCAGGCATTTGGTCACAAGCTGAGGTGGTTCAAAAGTTTTGGATTATTTTTAAGCAGATTTTTTTTATTATTTCTTTAAACAATCAAACACAGCAAACAGCAAATAGTTAGCCACACATTTCTGAAACCCCAAACCATATTCAGGTTTTAGCAGACTAATTTCAGCTTTTCAATTAAAAAAAACACAACAAATTTTGAAGGAAAGCAGACATTGTCGGTGATTTTTTTCTGCTTTTCAAAAACCCCTAGTTTTCAATCCAGAAGAAGTTTTGACAGAAAATATTTGTCCAATCCTTTTAACGAGCTTTAGTGCCTTTTAGCACTAGCTGATGCTGAGAACCAGTGATACTTCGTAAAGAAGTTTTCTCAAAACTGGGTTTGTGCCAAGATGCAGAAGGTTTATTTTTCCCAGGGCTGCCCATGGGGCAGGGGGAAGTGGGGCAATTTGCCCCGGGCCCCCACGAGAATATAGTATTGTATAGTATTGCAATTTTTTTATGGAAGGGGCCCGCAAAATAGCTTTGCCCCATGCCCCCCTGAATCCTCTGGGTGGCCCTGGCTGGAGGGGTGTGAGTACACGGCTCTGGAGCAGCTGGGCAGCCCAAAGTGGGTCCTTTGCCCTATGGCCCGTGGGCCTTTTTGCTTGGTGTCAGGTTTTTCATCTTTTTGGGCACCAGCAACGGGGAACAGTGTCACACAAAGCCCGGTGACGGGGCACACTGCACAGTGAGGCCGAGGCACTCGGCAAGTCCTGGTGGGGCTGCGTGGAGGCCAGGCTCAGGGCAGACTCCATGAAGAGAACCCCAAAGCCGAATATCCCGATCCTTTTGCATGCGGGACCAGAAGTTCTTGCAAATTCGGCACTTGTCTGTAACGCGCGATTCCCCCAAGCACTTGAAGCAGCTGCTATGGGAGTCATTTACAGGCATTGGCCTGTTGCAGTCTGCGCAAGACTTAAACCCAGGAGACCGGGGCATGCCTCACCTGGGGAGAACGCCCTGCTGGGACCCTAGCTGCTAACTACTAACTACACTTAACTACTTAACACTAACTACTATGAACAAAACTATTTACAAGGCCCTAAGGCTCAAAGAAAATAGACAAAGAATGCTAGCCTTTGCAATGCAAGGGAAGGTGCTCCAACTAACTACCACAGATGGTAAGAAGGAACCACGAGGGTGTAGGGTCAGTGGCGCCTGATATACTGGCACAAGAGTGTGGTACTCAGTGGAGTGCCACTGCCAACCCTACAGATACTGCTAAGGCAAAAAGCTCTGACAACCACACACGTGGGCGTGCGCACACCTGGAATGAATTCGACATGAGCAAGTACTCGAAGAAGAATGTGTATTTCTTTCTCTGACTAGGCCAGTCTCCAGACAAAGACAATGAAGTCCATTTTTACATATTAGGTAAACAAAGTTATCAAGCCAACAAGTGAGGGAGGAGACAACGTGGCATCTATGCCCCAGCAGGAGAGAAGAGCTTGGTCTAGGTTTTACTTTTCAAAGAGTATATTGCAAAGGTTTATTGCGCTATAAAAGGCGAGGCTGAACCTCAAGTGATAAGCAATTGAACCAACTGATTGTATACAATATTATTGTGTTATAGAAGTGTATAGAGTGTGGTGTTTTCTGAATGTTAATGCCATACTGGTGGTTAATATCATTGTGAAATGTTCGTATGAACACTATACGATGAACTATGGATACTTAATAGTATTATGTTTTAAAGTCTATGGCCAAACAAGTTCCCTCTTGTCAGATTAAGCAAGGTGTAAACTAAAACAATGGAAGCCTCATTTACATAGAAATCAGCAAAGGGATGAGAAGTCCACAGGAAGGTAAGAACAGCATGAAGTCATCCTGCCTCTTGGAATAAAGTAATTGAACTTCAGAAAGTATGAGCAAAGACAGAAGCCATCTTCAGCATCAGACAAGCTGAGAAAGATGGTCCCCTTCAACCAAGGAGGGATTGAAGTCTTTGGAAAATGAAAATAGGTCAGAACCCTGCTTAGGGAAAGATTTTTTGCCTAGGACGAGAGGGGAAACCAGCATTTTGTACCTCTGTGGAAGGTCCAGACTGAAGCAAAGCCAGTCATGGCTGGGAAGAAGAATGACTGGTGAGATAAATCATCTTGGATAAAGGCTATATTTTGCTAGATTAAGTTTTAGACTATTAGATGCATTTTGGTTGCAACCCTTTCTGACTTTATTCCTTTTACCTGGCATCACTTAACCTATGTCCTATTGTTAATACATTTATTTTTGCTAGAAATTAACTCAGTGCTTTGTTTAAATGGAAGGGTGTATTTAACCAAGTGATGTTAATAAGCTTTGGTACTTGTGTGCCTTTTGAGAACAAACTGTCCAGGAGAGGACTAGACATTAGAGCACATTTGGGAAAATTTGGGACTGGGAGTGAGTTGGGGATACCCTGCAAGTAGTAAAACTAAGGCTAGTAGAGTGACGGGTGTGTTGCTGGCAGACTGCTGGGGTCATAGTTGCTGGACCAGGGCTGCAGTCATACACAGACACTTGGTGTGACCTGCATGTTTGTTGCTGACTGTTAGTGTCCCAGGGCAGGTGCTACAGTAGCAAAGCACTGTGAGGTATTCAAGGTTACAGGGTAAGAGGTGACAACCTCTTACTGGTCTGGATTGCACCTCAAATTCTGTGGCAGCATACACACGTGTGAAGCTAGTCCGACTACAATCACTGAGGAACCAAGCAGGGGCAAGTAGCCCCTACCATCACAAAAGGCTTCTCCGCCCATGAGCTTCCCAGCAAATGTATGCTAGGATTGATACAACTATGTTGTGGGGAGTTGGGGGTGGTAAGGAAGTGATCTGTCCCTGAAAGTTTCCTGAGGACTTTTTCCAGCACCTGCTGCTGTGTGTGCGAGTGTAGGCAGTGTGGAGGGCTACTCTTCCCTTTCCTTTCCCCCACTCAAGAAATTCTTTGCAGTATTACAGGAGGCATTGTGTCTTTTTGAGGGACCCATAAGAATTAAAGAAAGAGAGAAAGAGAACATGTGCGTGTTAGTGTTTACATGTGTGAAGTTGGAGTGGCTACACAGAATCCAACACAACCCCCTGGTGAGTGAAGACATCTAATAGACTGTTTTTTTTGTTCTGTGTTAGTATAGAATGTAGCACAGTGGGGTCCTGGTTTGGGACTAGGGTTCCTAGATCCTATTGCAGGGGTCTCAAACTCAATTTACCCTAGATCTTGATCCCTCTTATTTATGTAAAAAGCGGTTGCCATGTTGTTTGACATCATTTGGATGTGCCGGAACCATATGAGGGGGAGGAATGTGTTGCAGGATAGGTGAACTGCCTTCATCTCCAGCAGATTGATATGCATTCTGGCTTCCCTAGGGGACCATGTGCAGTATGACTTGATATGGGCTTTACATCCTATAAGGGATTCATCTGTAATTATGGTTGGTGTTGGGTATGGTTGGAAGAAGGGGAACTCGCACTCACATTTAGTCCACTTTTGTCCACCATATGAGAAAGGCTCTGCCCTTCTGTGGGATTCATGTTTTCCTTGTCTAATGAGTAAACAGACCAAACCCAGGCCAATAGGCAATGGAGAAGGAGCATGGCAAACAGCATTATCTATGACATGCAGCCATATGGCCTAGGAGGAAAAGACAGATGTTTATTGTGGTTTGAGTGTGACTTGATTTATCCATATGTCCACAGTCTGAAATCTACCTATAGAGAAGTAGGCCTTTCCTGAAGATGAGTCTAAGATTGTTCCTATGAAATCATAGTCTTTATGGGAGTCAAAGTGGAATTTTGTTTATACAAATCCCCAGTGATGTCAGAGGTGGAGTAAGAATAGGGCTGCTGACTGGACCTATTAGCTTTATCTGCTCATTGGTAGCCAGTCGTGCAGATATAGGAAAATGGTGTAGGCATAGTCTCTTATCTGGGCTGCCAATACAGAGAACACTTTCATGGAGAACCCAGGTCTGTTGCCAGCCTGAGTGGGAGTACTCCAAACTGGTAGTGCTGTTGTCCTATCATGAATCTGAAAAACTGTCTGTGGGAGTGGTGAATAGCCACCTAAAAGCAAGTATCTTTCATATCCAGGGCTGCAAACCATGTGCTCTCCTTCAGGGAGGGAATTATTGGTGCCAGTGTTACCATAAGAAATTTTGATTTGCAAATAAAGATCTTTAGTTGGTGTAGATCAAGAATTGGTCTCCATCTTCCATTTTTCTTGGGAGCTGTGACATAGCAGGAATAGAACCCCTTCCTGTAATGTTGGAATGGAACTTGCTCTATGGACCTTCACTGGAGGAGAGAGAATTCACCTTCTGATGAAGGATCTCCTTGTGAGAGTGATCCTTGAGAAGAGGCCAGGAGGGGAGCTTGTGGTGGGGAGGTAAGATAAACTCGATTGTGCAACCAGAGCGGATGATCTCTAGTACCCATTTGTCAGTTATTGCCCTCCAGTTGTGTGCAAAGTGGGTTAGGTAGCCAAAGGTTTGGGGGGCAATATGGCATGGCATCAATATCAGTATGTGGTCCTCGAGCATCCCTCAAAAAAACCCTGGATTGCGGGTGGGAATTGGCAGCAGTCATGGAAGCAGAGGAAGCTGCAAACGTGGGTCTTTGAACCCTTTGTTGTTTGTGTGGTGTTTTATAAGGGCACTGGTGGTAAAATGCCTAGTGGGTACAGCTGGATCTGTAGGTTTGCTTGTGGTGATTTTTCTTTGGGACAAGGTGCAAATGCCTGAGTGGAGAGTTGTCTTAGCATCCTTAAGAGAAAGTAGGGACTTGGTTTTCTCACAAGAAACTAAATTTATCAAAGGGCAACTCCTCGATGGTATTCTGGACCCCCCCCCCCCCGGGGAACTGTAACAGCATGGGAAGCACTTCTTGCAAGCACTCCTTTGGGTTGGGTGTGGGTTAAGGAGGACCAGGGCTGACAGAAGAGAAGAGAAGACTGTGGGTAAGGCAGAGTGAAAATATGCTCCAGCAAGATAAGAGTTTCGGTCCTTTCTGGAGCTTGCAGAGGATCCCACTCAGAGTGTGCTGGGACCACTGAATGGGGGCCCAACATAGAGCTCCCAGATGGGACTGGTGAGCACTGATCTTTTGGCCTGTGGGATGCAGCCATAACTCTGGGCTCCTTCTTCATCCACATCTTACCTTTTTGGACAGGTGGTTTATCCAGATCTAGTTCTTTACGACCTGTGCCCAAGGATTCACCTGACTTGGACCAAAATGAGGAAGGATCCTTTTCATTTATTTATTTTACAGGTAGATCTGTATTGGGATCTGTCTTTATTGCTGTGGTCACCCCCCTACTCTTATGAGAAGGTTTCTTAGACTTAATTGTTTTGGTGTCTACTCCAGAGCTTGTGCTCAGAAGGGTGCTACTCACAGTCTGAGGCCACTGTACTGGGGTCTCATGGCTTTCTTCATGAGATGCTTCTGCAGGTGGAGCTCTCATCCCTCAAGGGTTTGAGGCAAGAAGGGGTGGCAGATGCTGCACTTGGTGGCGGTGTGAGCTCTCCAGTGCAGTAAAGGCAGCAGTGGTGTTCATCACAGATGGAGAAGGAACTGGGGCAGAAGATACAGTCTTGGCATGATCCTCCATGAGGAGAGGCTCCCTGAGGCAGGGAGAACTAACTATACTAACTATAAAAACACAAAGTTTAAACTTACTAAAAACTATTTACAGGTATTAAAAGCAGAGGAAAATCGAAATGGACACAGAGAATCCTTGGACCAGGTGGTGGTAAGAAGGGACTGGAGAGGCATCAGTCTGTGCCACTGTTTATGCCCTTGGTTCAGACAGCAACTGCAGATGCACAGACCAACAGACACTACTTGCCACAAATCTCTGGTCTCAGGTGCACGAAGCACATGCGTACCAATGTGTGGAATACACGATCAGCAGTCCAACAAACCACATTTTGAAGGATGAGGCTATAATTCCATCTAGCTTATGTATGAGTCTTTACTGAAACACCCAACATTCCTATTTGCTGCGGTTTGTTATATCCTTATACCACCATTTTTGCCCTTTCCCCTGAACTTCTGTTAAACATACTCCAGCAAAGCACAAAATGCATCTGTTCTTAAGTGCAGTTATGTAGCAGCGGAAGCTCCTTCATTTACACACTGTGATGATCTCTTCCCTCTTCCTATGGAGTAAACCCCTTTGGTTGGGGGTTTAAAAGCAATTGAAACGCTAAGTAGATACACCTCATCATCCCCAATATTCAGAACACTATCAAAGCAGTAAAATGCATTTCAAATGTCTGGGAGAAAAAATACAGGTTGTAGCCAAGTAATTTAGCACATGGACGGCAGAAAATGCTGATTTGTTGAAACTTTTCATAGAAAATTTTGGTAGCAAGTTTCTTAGGTCCAGGATGGAACTTTTGGTCAGAGAAAAATTATCTGCCACCAGGGGCCACAATGCTGAAGAGGAAAAAATTTGAAATCTCAAATGTTCACGAGACAGGAAAACCACGTGTATCGTAACTAAGCATACCATACCTTTATATTTTTTAATAATTTCTGATTTCTTTCAGGTTTAACCTTAACTCTGAATTTCCTAGGCTTCTAACGCTTTGTTATGGGATAATTAAAATACTCTACAGTGGTGTTGTATTCTAAAATATGAACATGTGCCCTCAACCATAACTCTATCTTAACATACTTTTTGTCTGGGACTCCAGTGTTATGTTTATTAATTTAAATATACAGAAATGTGGAAATTAAAAAATTCTCATAGTAATGTTACCTCTGCTGTATTCTGCATCCTATAATTTAGGGATTTAAAATATAAACAATATATTAAGATACATATGTAAGAACTATCAGCCTATAAAATACCACAAATTAGCCAAAGTAACATTACAAAGAAAATCTTAACTTTTTGTATTTCAATTTCCAGCTTCCCCTAGCCAAAGGGATGGGGGACGGGGACATGTGGAATCCAAAGCCGTGATACCTGAACAGCTCAAACTGTTTGAATGGGAACATGAGGGTTTATGGGAACAATTTGGTCTACAACCAAGAGGGGGCTTGGGCTGCTTACTGTGACCATGAATCATAATTCAACCCTAATATTCTGTTAATGTTATATATAACCATTTTGGTACAGAAATTCCTAGGGTTTTACCTCAAAAAGATTTTAACAACAAAAAGGAACTTGGTTCTCCAAGAATTCCTTCGTTTCTGCATGCCTTACAAGGAGATTTTGCATAACTTACGAAGTCCCAGTTATAGGTGTCCCTGCTGATACAAAGCAATGTTTCATGACACATTTCATTCTCTAGCTAACTTAGGCACATACATACATTTAGTGAACTTTTGTTTTTTTCTGCACTTCACCAACTTAGCAAAAATATCTACTGCATATGCTCAGTATGCAATTTACAAAAGTTCACAATTTTTTGCAGAATACAAAAACACTTTTCAGTGAGGACTATTTCTATTCCAAATTTCAGCCTCAGCCATTTTGACTGTAACTCTGTTCAAAACAAAGTGAAACAAATTAAAAAAAAAATAATGGGAAAAAAGTGTATATTTTTTTCCATTCCCCTTCTGTTGAAAAATTTAATTATTTTTGCTCAAAGTTTCCTAAATAAATTCACTTTGAGGCAGAGACATAGTATGAAAAATATCAAATCTCAAAAGGTAAAAGTTTCAGAATTGTGAATGACTACAGTCAGGGAGTTAGTTTGCATAATGATTTTCACTCTAACCTCTCCACAGATCAGTGTGCATAAATACTGAAACAAAGACTAGGCAGATTAGACGTTATTAAACAATATTTTATCTTATGCAATATTAATACTTATGGAAAATTTTGGTATTGTTTTGAGAATTACACTTTTTTGACAGCTCTTCTACTTTTGTTATTCTGATATTAAATATTAAACTTTAGAATGTTTCAGTAAGAATTCTGTTTAGCTGGGTATTTAATTAATTCTAACCAAGTTTTCATTTTGAAGAAAGGAGTGGGACATCTATAATCTAAAGTACCGTCAGACGAAGTCTTATGATGTAGCTTTTCTTTAAAACTTGGGTCAGCAACAGAAACAGTTCAGTTAAACTAATGAATATTTCTGAATGATTGTGTCTTACAATAAAACTTTCATGGGATTTCTTGACCTCACATTTTGCGACGGGATTGAGGGAAATCTTCTGCTTTCATAAAAATCTCTAATTTTTACTGTCCAGGATTATGACTAAATGTTATGCAGAAGTAAAATCTGATCAAAAAAGAGAAGAAATGGTCCTAACAATATCCTCTGACATGATAAATAAATCAATAAAAATAAGTTTTCCTGAACACTTGATGTGACCCACACATTCTGCTATGGGCTCATTAATCATTATCTTTCAGACTTCCATGTCATGGCTATAATAATACACCTATTTTAACACTAGCAGTCTATAAGCATATTATCTACCTTACACTACGATGGTGCATAAAAATATTTGGCGGTCCTGGGCAGGAACTTCAAGTCCCTGCTGCTGTCTGCCCCAGGAGCATTTTGCAGAGGAGTCCTTGACAAGCCAGACAATGGCCTGGGACTTCAGAGGTTAATTCCCAACCATAGTTCAGAGACAGCTCAGGGAGGAACCATTCTTTGAGAGCTAATTAAGTGCAACTGATCTAGGGCCTTACCAAATTCCATGCCATGAAAAATGCCTCACGGACCATGAAATCTGGTGTTGTGTGTGCTTTTACCCTATACTATACAGATTTCATGGGGGAGAACCAGCGTATTTCAAACTGGGAGTCCTGACCTAAAAGAGGGTTGGGGGGGGCGTTCACAAGATTATTTTGGGGGCGAGGGGCAGTCAGTATTACCACCCTTACTTCCGCACTGTTTTCGGAGCTGGGTGGCTGGAGAGTGGCAGCTGTTAGCCGGGCACCCAGGTCTGAAGGCAGCGTCTGCCAGCAGCAGCACAGAAGTAAAGGTGGCATTACCATACCATCCCACCCTTACTTCTGCGCTCCTGGCTTCAGAGTTGGGTCAGGACCCCTACACTTATAACACAGTGAATTTCAGATTTAAATATCTAAAATAATGAAATTTATGATTTTTAAAATCCTATGACTGTGAAATTGACCAAAATGGACCATGAATTTGGTAGTACCCTACCTATCTTAAAAATAGGGTTTTACTCATGGGGTAGAAAACTCGCGTTTTCCAGGGCAAGGAATTCTAGGAAAAAATATATGGTACATGGTGTGGTTTATAGTTTTTGCTGGTTTCAAATTTTTTTTAAGCTTGCTGGCTGTAAAACTGCATGGAAGGAACGAAGCTTTGCCAAACTGGTGCCAATTTGTATTAACTCAGAACCTCTCCAATAAAACCAATCCAGAGTAAGTGATTTTGTGTTCAAACCTAAGCCTCAAGTGAACTCTCACTTTTATCACTCTGCTCCTCCTCTGGCTACATACACTTCCTAAAAATGTAACACCTTTTTCAAACTACTGCGAAAGAAAAAAGTCTTGGTGGTGATGAGCAAAGCTCACTGAAGCTGGCACAATCAGACGATTAAAATAAAATGTGAGTACAAACATATCAGTAACTGATTTAAACACTACTTTATTATTCTATTATCTACTTACAGTTTATTACAGGTTAATAAGAAATCATTTCACATTGATCCTTAAATGACTTTAATTGCTTATCAACAAGCTAAACCAGTCTTTAATTTTTATTTTATTGCAAACATATTTGTATCTCCTGCTTATATAGTCTGTTGAAATGTCCAAAATATGAATGAGTATACATAAAGAAGTTATGTGGGGGTATCTAGAGAAATGAAAGTTAAAAATAGCATTGAAAATAAACTTTACAGTAATGTATGAATATTTGACTGTTTAGGTGAGGTGAATGAAGTGTTATAGGATAATTTAAACGTTAGATTTGAAGGCTGATTTATTTTCAGATAAATGCACCTATCATTGTACAATTAAAAATAAATGTCAGTATTTGGTGCAGATAACTACAGACATCTTTAATGTTTAATGCACTGATAACTCCCCCCATTCCCAACAGCACTTTTGCAGATTCTACTTTACATTATATAATGAGGACATTTTAAGTGACAGTATATGCATACAATATAACAAGTCAGAACACCACATTTTAAAGTCTGTATATTTTCATGTGGTAAAAAATTAAAGCTACATAAACTGATTTTTAGATTATTCTGCAAAGTAGAATCATGTATACTTACACTTTCATAATACTTTGACAAATTTCCATTAAAGCTTTGTTAACAGACAATAGCGTGATCACAATGATCCCACTGGCTTTCCAAAATAGTGCAGTTCCTCAATTAACTTGTTTCCTTTTATACTTGCAGACAGTGGGATCAAGACAAACACGCTAATGCAAGCAAGAAAGTAAACTGCAAGCTTTTATATTAAGCGGTTGAACAAATAATATTAATTATTGTGTGTCATACAGTGAAAATGATTCCAGTATTTTGCTACTACTCAATGCAGGAATACATGAACTTCAGTAGCTAAGAAGCTTGAAATACTTTCTAAGTCTTCACAAACATTTAACTGGTGCCTACCAATTCCGAGACATTTATAAAAGCAGTTATGGAGATATTTTGTTGTTAAAGCTGCAACAATTTAAACACGGCAAGTGAAGAAGTTATATAGATTGTTCTTATTTTCTTCCTGAAATTTCTTTCATCATACAAAAGTCCATAAAATGACTATGTCCCATTAATAATACAACCTTCTAATGTTATTTAGATATAACTTACATTTACATGTGTGTGTCCTATCTGATCCATTTACAATGAAACTCTTGAGTTTAACATCTGCTGCACTGGACTAGGTAGGCATAGTAACAAGGGACTGAAGCAAAGATGTATCAAGTGTCAATTAATTTTGAGAACATATGCCTTTTTCATTTAGATGGCATATTTTTGCAGATAAATATAGTACAATTATTTAATTAAAAGTTTTAAATAGATATTTCTGCTTTGACTTAGTAAATGCAAAACATCTCTCTCTCTCCTGAAAACGATATTTATTTAAATAAAACTATTTTGTCCTTTAAACAACTCCCCAAACACAAAGTGTTTCAGCCTATATAAAATCTCTCTCAATAATTTCTAGGTAAGATTTGGGCTGTAAGAAGGTTGCTAAACTGTTTTGTTAGTAGGCAGTGCAGGAATGAAGCATTTTCAAGATCAAGCAAGAGTCTTCTTATTTAAGGCTGAAGGATGGAAATGAGAAAAATATCAAAAAGGATGAGGCTTTACAGAATAAAAAAAGTGAGAGTAATAGTATATAAGCAGAAAATGTATCACACTAATCACTACTATAATAAATAGCATCAGTAGTTTGGGTGAGACTGATAGAGCAAGAGACCTAAATTTCTAATTTAAACATTCTTTAGAATTTTAACATTCAGCCACAATTCCTCTGTCAGCTAAAATTTAAGTGGCCAAAACTCATAAATATTAAAAGAGACTTCAAAACAGATATTTAAAAATAATAAAAATGGTGTGTTAACAGATGTATGCATAAACCAGATCTATAAATAGCTACAGTATGAAAAATATTTCAGTGCAAAGGCAATTTTAAGATTTCTAAAAAATACATTACAAATAATTTGTTAACTGCACACAGGAAATTTGTCACTACTACTGGTATAAAACTTATACCCATATAAGATTATTTAAAAAATATATACACCAGTGTTTTATGTAGGGGACAGTTCTAACTGACCGACATTCAAGTATGCAATGGCAAATATAAATATATTTTTATTTATTAATATTACAGTATGTGACCAATATGATGGCATTGTTTGAAACCAAAAACTGCTACATATTAAATGGTAGAGATGCCCTAATATCATTCTTTAGGACAATGATTGAGGTTGTCAGACTTTTCTCTAATCTTTGGTATAATAAAGTTTTCACAATTCACTTTTTAAAAATTCTAGGTGTTTTTCCCAGCATTTCTTAACAGTACATCACTGGTTCTTATGAAGAGTTCATTGGAAATGTTTGTGTGAAACGTTTCCTAGTGAATTGATTTTACTTCTATTTTAAAAAACATGTACTTTTAAGTTATTTTACACAAAAATGAAAGCCTCCCCTTTCCCCCCTTACCTACAGCATTACAAAGTCTGCAAACAATGCCTTGGCCAAGTTTTCTAATAAAGGCAGCAGCTCTCATCCCAAAAACTTAGTTTCTATTTAGAAATAAACTTTTAACTAATGGCCTACCAGAAGCATTCATGGAAATGCTTATTAATCTGTTTACTATGGGTACATTAAAATTGATCAGAGTTAGATTAAATGTTGAGGCATTTTTACACCCCAAATAAAACACTGGACAAAAAACAAGCAAGTACATATCTAAGTAAAACCAGTGCAAGGTAAAATTAATGCTGCAGAGAGACTGGAAGCACAAGCTGGCTGTAATGCTTTAAATAATTCATATATCTTGTAGTCAGACTCATTTCTACCAGAAATATGTTTTAACCCACAGTAATAGACACATGCCATCTAGTGGTTATGTCTCAAAAGACTAACAAACATATACTGGCTTCTCCATAATAAGATACATATAGTGGATCGATTAGCCATTAAGTTAAAATAAGAATCAAAGACCAAAAATGGAGATATTAAAAAATCCTATTTGAGTAGCATAAAAGATTGGTTATGAACAACTATTTCCTATCATTGACAGGAAAAAGCTTAACCCATCAATCCTTTCTAATATTTATACTTTAGAATCATTCACATACACTTTTCCGGAGAGGTAGCTAGGTGATAGGAGCACTGGTTAATTTATTCTTTAATGCAGACATTTTAGGCTAACGTCTTAAATTCAGTAACTGAGTCAATATCAATAATGATGGTTTTATGTATTTGAGAGCCAGCTTGACTCCATATGGTGTGTATCTAGTCTAAGCAAAATGTATTTTGTCTACCTTTCTACAGGGGAAACTAACTTAAAACCACAGTAGCCCTGATTTGGTCACTTACAAGGAAGTGAATAGTAGAGAGTGTTTCTTGAAAGTAGATTTGTGCAGATTTGCTCCGTTTGTTCTACAAAAAGAGCAAAGAAAGAAAAAAGTACAGAGGAAAATCACAAGCCGCACTTGTTAAATATTCTTTAAGTGACTTTCAATGGAGTTATCTGAGGTCAGTGCTTCTGGCTGAAAATTGAAACTGTCGATCTCAAAATGTAGGTCATTGACTTAAATTATACACTTCAAGTAATACAGAAAATGATTAATGACAACAGAAGCAACAAATGCACAAACATCTTGACACAGCATGAAGAGAATTTCTAGTGCTATCAGTCTCACGGTACCAGACTGTGCGGATTGTTCATTGCTGCAGCAGTTCAAAACATAAAAAAGGGGCCAATAGGCCTGGAAAGATTCATACTTATAGCTCTTGATCCTATGTGTCTGAACATTATTTCAGACAGGAAAACCCAAGTGTATTGTAGTAGAGCTCTGTGACATGTTTCCCATTTTTGCAAAAAAGAAAGAAAAATGCAGTTCTTAAAGCCTTGAATTGGTGATCTGTCATACGGATGTTTCCAAACCTGACCCGCTGTAGCAGTATCTTGCACTGGAATTGCAACGGTTATTTGAATAGCCAAAGATAGATGGAAGTATTGAATAATCATTGCCTCTCCAGTGTGTAAACATCCTTTTTTTAGAATGAGAATTAGACCTCCTGGCTGGGGAATTGCTGCAGTCATTGCTCCTATATCTTGGGTTTTTCAGAGAGGCAAGAGGAATGAATTCTGAAGTGTAGTCCCGACAGTGCCTGGACATAATCTGTCAAGAAAACAGAAATAATACACAGTAAGTGGACAATAAAATAGCTAAATATCCTAAAAAAAATTTCAGAGAGGCACTATGCCTTTGGCACACACATACTGCTCACGAGAGCACCACTGTCTGGCTTGTTTGTTTCAATCAAAGAGGCAATCCCAAAGTGATGAGCAATTAGCCAATTTCTACATGATTAATTTTACATTAGATTTAAAGATTAGAGAGCCAGCTATTCTTCATACATGAAGTTGATAATGTGCTCATTAAAGAACAGAGTATGGATTAGAAGGATCATTTTCAATTTGAGAATTATTACCAGTTTACATTATATTTTGCTATATTGCTTTAAATATCTTTTAATCTTTGTCCTTTTATCAGTGTGCAGGAATTTTAAAAAAGGCCAGAATAATTTCATATATTTTGTCCAGCATTTCCAAAGAGAGAGAATTCTCCTCCAACTAGTTTATGTTAATTGATGAGAATGCACAGTGGAGTTAAATGCACTAGCTCTATACTTCTGCAGATCTAAATTCAGATCTTGCTCGGGTTACATATGGATCTATTAAGGCAATTTATACCACACATCACAATATTATCTTAGTCTAATAGATTCATATTTTTAGTTCTTTTGGTGCTGTATTAATTATATTTCTCATGACTAAAGCCATTTTATGTACTGGTGCCTTTCCCTACAGGACCAAGTGCTGATTTTTTGCCCCAGATCCCTAGGCAGCCCCCTCAAGGATTGAACTCACAACCCTGGGTTTCATCTTCCATTAACATTTATCTATGCTACAAAATTACTCCATAACCTAGCACAATGGGTAACATCTACCCAGGAAATACTCAGGACTACAATAATAGCAGCCTCGCATGACGAGACTGAAGTACACGTGCACTGACTAAGGGGAAATTTGCTTCGAGCCTTCCCAAAGCAGTGATCTGTTCTCCTCTGCAAATGCACATAACTAATATTTATGGGGTAAAGAAGCTATATGATAGAGAGGAAAATA
Organism: Chelonoidis abingdonii; assembly: GCF_003597395.2. NCBI lineage: Eukaryota > Metazoa > Chordata > Testudines > Testudinidae > Chelonoidis > Chelonoidis abingdonii. The sequence goes on from NC_133769.1 coordinate 260,154,322, forward strand.
AACCTTAAGTATTATTCAAGACCCCAATGCGATCAGTCACTTTCTCAAGAGTAATAAATAAACCATTAATAAATAAATAAACCATTAATAAAACCTACCTCTGGAAAAAGGAGGTAAAAAACATCAATGTTAGTCAGTTCACCCCCTTTCTGTTTATAAAAGCTGCTTGAGACATTATTTCTTTCATAACAATCACATTCCTCAAATATCAGAGGTGTAGCCGTGTTAGTCTGGATCTGTAACAGCAGCAGAGAATCCTGTGGCACCTTATAGACTAACAGACGTTTTGGAGCGTGAGCTTTCGTGGGTGAATACCTACTTCGTCAGACGCAGGTAGTGGAAATTTCCAGGGGACAGGTATACTTATATATGCTAGCAAGCAGCTAGAGATAACGAGGTTAGTTCAATCAGGGAGGATGAGGCCCTGTTCTAGCAGTATGAGGTTGTGAAACACAAGGGAGGAGAACTGGTTTCGTTAACTGGCAAGCCATTCACAGTTTTGTTTAGTTCCAAGCTGATGGTGTCAAATTTGCAGATGAACTGAAGCTCAGCGTTTCTCTTTTGAATCTGGTCCGAAGTTTTTTTGCTGCAGGATGGCCACCTTAAGGTCTGCTATAGTTGGCCTAGGGAGGTGAAGTGCTCTCCTACAGGTTTTTGTATATTGCCACTCCTTGATATCTGGTTTGGGCCATTTATCCTTTTCCGTAGTGACTGTCCAGTTTGGCCGATGTACATAGAGAGGGGCATTTGCTGGCATATGTTGGCGTATATTACATTGGGTGGACGTGCAGGTGATATGAACCGGTGATGGTGTGGCTGATCTGGTTAGGTCCTGTTGATGGTTGTCGCTGGTTGTAGATATGTGGGCAGAGTTGTGCAACGCATACCATTACTAACTCTAGCTCAGAACCATCCATGCAACAAACCTTGATGCCAACTCTGCCCACATATCTACAACAGCGACACCATCACAGGACCTAACCAGATCAGCCACACCATCACCGGTTACATTCACCTGCCACGTTCCACCAATGTAATATACCCTCATATGACCGCAATGCCCTCTGCTATGTACATCGGCCAAACTGGACAGTCATACGGAAAAGGGAAATGGCCACAAACCAGATATCAGGAATGGCATATTACAAAACCTGTAGGAGAAGCACTTCAACCTCCCTGCCACACTATAGCAGACCTTAGGTGGCCATCTGCAGTAAAAAACTTCGGACCAGACTTCAAAGAGAAACTGGAGCTTCAGTTCATCTGCAAATTTGACACCTCAGCTCTGGACTTAAACAAAGACTGTGAATGGCTTGCCAGTTACGGAACAGTTTTCTCCTCCTTTGGTTCACACCTCTACTGCTAGAACAGGGCCTCATCCTCCCTGTGAACTTAACCTCAGTTATCTCTAGCTTGCTTCTAGTCACTATATATATATGTTATATATATTTTATATATATTATATATACACACACACACCTGTCCCTGGGAAAAATTTCCACTACCTGTGTCTGACGAAGTGGGTATTCACCCACGAAAGCTCACGCTCCAAAACGTCTCTTAGTCTATAAGGTGCCACAGGATTCTCTGCTGATTCCTCAAATACTACTTGTATAGGCTCAAGGGCAGCAATAAGGGTCTCTTTTTAACTCCACAGTATAATCACTCTCTGAAGACAAACGGTGAGACAAATACAGGGAATTATTCAGCAGAGGGGTATTTAATATAGCCCAGAATCTTTTTAACATATATAGACCAAATACAGGCATTAATTAAGAAGGAAAAAACCAGATAAGTATACATTGCATCTTATGGAAAAGCATTTTATACATGTTTTTAAAGGATTTTTTTTTTAAAAAAAAAGGTGTACAGGAACTATATTTTATATCCCTCAACCCGCAAAGCCAGTTACCCTAAATACCTCTAAAAATGATGTGTTCTTCTATACATAAAATGTCATGAGTTCAAGGTCTATTTTGAGATCTTCCGTGGCTAGAAACAAGTTATGTGTGTGTCCACAGTGCAAAATTTGGAAACTCTCCTAAGAATGGTATAAAGCGCCCTTTTTTTGTTCTGCAGGCCTACAAGATATCTAAAAACACAGCTGACTCTGCCCCCCATCCCGCCAGCCCACTTCCCTGCATGCTTCCCCTCGCTCCCCCACACTGCTATCACTCTCTTCACACACTGTCACTCTGACCTCCCCTTGATTACCCACACTGTTTTCTGGTGTCAGGAAATGGTGAGGTGACCATGGGAAGAGGTAAAGTAGGAAGCAAGATATATGGATGGGTCCCGGTGGGAGTTTGTTTGGGTAAGACAGCTGGTATTAATGAGACTGGAGACACTGGAGACCCAGGTGCTGAGTCTCATTGTCTTTGTGCTTGAAGAGCTCATGCCCTATGCTGCTTTTTCAGTAGTACCATGGGAAAAAACACTGGCCCTGGGCACACAGGAATTCTGTCCCCACTCCAGGTCCCTGCTTGATACATAGCCCTGGTCTCCTCAAAACAAGATCCTTCTCATACATAACACTCTCTCCCACAACTATCCTTGAAGACCAATGAACACCTCTTCACCCTCTATATTTCCACTCACCCTTCCTGACCCCCCTCACAGGTTCCCCATGGTGACTTCTGTAGTGACACCAGGAGAGAAAAAAAACCCTGAAAAGCAGTTTAATCTAATCAGGGACCCCAGACACTAGAACAGGGGCAGGCAACATATGGCACATGTGCCGAAGGTGGCACGTGAGCTGATTTTCAGTGGCACTCACACTGCCTGGGTCCTGGCCACCAGTCCAGTGGGCTCTGCATTTTAATTTAATTTTAGATGAAGCTTCTTAAACATTTTAAAAACCTTATTTACTTTACATACAACAATAGTTTAATTATATATTATAGACGTATAGAAAGAGACCTTCTAAAAAACGTTAAAATGTATTACTGGCACGCGAAACCTTAAATTAGAGTGAATAAATGAAGACTCGGCACACCACTTCTGAAAGGCTGCCAACCCTGCACTAGAATAATGCATTAATTGTAACTATATCGTTATTGCATAGCATCACTACAGGGCAGAATTAAGGTTCTTCCTGTGCTTTAATTATGCTTTTCTATACCTTAACTTTAAACTTAAAAGAAATCAAAACATCTTAAACTTCAAATTTTCTGGGTTTATAATGCCTGTTTTCGAGATGATTACAAAATCCCTGTGTGAATTTTTTTTTTACCATAAAATTACTGCTATGTACTTTCAATCTTAATGCCATTCTAATGCAGTTTTTCATCCAAGAATACATATCACACAAGAGACATAATACATGGAGCTCCATGTTTGAGGTTTCAGTAATACCTAGAGCATTTTAAGACTCTGTATGTCTAACATCTTGTTTTGTCTGCATTTGGTCTATACATGTGTCTGAGAAGAACCTGGGCTATGACGCATAAACTGCTAATGGATAAGTATTGTTTCTCTGTATACTATGTATTCAACACCCAAGATATAGCCTGAGAACAAGTAGTTTATAAATATAAAAGCAATTGTCATACAATACTTGTGTCTGAGACAAAAAGACTTTACCTGTGATATGACATATATCATACAAAACTTGGATATCCAAGAAAATGGTCACGATATTACATCTCAAAACTGGTAAGGCACAACAAAAACTCTGGAGGAAATAGTTTTAGTTGTAAATAGCACAGCACACCAATAAAAATGACTTCAAACTGGCAACATGTGCAATACTGTTACCTAGCATTGATCTAATTATGCCTCGGAAGCTGAAAGAGTTCCTTCAAGAAGTGGCCCATCGCTGTTCGCCAGTGCATTTAGAGTTGTTTTATGTTTCATACTCTTCTGCAAGGATGAGGAAAAACACTGAGACTACTGCTGAATACATGAGGGAAATGAGTGAATTTCTCAAGATATAAGAATAAAAATCTGACTGTTGGTCATATAAAGCAACAAATTTTCCAATACAGATTTTTTTAAAAGTTAGGTTTAAATCAAAATGTATATTCCTAATTCTGGGGTTAATTCCTTGAGCCATACTGCCCACTCAGAATGGCTTTAATCCCATTCTAAACTCCATTGATAGAATACTAATCACTCTCTCAGAGATCAATACAGCGTACCATAACTAACTAGTAATGTGTATATGTTCTCCCGCACTCTTTTGACTATTAATTACAGCAGAAAAAATTCTGTGTGCTAACAAGAGATTTCCTTATGACATGATCAAATGACTTGAGAGCACAGTGCCTATAAGAATGTCAAAACTGTCCTGGAACAAGGCTATTAGCTATGCTGGTAGAATATTTATTTATGAGTGAGGCTAAGATTTTGTCATGGATATTTTTAGAAAAAAAGTCACGGACAGGTCACGGGCAATAAAGAAAACTTCAAGGAAAGCCAATGATGTGTCCATGACTTTTACTAAAAACATCAGTGACAAAATGGGGAGCTGCGGAGTCCCCACACCATCTGCGGCAGCTGGACAGCTGTAGAGGCTCCGGCTGGAGCTGCAGGGATCCCCCCATCATCCATGGTGGCCAGGAGCTGAGAGGGTTCCCCTGTCACCCGTGGCTCTGATGGCCAGGAGTTCCCAGGCGCTCCGGCTGCTCAGGAGCTGCAGGATACCCCAACCACCTGCAGCGGCTTAGAGCTCAGACAAAACCCGTAGCTCCCAGCCGCCGCATGCTGAAGTCATGGAGGCCCCTGGAAATCATGGATTCTGTGACTTCCATGACCTCTGTGACAAAAATTGTAGCCTTATTTATGAGATGTCAGCTCAAAGTGCTCAGCCACCAAAATTAAGGGGCAAATGGTCCCCTTTACTACTTTGCAGAATGATTCTGTACTGAAGAAGTAGGCAGTTGCACTTGAAACTGATGAGGGTTAGTGCTACAGGAGGTCAACTTGAAGACTACTCGTTCCAATACAGGGAAAGGGTCAGTAGTTGTCATGTGATTCAAGTTCTTCAAAAGCAGAATCTTGTCCTCTTTTTTCTCAAAAGGGAAGCAGCCAACAACTCGACAAAGATAATAGTTTATTGGTCACTGACATAATAAAAACACTAGTTCAACAGGCTATACTCATAGGAAAGTGGAAGTATGTAGAGTCCTCATTATTCCTTTCTAGAGCAAAGTACCATTTTTGGCTCCTCTAGAAACAACAAAGGTCAAAGATTTCATAACAAGGTGGATGACCTGAGATTGGGACTGAAGCAAAATACTAAAGAGAAAATATCTGTCAGCAACCAAATGGAAGGGAAAAGGTGTTTTTTTAAATGGGTTAAAATGTAAAATTACAGAGCGAATAAAAAGTGGGACAAAGAGCTTTTGCATTTTTCAAATGAATGTTGCCAGATATTAGACACTTCTGCTGTTAGTTAGAGGGAAGAAGGAATAATGGTAGTGGAAATGAAATAAATTAATGCAGTTTGCGTATAACACAGGACCACAGTGTATAACAGAGAAAAACTCCATACACGTGTAACTTCAAATTAAAGGGCCAAATTCAGCTTGCCTCACACAGGCAAATAGTCTCACTGTAATTATTGAGCTTACTTGTCTGAGAGGTGCACACCGGTTTTGGCCTAAAGTTACTCATAGCAATAGATTCCTCCAAAGCTTTTGCAGAAGTATTGATTGTTTTATCCCAATGAAGGAAGGTAGATAGCATAAACAACACCCCTCTCGTATTGAACTTCAAACAGTGACAGACTTTAAATGACATTTTTTAATGGTAATGGATGGTAAATAGCTGCTCACCCACACAAATAATCTCTAGGTTAGAAAGACAAAGTTCTGTAGAGCCACAACTGATTCCGTATATTTTCAGCTGTTGCAGAAGCCCTCTAAACTATATTTTAAAGAAGGCTTTATCATTTTAAGGGATGCAGAAACTAAAAATCACTGCTGTTCAAGCTGCTAGTTCATACCAATTCTAGTATATTTCGAAGAGAATTTTAGCCAAAAATTTGAACTTTGAAATTAATTTCATATGTCCTCTCTGTGACTTATGCAACAACTCATTTTTAAATTACAACTTTAAAAAAAAAATTTGTATTTATTATGTTGGTCAGTCAGAATATATGAATATGAAATCTGTAATAGAGACTGGCCCCACTGAAGTCCATGAGAGCTTTGCTATTGACTTTAATGCGGACATGATTTCACCTTAAATTGTTCTATAAAAGGGCATTTTTCACTAGTCTATTTCCTACATTTTTGTTAATTTAAATATTTTGAATTCAACAGTTATTTCTGATCCTATAGATTTTTTTTTTCTTTCTAGAAAGCAGCGTAAGATTTCATGAAATAGAATACAAGGAAAATTTCCTTTAAAAAATGAAATATGTTTGCTGGAAATAATGGCTGCAGAACAAATGATCAGAGTTGCAGCATTTTTCCCCACGGCAGCGGAGTAGACACATTACAAAAGAGCCATTAAATGGCTTAATACCATCATTTCTGTATTAAGTTAAAAACAATGGTAAAACCAATATCATCTTGCTTAAGGGCTTCATCACTTCTTTGTGTGGTGAACAGTCAACTTAGTCAGTTACAATGCAAGCACTATGTGCATTCATCTACAGAAACATCAGTGCTTCAAAAAGGAGGGGAACAGTCACAGATCTTTGATTCCTGAAGCAGAAATAATACTGCATAAAATTTGAAGGACTGTGACAAAGATCGGTTTCAGAGTAGCAGCCATGTTAGTCTGTATCAGCAAAAAGAACAGGAGTACTTGTGGCACCTTAGAGACTAATACATTTATTTGAGCATAAGCTTTCATGGGCTACAGCCCACTTCACTGGATGCATGCAGTCGAAAATACAGTAGAAAGAGAGAGAGAGAGAGATACACACACACACACACACACACCATAAAACAATGAGTGTTACCATACACACTCTAACAAGAGTGACCAGTTAAGGTGAGCTATTACCAGCAGGAGAGAAAAAACCTTTTTGTACTGGTAATCAAAATGGCCCATTTGCAGCAGCTGACAAGAAGTTGTGAGGAACGGTGGGGGGGGGGGGAGATAAACATGGGGAAATAGTTTTACTTTGTGTAATGACCCATCCATTCCCGGTCTTTATTCAAGCCTAATTTAATGGTGTCCATTTTGCAAATTAATTCCAATTCAGCAGTCTCTCACTGGAGTCTTTTTCTGAAGTTTTTTTGTTGTAATATTGCTGTAGCCCATGAAAGCTTATGCTTAAATAAATGTATTAGTCTCTAAGGTGCCACAAGTACTCCTGTTCTTTTTGTGACAAAGATGACTCAGATAACCACTAATGATATGTAAACACTTTAGGATAAACATGAGGAGGAAAAAGCTATTCTGAAAAGTATTTTTCTCTGAAGTATAGTAGTTTATATGTGAGTCAGAAGCGGAGACAATGATAACAGTAAATAGGTTTTGATGATAATTAAGCTTTCTACTGTCTTTTGAATGAAATGGCCAAGCATGCAGAAAGGCAGAAAAAAAATCACCTTTTATTCCATTAGAAACTTAGACTGCTTGAAGTCTGAGAAAGCATAAAGATGGTGGACTGCTCAACAGAAAGGCACTGATGTTTAGTCTGATTTCCCCAGAAGATTGTAGGAAGTAATCGTGCACATCATGTATGTTTAAAGCAAGGTAGTGGTTAGTTAGGCAAAAGCAGGTTGGAAGATAGGAGGAAAAAGAGAGAGAGAGAGAAGAAAGAAATACAAGGGATAAATCTGGTTAAAAGCTAAAGATTTTCTAGTGATATTAGAGCTTATTAAAAATGAACATTGCCAGTGTTAAGCCCACACTCTGCTTTCCAGCTGGTTCATTTTCCAATATTAACACATAATGAGAAATGCCATTAGATATACATCCTTCCCCCACCCACTTTTTACTTTGTTTTATAACCCATCCTCATGTTCTCTCCTTAGAGTTTTTAGCCCGACCACCTACAGCCTACATAGAGATCAGAGAATTGATGATATAGTGAGCTTCTGTAAGTAGCAGTCATGTACCAAAGAGTCCTATCTTCAAAGGTCCAAACAAAAAATTCTACACTCTGATCTGTGCAGAAATCTTGTTCCAATATTCTACTATTCCTACAAGCTTGGTTTTCCTTTTGAAATGGGTCACTTATAGTTTTATACATACAGGGAATGCAGACTAATGGCATTGAGAGTTGCCTTACAGATATGAGAGTTTTAAGGTTGGAACTGGCCTGATGGCCCTCGGCAGTAGTGCTGTGGGCTACCATCCAAACAACCTCAGTTTGGCTCCATTCTCATTCATCAGTAAGTGAATTTTGCACTGACACTATAGAATAGTCTCTCCTATTGGCTGATCAAAGGAATGGGGAAAGTAGAGATCTGAAAACAGGCTTGTCTTTCAATGATGTGACTATAGTGCATGTCAGTGTGTTTGTAATTTAGTACGTTGTGAATATATGCATCTCATATATGTGACTATTAATTCTAGAAAGAGTATTGAAAAAAACAAAAATAAAGATAAGTTTTACTACGGATGAAAAGCACTAACAGCATTATGATTAGTAATATTTAAATCAGTGGTTCTCAACCCATGGCCCGCAGGCCACTTGCAGCCCAATTATCACACAGCTGCGGCCCATGTAATATCCTTTGCATTATAGGGGAAGTATATATATTGTATGGATGCAGCCCACATAACAGAGAGAGAGAGCTGCATATGTGGCCCAAAATGGTAAATATGTTGAGAACAACTGGTTTAAATACATGAATTTTTGTAAAAGCCACAGCCTCACCAGAGACAGCAAACGAGCAATATAGTTTCCAAGGAAATGATTAGATTACATGGGTCACGTAACGTGATATTTTAGCAGTATTAAACTACTTAGTCATCACATGCATATTAATTTTTAAATTTACAAATCCTGGATTAATTAAACAAACATTCATATAGTCTTCTCTTGATATTGGAGTGGAACAGCTTTTGCAAAGACTTACTTTGGATTTGGTTACAAAAAACTTGCCTTCTTGCTATTGGCATTATTTTGTGCTCAGGAAATGCCTTTACATGGTTTTCCATTGTATATAGCTGTAATGAACTGCCTGGATCAGTACCATCAACTATTTCTTAACAGTCTTATAATTTATGAAGAGTTGATCAAAAAGCTCTCTGAGTGAAATTTCAACACTGCAGAAAATGACTAACACAAACTTATCACTAAACAAACATGATTTCTATTCTTTCCATTTATTGCTTCTAAAATGCTAGAGGGCTCTAACTTTCAAGGATTCATAGTAAATATCACTAAATCTACTAAGATAGATATTTTTACCTGGGTTCTTTCTGTTGATGTGGGCCACAACTGTCTGCATAAAACCTTCTTGAGTATATCTGGAAGAAGGCTGACAGTTATGAGCAAAATGATACCCAGCCATACAGGAGCACTTGACAGCATCTGTATGAAAACATAGTACATCCTCTGATAATTGAGAAAAGGCCTAGTGGGAAAAAGAAAAAAAAGAAATTAAACCTCAATGGACCATCTAAGAAAAAAATTCCCCAACATTGTTACACATAAAAACTGGAGTAGCGGAGTTGTGTAAAACGGTTTCCAATTTGCACAGAGTTCACTTTTCAGTTTGTGGGAGTTCATCCATTGGTGTTTCACTTCATATTTCACATTCATACAAACCAGAAAACACAGACAAGCTTAGTTTGAATGGCCTCCACCTTTTGCCTGGCTTAGGCCTTGTCTACACTACCGGGAAAAGTGGATCTAAGCTATGCAATTTGAGTTACGTCAATAGTGTAACTCAAGTTGACATAGCTTAGATCTACTTACCGCAGGGTCCACACTACGCAATGTCGATGCGAGATGCTCTCCTGTTGACTCCACTTACTCTTTCAATGTGGTGGAGTACAGGAGTTAACAGGACAGCGATCTGTGGTCGATTGCGGGTCCCCCGATAAGTATAGACAAGCCCTTAGTGTCAAAACCTCTGTAGTTTGTACAATATTTTAGCCTAAATCATTCTTCCTCTGGCCATTGAAGGAGAATGATTATCAGCAACTCCAGCCCCCAAATTAACCACAGAATAGACGTCAGCCTGATCTGGGATACTCAACAGGTCTCCCTTCCCTCTCCAAATGTTCCAGTCTCATCCTCAATACTGCCAACTCCAAATGTTCAAAAATCATGAGTCAGACTCCTAATGCCCCCAAAACACCCCACTCGTGATTGGCTTAAAAATTAGGATATAAAAACATATAACATTTTCACATGCCTTTTGATTTTTTTCATCTCTAGGGGGAAGAATACCTCCCCTCCACAACTTGTATATTATCTCAGGGTCAAAATTCAATCTCCCTGTTCACTAATCGGAGAGGGTTCCACTTACCCTCATCTATCTGCTGATGCGTGGAAAACTTGCCTTTCTATCCCCTTCCCTCCTTTGAAAGGGTAGGGAACAGCTCCATTCTTATTCTCCCTGTATGGTCCTGTACCCTATCTATTCCCTACATTCATTTGCCTCCCATATTTCCCTCTTTCTCCTCACAGTCTCCTCCTCATCACATATTCCTGCATTCCTTCACAGTCTGTCTGCTGCCTCCCACATTCCCCCCACATCCATCTCATGCCTTCTACATCCCTAGACTCTACATATTTCCTTGTCCAGCTCCCCAATACATTCATTTTCTCTGCTGCCCTCACAGACTCATCCTTTGTACCTCCACTTGTGCATGGCAATGATCATATGGTGACTAAGAAACAATAGTCACTTTTATCAAAGGTTAAAGGGACATCCATGGCAGATGGCGATCCAGCCTCCTTTGGAAAACCTCCAGTGAAGGAGCTTCCACTACCTCCCTAGGCAGCCTGTTCCATTGTCCTACCATTCTTACAGTTAGAAAGTTCCCCCTGAAATTTACTCAAAATCTGCTGTGCTGTAGTTTGAACCCATTGCTTCTTGTCCTGCCCTCTGGGGCAAAAAAGGACAGCTTTTTCCTGTCTTTTTTATGGCAGCCTTTCCAGTATTTGAGGACTGCTATCATGTCCCCTTCCACAATCTCCTCTTTTCCAAATAGAATATTCCCAGTCCCTTCAGCCTTTGCTCACATGGCTTGCATTTCATCCCTTTGATCATCTTTGTCGTTCGCCTCTGGATCCTTTCCAGTTTCTCTACATCCTTTCTATACATTGGTGATCAAAATCGGACACAGTATTCCAGCTGAGGCCTAATCTCCCATGACTTGCAAGCTACGCCTCTGTTAATGCAATCTAAAATTGCATTTGCTTTTTTTTGCAACAGCAACACATCGCTGACTCATGTTGAGGTTGTGACCCACCACAACTCCCAGATCCTTCTCAGCAGTGCTGATGCCAAGCCAGTTATCCCCCATTCTGCATGTTTTTTTTCCCTAAGTGTAGCACATTACATTCATTTTTTTTGAATTTCATTTTGTTGTCTATTGCCCAGTTCTTCAGTTTATCAAGATCCCTCTGAATTTTAGCTCCATTCTCTGAAGTGTTGGCAACCCCTCTCCCAGCTTTGTATCATCTGCAAATTTGCCTTCTATTTCTACATCCAGATCATTAACCTGGGGAACCTCAGTCAGGGCCAGCTCCAGGCACCAGTGCAGCAAGCAGGTGCCTGGAGTGGCCAACGGAAAGGGCGGCCCGTCCAGCTCTTTGACAGCGGGTCCCTCGGTCCCTCAGTCCCTCTTGGAGGGAAGGACCTGCCACCAAATTGCCGATGAAGAACAGAGCGGGATGCAGCATGCCCTCAATCATGGCTTTTTTTTTTTCCCCGCTGTTTGGGGTGGCAAAAACGGTGGAGCTGGCCCTGACCTCAATCATATAGACCCAGTCCAAAAGGGAGGAACAGGGTCAACAGGAACCTTGAGCCCTGCTTTTGCAGAAATAAGAACTGGATAGGCTGCCTCCCAGAAGATTCTTCCTGATCTGGGGGTAGAGGGAAGCAGACCTTCCTTCCCAACTTTTCCAGCTCCAAATTGGTATGCAAGATGCAAGCTAGCAACAGTTCCCTTCTCCACTTATAGATTGCGAGGGGAACCTGCTGGCTCACTCAGTTAAGAAAACAAAGGAGTAAAAGAGTCAGAATGTGCAATGGAGATAAATGACATAGGTCTCCCATCCAGAAGGTAGTCAAAAGTTCATTGGGCATGTGAATCCCATAGGAAGTATGTGAATGGAGAATGAGAATCAAGATATTTATAACATGCATGTTTATTCTCCTCCCCACAAATTTTAATAATGTAATTAAGTTGATTGAAAAATCCCTACTATATAAAAACTGATTAAATCCTGTTAAAATTTAAATGTGGATAAAGCTTAAGCCATTTTATAGATTTTAAAAAGTATTATCTAAAGCCATACGCCTTTCTAGTCTGTTTGCAGCCAAAAGCATGAAACCAGACAAGCTCTTGAAAAACATTCTCTCCTATATACATCCAATAGTTTTGTAATATGAATTTTCCTTTCCATTTTCCTTGCTGGGGTGGACATTAAATCTTGCCAGAATGTATTCATAAAAATACACAAATAACGTAACAAAAGTCCCAGCAGGTGGTGCACAAATTCTGCAATAATAATATATATATTTTAAGAAAAGGTGGCGGAAAGGAAAAACGTTTGCTAAAAAGGTTATTCACACCTAATGAATAACGGGAATATTTAGCTATCATAACAAATGTAGTATCACTAACACATTTAGCTAGTGTCTGAAATTCAACATAACTCCTTACCTTTTAACATGAACTCATTTTACAAATGAGTAGAAAATGTACTGCAGTATGTATATTAGCACAATCGGGGACTTCTTCAATATGTACTTAAGCCTTTATTAAAAAGAGAGTTTTTGGTTTCTTAAAACAATAGAACAACCAGAAACTCAGGTGCTCACTGACTCTGTCTGAGTGCTATTACTCTTCTCTTCTTTAAGAACATTTTTAGCAGCTATTAACCTAAAGAAAAGCCAACTATTCATTAATCGCCATGACTGACATGTTTAAGTTGGTATTTCATATTGTAAATTATTGTACAGATAAAAGCTGAAATGAATTTTATTTGGAAAAAGAAACAGTTGAATATATAAACTTATTTTAAGCTTGTGAAAATAACATTTGCAATACAATTCACACTAGGTTCCTACCAGATAATTCCTCCCCAGAGGAGGGAAAAGATAATGTAGAACAGCAGCGATCCCCAGATCACAAAGTGGTTTATCCATGTCCAGTAGTGTGTATCTAGTGCAAGCTGAAAGAAAACAGGTCATCTTGATGTTTATATTATTTTTTAGAAGTGATAAAAGACTCAACAGGAGATGAGGTACAAAGAAAATCAATGAACTATTTAAAGACTTAATCTGAGAACTCTATGCAGAACTGTAGGGAACAATGATACCTTTCTATTTCTATGATAGTTAAGAAAGTTCCCATACCTAAGCACTAATCTTTGTATTCTGTATTGAGACCTAGTATACGTCATGATAAAGGCTTGACTATTCATTAGGAAACTATAACATTGAGATATTACTAGCGCAGCCTCAAACAATTGTTTCACCATCCTCCCTCTTGTTCCTCTTTATAATTAGGCTGTAACTGTCCTAGTTTATATCAGTTACAAACTTACGTATATAATTACTGAAAATTGGCAATTATAAACTGCTTCAACCATTAAAAGAATTCTCTCCTCCCTTATAACAAATAATTACATAGCTCATTATTGATGCTCTCTTTTAATCTAATAGGCTGTACTTATCGAATGACAGAAATACAAGTCATAAACGCCCCACGCTTCTCTCTTTTGACAGTGAAAATCTACTGGAGAAAGTATTCCAACAATGAACTCAGTAAAACCAGCTATTTTGAATACCCTGGCTAAAAAGTCACATAAAAATAATCCAAACAAAATATAAGCATATGTGTATTTCTGTACAGAAATTTCCATTTCATTATACAGAATATGTAAGAAATCAGTATATTTAAACATAAACCAACTTTGATAAGGCATCTGAAAAGGGAAACATCACCATACCAACCTAAAAAGCTGAACTTAAAAAAACCAAACCAAACCAAACCACAAACAGGAAAAATCTGGCAATACATTGGTAACAATGTGATATCATGTCAAGATCCAACTTTGGAACTCCAGCTAAATCCTTCACTCTCGAGCTGCCAGTAACCCTGCACAGATTCAATCAATGTACAGAGTTTTTTATAGCTTCACATGCCAACAGCTCTGGACAGGAGCAGAATCAACAAACTCCAAAGGAAACCGTGTTTAGTTCTCCATAAGTAGGATTATATCAAAATACCACATGGAGAGAGTTGGTTTTAGTAAACAGGATAGGGGATAACTGTAGTTATTGATGGGGATCCCAAAGAGTCTCAGTAGATGAAATATTAATATAGAATATCTTACCTTCAATGTAACTGTAAATACTAGCACAGTAAACACCAGTGTTCCAAAGGTCCAGTTTCCAAACATCTATAAAAAACGGTCAAAAGTCATTATAGGTAATGTACTTCATTGTATCATGATCCATCTAGGACAAACTATTTGGATATCAGTTTATTTTGCTCATGCACACATTTCAGACAGCACACAAGCAAAATACACATAATCAGAACACTCAGCCCAGAAGCTCATTGGTACTTTTCTTTGTGTAAAGAAAAACTGCAGCACAGTTAGTGTATCACTGTACTGTTTCCCATGAAAGCACTGATGCTATCTTCAGAGTCTTCTCAACTGCCATCTTTCTGACCTCTCTCCTCTCTAGTTCTTGGACTCGCATGTCTTCATGGAGACTGATGAATGCATCAGGCTGGTAACAGGACAAGTAAGAATGGGATATCCATCATGGAAACGTAGGTATGTATAAACTTCACTGATTTTTTTTTTTTAAATAATACCTTTGGGTAGTTGATACTAGATTTTTTCCTTTGATTCCTCACTACATGCACCTTGAAATAAAATCACCTCAACTACCCTAAATGAACATTGCTTTATGTAGCATACAATATTTATGGTTCAGGATACCAACATCATACCTTTTAACACCTACACATATATCCATTTTAAAAGCTGTGATAATGATGCAATATCTGAAGTATCTCATGCTCTTGAGATTCTTCAGATAGATGGCACAGAGAAGAGAACTGGAAAATGATGTGAAGGGGACCTGAGAGACGAACACAGACAAAACACAAGGGACGAGCTGCTGCTTACTCAGTAAGAGAGAGAATACAGCTCAGGAGCAGATGAGCTTAAGTTTCTTATTCAAATGAAGTGACAGTAGATTTCCAGCATGCTGCACCAGAGGCTGCTGGTTGGTTGCATGAGGGAAGGGCAGACATGCAAAGATTAAAATGAGCTACAATTTCTTTCCATTTCATTCCATTTCCAAGATTTATGAAAAATGTGCTATTTTATACTAGGATAGAATTGTATTGCAATTGATAAATATGACTTCTACCTTATTAAAACAAGACACAGAACCGGCATGTATATTTTCCAATTACTAGTATTTGTAATAGAGATTAGGTGTTACTTAAGTAAACTTCAGACATACTATAAATCATTTATTTCAGATACCAACTTTAACATAGAGCTTTAAAACCAAACTAAACCAACACCAACCAACCAAAATAAGCTTGGCTTTTACATCGAGAGAAAAAAAAAGACCTTTTGAATTAGGAAGTCTCTACCTTGCAGAATTTATGAGTAAGTTTTTTATCTAGTACAACGAAACCCCAATCTCACTTGGGCCTCTACATACTACTGTAACATAATATGATTATTATTAATAGTCTGTCAAATCCATAGTATTATGCATATTCACTACTCAGTTATTTATCTCTAGGTTTTCATAAGATCGCCCCTCACCATGGTATCTGAGCTACTATCAGAAATTATAGTTATGGTAAATAAATCTTGAAATAATGTACTTTAATAGACTGAACAACATGTATTATGATAAAATATCCCAGGTTTTCTATTTTGTTTAACAGAGATTTTGGTGCGTCTTTTAAATTGATTTCCTGTGAAAGAAACCACCAATTTGGAATCTGGGCTGCATCTCGCTACATTGTTTGTTTGTAGCTCTTCTCCTGAGTTGGTTGCTAGGCTTTTGGTGCCCAGCAAAGTCCTCTCTACCAGCAACATGCCCCTCACCAGTCCCCGTCATCTTTACTTCACAATGAGACAAGAACTATTGCAGTAGTACTCCTACAGCTTTAGTGGTAACTGGAGGACTGAAACTGTGCATGGAGTGTTACAGTGACTGGAACAGGCCTGGCTTGGCCAGCCCCTTATACTTCATTGGATTTTCATCCAAATGGGAAGAAAGACACCACAAGATTCTGGGCAACTTCCTGAGCAGATATCAGGCAGGCAACCTGTTACACATGAGAGGTACCAGAGCAGAGACTAGCAGCAGCACAGAGTCAGGTAGAAAGTGTCTTTTCTCCCAGCCATACTTTGATCTGGTGGATCTCCTCAACTACATGTTGAAGAGAAAGGTGTGGAGTTGCCCAGGTCTTGACCTTCACCACATTTACTCCAGACTGGTAGGCTCTCCGCAGAAATTATTATTAGCGTTGATGAAAAGTGTAAATTACTATCCTTAGAGATTGATGTTGCATAAAGAATAGAACATATGAAGTTGTGAAAGCTCACTCAGTTTGACTTAGTATTGATCTGAAGGGTTGACAACACATGGTGTCACCTCCAGGGATGACAGCTTCGCTTTTTCACATGGTGATCCTTTGTGCCTCCACTGAAGCTTCCAGCAAGGGTGCCTCAGTGCCAACTGCGCTAGTAGTTTCTGTGATGTGGACACCTCTCCACAAGAAAGTAGACAGACACCGTCAACTCATTTTACATAGACCAGGACTCAAACTTCATCATACCAATATCAAATTCTGAATCTCAGTTACAAAGGATACCTTCAACCATATATTATCCCACAGTGTTGATTTCTCATTTAGCTTAAGTTAATTCCATTGAAATGAAGATCACTGTATTTTTAACTCCTTGGTATTTTTACATTCAATACATTTCAACAGTTCACCCAAATTTATCTGTGTGCAAGAAATATTAAACTAATGAATGACTGAAATATTAAAGTTATTGTTCCTCCATAATCAGGACTTTCACATTCATCTAATTTCTTTATATAAACCTGTGAGAAACTTTTCATTCACTAGTCAGATTTTATGCATTTAATCTTCTTACCTGTACAACCTGAAGGATTTTGATTTACTGAGGTTTTGTTTTGGTGATCAACTTGATTTTGATATAGCCATGGTCATGGCTGTACTATTGTGTGTGCCACTTCCGAAAAATTCAGTTCACTTCTTGATTAGAGAGGCTAGGCTGGACTCTGAAAGCCAGCACTTGGGGGTCATGCCAACACATGCTGACTTTCTTCCAGCAATTAGATCTTCAAGTAATTAGAAGACTTTATGGGATGGCAAGTCCAGATTCCCAGTAAAAGCAAACCCAGATGGTGAATGTTTTACTTGAAATTCTGAGTATTGTGTTTTGTTTGCTGATTTGCTATGATATGCTCCTACCCTCTTGGCCCTCACTTTCATTCTGCTTCTGATCTCATTGTCCCTGTCCTCCATGATCCTTTCCAACTTTCCCTTCTACCTCTCCCATCTCTTCTTCTCCTCTTTTCTTTCAATGTCCCTATTTCCCTTTTTTGGTTTTCCCACACCCTTGCTCCTATTAACCCAGTCTCCCTCCTGCCTTTTTCCCACTTTTCTGACTCCAATAATACAATTTAAAAAAATCCTACAACAAAACACCAAATCAAGCACACACAAAAGACACTGTGAAAGTTATATGGCATTTACCATCTGTGATCACTCTGCTTCTATGTTGCATTCCTTTCCTTACTCTTGGCCTTCTCTGTTTAGATTGCAAACTCTTTGGGGAACATCCCTACTCTGTGTTTGTACAGTGCCTAACACAATGGGGTCCACAATTCAGTTGGGACATCTAGGAACTGCTGTAGTAAATTGACTACTATTATTATTGACAGATCTTGGACACCTGAATTTTGCTTGTCAGGCAATTGCTCTGGGCCAGCCATTTTGTGGTCCGCTGGCCAAGAGAAATTAAAGATGATGGTTGATAAAGATCACCCAAAATTCTAATAGTATATCACTTTAGAGATTGTAGTGGACCTTCAATGAGATTTCTAAATAAAGTTAGATGCTTTGGGTTTCTGATTTATTTTTAAGCTGAATGTCACGTCATACTCTGGCCGGTCACATTGGAGTTTTTCACTACAGTAAAGGACATTACCTTGCCTCGCATTTTTACTAGCCTTGGCAGCAGTGGAGATCTGAGGTGAAAAGCTGGAAAAAAAAATACCCTCTTGATGCAATAACCTAGAAGTTGTCCGTTTTAACAACTTGGAACCTAAGGTAGATCATCTAGTGTAGCTTCATGAGACTGTCACACTTGTCTCTCCTCACCCCTTCACTTGTTTTTGACTCTGACTTGCTGTGAGATACTGAATAGATATTGTAAGCCATTCAAAGCTTTCTTTTGTGAGGCACTTAGCACATACTGGATACTCAGTCATTGTTTAGAGTTGATGCTGGTGTCCACGTTTCAGGTGATAACTTATCCCTGACAGCCAACATTTTCAGGCACCCAAAATCCATGCTGAACACTGAAATAAAAGGTCAGAGTTTCAAAAGGTGCTGAACTTCCCTTAAATTTTGACTTCAAATGGAACTCAGCACCTCTGTCATTAGGCTACTTATTTAGGTACCTAAACATTAATATAGGTACCTAACCTTAAGCACCCAACTTTGAACATTTTGGGATGAGGCTTTAATGTGATTTGGAAACATGGTTAAAAACAATCTGGTTGATCTACACAAGAAGACTCAACTAAAAGATTAAAGATGGACTCTGAATCAATGCATCTGACAACAACAAGGGGCTATGCGACTCCCACAGCTGTGAAAGAGACAATTTTATGATTACCAAAAATTGAAACTATATAGAGTTTTCAATATCAGATTGATTGAAAACATAATTACAGGAGAAACAGAACTACTGTAGCATACTGCACTGCCCAAAGGTAATTCTTTCAATGTACAGGCAAACTTAAAAAGAAGATTTCTGTCTTTTCTCACACAGTGGTTTAGTTTATTACATTCCATGATGTCACAATATACATTCTACTCAAATATTACTTCTCTAGTAAACACAGAATTACACCTGATATTTCTGGACAGATATGTTTCACTTAAAATTGGGTAAAAAAATTACACTGTTGTATTCTCACAGTAATTCAGTGCATCTTTTCTAAAGTTGTGGAAATGTCAGATATTATAAAATCGCCTAGAGTAGAGATTTTCAATAAGACAAAAGAAATGAGTGGGAAGCACTGATGAAAACACAACAAAATGCAAAGGAAAGCAGAACATTAATATTGTCAAAAAATTATGGTCTTTCTAATACAACTTCCTGGCCGCAACAATTTTTAAAGAAACTAAAAAGGCAGCAACTGCTAATATTTCTATAAAAGGACAGAAGTTATGAAAATATTTGTAGGAAATATTTTAACTGTTCTTTAGTTCAAGAACAGGGAAAGAGGAAATGCACACCATGACAAAACCAGAATAGTCTTACCATATGGGTGTTAGTTGTCATTAGCTGAGGTTAGGAAGAGAAGCAAGTAGCAAAAAAGAAAAAAAAAAAAAAGCAAGACACAAATAAAATAGACCAACAAATGTTAATGTGTAAATAACTAAAATGCAAAAGGCCCTTAAAAATTTATATTCATGTCACTGTACCATAAGTAGAAACAGAATGTCTTAAATGATGTAAAATATATAAATGTTAAACATGTAATTCTAGTCTGTTCTATTTAGGCTCTTGCATGGTGCCCATCATCACAAGGCTATCCAAGTGACTATGTTTTTAAAATATGCACAAATGAATTAAATGAGTCAAATTATCAATATATTGATGCTGCAGGTGTTAATTATGAAATAACAAAGTTATAATGTAAATTCTTACCGGATATTTGGAGTTCAGGTTATAAACTCCCTCCCCCACACCCCGAACCTCAAAGTAGTATGCAGCCACATGCTGATTACTGATACATAGTATTTTAGCTAAATAATTCTGTTTCTGTTAAACACAGTGTTACATATCACTCCTATCTCGCTGCCACCCATAAAACAGTTCTCTCTACAGGAAGTCTTTATGACAATAGTTGGTTATTTTTAATGAATTACGCCTCTGTAAATGATAATTGAACATGTGGGATTTTAAAAGTTACAATTTCTTCATTTCCCAAGTCTAACTTTGATCAAACTAAATACTAACCTGTCCATTGCTGGTCACAGTTGTGTTGTCAAACAAGAAATAGGCACCAAAAAAAAATACCACAGCATCAAACAGTCCCAAGAACGTCCAATAAATAAATACACGCCAGCGCAGAAGAGCATTCTTGGCAATATCCCTGAATAAAACAAGACATATGCACTCAGACTGGCATGCTAAAAAGATCCAAGAAATATGAACTCAACAAATTATTTTATGAGAAGAAATATTTAAAATATTGTATTTGGAACAATTAAACATTTCCCAGGTGACAAGTGTCTACCAGATCCACATTCATGTCTTTCCATAAGATCTACGACTTTTGTCTAGCCTTCTCCACTACTCATTGACTATAATTCTACCAGTTCCCAATCTGATAGTAAATTCTGTATTTGTACTGTACCAGTCCTCGTTAGATTTCAATCTCTTCAAGGAAGGGACCTAAAAGATATGTAATAAATTGAAACACTAGAGGTCTCTGGAGACTTTGCTTTCTTTTCCAGGCGGTGCTCTTTGTAAACAAAAAGAGCACAAGACAAACTTATTACTACGATATGGAATGTTAACAACATAGGTGGAGTCACGCTTACCAGAATCAAAGAGTATATTAACATAAAGAGTATTACTAAAATGCTTTCCTTTAGAAAATGTGATTGATTGTTTGCTGGACAAAAGTGTTTGGCTATAGTAAACTTTCCACAGTACATATGAATCTGAATGGTACTGGTTTAATTCTCATACATGGAAAATTGGGACATTGCCTATCATAAAATGGGTCAGAGCAAAACTAAAATGAAAAATGTGAATTATAAATATGTAAACAGTATTTGGAAACAAAAGCACTTGTATACGGTCTTCCTTTCCAACACTGATGATATCAATCAATATTTTCACACAAATACCTTTTTAAAAAAACTGGGCTGAGGACTGTCTTAAATTATTTTTCATTGTGAGTAAATTACCCCATTCATTGAACAGCACTTTGTTCAAAAGAATCCATCACTATAAATGGCTAAAATAGCATCATGTCTCATGTGGCCTACAATAATTTTGTGCTATTGACTGACAAAATAAGTTCAGAAGATCAGTGGGCATTAAATATGCTATGCTCTCAAAAGCCAAACAAAAATGTCACTCTCCAAAATGAGCATTTTTAAAATATATTTTTTTAAATTGTAAGGTGTAATAAAAATGAGTTTTCAAAGCAGTATGTAATATTGCCCTTAGGATCTAAGAGTTCACCAACTGTGAAATAAATACCTGGAGTCATATCACACTTTTCAAGTTTATGCTTTGGGCATCTATGATTACTCTAAAAATAAGGCACTGGTTTTGCAGCTACAGCTATCCAAACCAGGCACTCATCCTAATGTGGACTGCCAAATGCAGTTTATTGGCAGAGACAGTCATCCAACTGGCAGCAAAGAGTAATCTAAAATAGTTTTAGCATTATTGACCTGCAAGTTAGTCAACATTATGCCGTTGACTATTTTGGTTTCCCATGCAAAAGTATCTTGGGACATGTAAAACTGATGGATGTTTCAGGGAAACACTATGGCAGATTGCAAGCAGGCTTGAGGTATTAACAAGCAGCAACAATATGCTTATGTGACTTCAAAGAAACTTCTTCACATGGTGTCTATTTTGAAAAACATGTTGCTGCGTAAAAGATACCTTTGACTATACCAACATCACTCACCCCTGCAAGAAGCAAGGAACTCTGATGGAATTAGATCCAGCAAAGAAAAGATTTAAGGAAAAAGGAGGGAGAAACTACAGCTTTCAATCTCTCTTTCCCCTCAAAAGAAAAATATTAGACATAGCTATATAGTGTGTTTTGTTTCTAGAAATCTGCTGTCCTCCACAGATGGAGGCATTAAACAATACTAAATGAATACATTTTTTCACTCTGTAGGGCAATAATTTTCTACTATAATTCTGAACTTTTGTCTAAGATTGTACATGATCTATAGAGTTTATACAGATATTGAAAAAATGTATATATATAGATTGTCATGTGATTAAAAATATTCATCACAATTAATCACAGTGTTAAACAATAGAATACCATTTATTTAAATACTTTTGGATGTTTTCCACATTTTCAAATATATTGATTTCAATTATAACACAGAATACTAAGTGTAAGTGCTCACTTTATATTTGATTTTATTAAAAACATTTGCACTGTACAAAAAAACAAAATATGGTATTTTTCAATTCACCTAATACAAGTACAGTAGTGCAATCTCTTTATCATGACAACTGAACTTACAAATGTAGAATTATGTACAAAAAATAACTGCTTTCAAAAATAAAACAATGTAAAACTTTAGAGCCTACAAGTCCACTCAGTCCTACTTCTTGCTCAATCGCTCAAACAAATTTGTTTATATTTGCAGGAGATAATGCTGCCCACTTCTTATTCACAATGTTGTCTGAAAGTGAGAACAGGTGTTCACATGGCACTGTTGTAGCTGGAGTTGCAAGGTATTTACGTAACAGATGCACTAAAGACTCTCTTCATGCTTCAACCACCATTCTAGAGGACATGTGTCCATGCTGATGACAGGTTCTGCTCGATAACAATCCAAAGTAGTGTGGACCAACACATGTTCATTTTCATCATCAGAGTCAAATGCCACCCGCAAAAGTTTGATTTTCTTTTTTGGTGGTTTGGGTTCTGTAGTTTCTGCATTAGAGTGCTGCTCTTTTAAGACTTCTGCAAGCATGCTCCACACCTCATCCCTCTCAGATTTTGGAAAGCACTTCAGATTCTTAAACCTTGGGTCGAGTTCTGTAGTTATTTTTAGAAATCTCACATTGGTACCTTCTTTGCATTTTGTAAAATCTTCAGTGAAAGTGTTCTTAAAATGAACATGTGCTGAGTCATCATCCAAGACTACTATAATATGAAATATGTGGCAGAATGCAGGTAAAACGGAACAGGAGACATATAATTCTCCCGCAAGGAGTTCAATCCCAAATTTAATTAATGCATTTCTTTAATGAGCATCATCAGCATGGAAGCAGGTCCTCTGGAATGGTGGCCGAAGCATAAGGGGGCATACGAAAGTTTAGCATATCTGGCACGTACATATCTTGCAATCCTGGCTATAGAAGTGCTATGTGAACACCCATTCTCACTTTCTGGTGACATTATAAATAAGAAGTGGGCAGCATTATCTCCCGTAAATGTAAACAAACTTGTTTGTCTTAGCGATTGGCTGAATGAGAAGTAGGACTGAGTAGATTTCTATGCACTAAAGTTTTACAGTTTTGTTTTTGAGTGCAGTTACGTAACAAAAAAAAAAATCTACATTTGTAAGTTGCACTTTCACAATAAAGAGATTGCATTACAATATTACATGAGGTGAATTGAAAAATACTGTTTCTTTTGTTTATCATTTTTACAGTGCAAATATTTGTAATAAAAAATAATATAAAGTGAGCAGTGTATACTTTGTGTAGTAACTGAAATCAATATATTTGAAAAGGTAGAACATATCTAGAATATTTAATAAATTTTAGTTGGTATTCTAACTGTGCAATTAAAACTGTGATCAATCATGATTAATTTTTTGAGATAATTGCATGAGTTAACTGCAATTAAATTGACAGCCATAGTATGCTATATACATCTGGTCATTTCCAAACTATTTCCAGAAGTACCATCTCAGGTGCAGTGCATCTAATTGCTAGAGGATGTTGCACTTCTTATATCACACACAATGGAAGTACTGAATCACTAATGGTATTTTAGAGGAACATTCCAAAAAAGACTGTTTACAAATGGATAGCCAAACATTTTGAGTTAAATGATTATCTTTACCTGTACAGTGAAGGTTCTCTCTTGAGCATCTCTGTACTGACATGTTGTTCCATTAAACTGTACAAGAGGATAGGAAGAGATGTGAAGCTGATATTGTATAGTGTTAGATACGCAGTATCATATAAAGGCTGAAGATGGAAAAAAAAAAAAGTTATATTAACCAGTTATATTTTCAAACGCAATACACCATACTATGCTTGATTTAATGGGAGAATGTCGTCTTGTTTAGAGACACAAAAGCACATTCCTTAAAATGAAGACAAATTCCACACAGCATCCTTGGATGACTGTTTTTGAGACAGGATAAGTTTTCACCCAGGTTCCTCTGGGTAAACAAGTCAATCAAAATTTGACTTGACAATAGTTCGTGGCCCCTCACAATGTTTCAGCTGTGCAAAGGGGCTGTAAAGCTGCCCTAGCTGGGCAACTGATTCCCCTGGTGGGGGAAATCTCTGTCAGGCATAGCCAGCTCCACTCCACTCCCTTTTCACCCACCCAGTGTAAGGTAGAGTTCAGGTGTAATGGCTGGAGTGTTGCTACAGTCCAGTAATCCTCAGATGACTTAGTGGTCACTTGTGGGGCTATACTTAGTATGTTTAAGCTAAAGCAGCTCTAGAGAACAGCTTGAATAGGGGGATCAAATCAGCAAATTGACAGCACAAGGGACTGGGCATAAACCAGTTTTTTTCTCCCCTTCTCCCTGTTCTGAGTCTTATTCTAGGTACATAATATTTATCATCATTAACAAACCTATTCCTTATCCCTGTAAAGTGAGGGTTTTTCCAGACCATGCCTCATGATCAGCCTATGCCCTGAAACACGTGTAATGAAAATCCTTACTACAAAGACTTCTCTCTTTTTTCTTTTTTTAAAGTAGTGTTATTTTTCATGAAAAAGAGTGGCAAATTTTGCAGCCAAAGTTCATCAACACATGCTTTAACATCTAGTATTAGCCAGAGAGTGCTTCACAAAATGCTAGGTTTCAGTGCATCTCTAAAATTGAAAATAGTTTCACACTCAATTTTTTAAACTCATTGGAGCTTTACTGTGAAAATCTTTGGAAAAGGTCCAGTCGGTCCCCTTTTCTTCCAAGTTCCTGAATTTGTTTTCATCTCCCTCACTTCATGGGAGGAGTGACAAGGAGCCTTCCATACAACTTAGATAGCTGAGAACAGCTGAGGAAGAGCAAAGAAAGAAGAACTTAAAAGAAAGAGGATCTGGCCCTCCCCCAAGAATGCCTTTCCTTTTTTCTTTTGGAGTGTGTTTATTTTCCCTTCTCCCATCCCTGATTTCCATGCAGGGGCGGCTCCAGGCACCAGCACGCCAAGCGCGTGCTTGGGACGGCAAGCCACTGGGGGTGCTCTGCCGGTCGCCGCGAGGGTGGCAGGCAGGCTGCCGTGCTTGAAATGGCAAAATGCCTACAGTCGCCCCTGTTTCCATGGTATGGGCATCTGCATGCTCAATCTGAGAGAGCCCCAGATCAGGCCAGCTGCCTTCTGCACTTTCACACCTGCCTCAAATGACAAACTGTTTGTTCATACCCACACCTTTTAGATTTTCTTCTATCTATGCTCTGTGAGCAAAAAGTCAATGGAAAGATTGAACTGCATGTTTTCCATGGAGATTTTGCTTTCCACAGCTAACTCTCAGTTTTGTCTTTTCCATTAAGTCTCTGATTCAGAAAATAATGTGGCTTTTCTGATAATTCGTCAAATTCATTTCAGTAACAGTCATGAGAGCTTTTGAAAGCCACACTAACCAAAGGTAATAGCCTTCTGCAGAGAGAGCTGTAAGCTAAACTAATTGCTTTTTCAGCCTACCAGGTCCAGTAAGATTATACAGCATCCCAATGCTTTTAGTTAAAAAAGGCCAAAGAGAAGGTTTTACAATAAGCAGAAAAATTAAAATGCCTGACTTACCTGTTGTGAAAACCCACAGAAGAACTGGTATAAAAACTGAGGAAAAATGAAGCAGACATTCTGGAAGACAAAGTAAGAGTTATCAAGTGATGCACAATCAATAACATGTATCACGCATTATTATAACCATGTATATTATAATATCATATAATACTAATTGTACTGTACACAGAATACAGAAAAGGCTGTGATAGATTTATAGAAATAGGGCATTCACATTCTCATTTTACATTAGCACAGATGAACACAATTTTGAAATAAAAATTATAACTACTCTGTCAAGTTGGAGAGAAATGAGATGCTACCCAGGAGTGGGTAGGCACAAAAGAGGAATGTAGGTCATATCAACAATGGGATTCAGGTAAACTAGTTTCTGATATACTGTGGCCAGTCAGTATGAACATAAATAGTAAAATGGGTTTCTCCATCCACATTGGTCAACTGAACTTAGAAACTGATTTAAGTTACAATTACATTAACTTTTAAACCACTGTTCCTCAGACTTGATTTAAAAGGCACTGTAGATGGAGTCTAGAACTTGGGTGTGTGGGGGGCAGGGGAGGAGGGAGCTGCTGGAATACATAAAGGAATAAAGATTAAAGACAAAATGAAAATTTTATTTTTAACCATATTAACGATCACATACTGCATACAAATAAAAGCTGTCCTGCCTCAGAGTTGGTGACAATGATACTCCTGAGAGCATTCTGCACCAAAAAATTAAAAATTCTGTGTCAAAATAATTAAAATTCTGCAAAATTTTGTGAATTTTATTTGACAAATAAATGTGGATGCCCCAGCACGGCACTGGGGCGCACAGACCACTGGCTGCACTTACGTGGGAGATCACTCTGCAGCCTCCCCTGCCTGGGGCACAGACTCAGCGGTGAGGCTGCATCCAATCCTGACACAGCCTGCCCCAGAAACATCCTAGGGCCCTGCCCCTCCATGCCAGGTACACCAGGTATGGGTGGGCAGGTAGGCTCAGCAAGGCAGGATCCAAGAGTGGAGGGCCTTAATGTGGGGGAATCCAGGTATGGGTTGAGAGGGTTCTGTGTGTGGGTGGCTCCGTGGGGGATTCGGATGCGGGGGGGGGGCGAGATCTGGATGCACAGGGGTTTATGGGGGCGGGATATGGGTACAATGGTAATGGGATTCTGCAGGGGGTCCAGGTGATGGTGGTTGGGACTCAGTGGGGCAGGGTGTCATCTGGGTGTGAGGGTACAAATGCTGGTGGAGTGGGGCTCAGTTAGGTGAGGATCCAGGTACAACTGGTTGGGGCTTGGTGGGGTGAAGATCCAGATGGCTCATCAGGGTCGTCCAGGTGCAGGAGGAGTGGGGCTCATCAGTGGGGGTTCTGAGTGTGTGGAGGCTCGGTGGGAGGGTCTGGATACATGGGGGTTGGGTGGATGGGGGAGCAGCTCCCTGTACAGAGATCCCTCCCCTTGCAGCTTAGAAGTGATGGGTGGAGAAAGCGGGGTAGTGGTGGGAGGAGGAGGAGTTTGCAGCACATCCTGCAGCCAGGAGAGAAATCTGTGAGTTGGTCTGACCCGGCCCCGGATGCCATGCAGGGGAAGAGGAAGTCCTGTTCTCCCCAGCCCAGCCAGGACTAGCACTTGAATCCAGTGCAGGGTAGGAGCCACCCATTTGGTCTTCCCCAGTCCCGCCTCTTGCCCCACAGTGATTTACCTCTCTGCTGGCTGTCCTGGGCACCAGAAACACTGCTGGAGAGGGTCGCATGACCGCATGTGGCTTCCCTTTGCTTCCCCATCAGAAAAAGTCATTTTTCTGCGGGGAAGCAAAGAAATATGCAGGGGACATAAATTCTGCACATGTGCAGTGGCACAGAATTCCCCCAGGAGTACAATGAGCAAATCCACCTGGAGATTTGTATCTAGCAGTCAACAGTATTTTCTACAGTTGAGGATACCTATTATATATAGTTAGTTAATACTATATGCATAGTCGCAGATTACATAATGCTATCCTACCTTATAAAAGAAGTATTGCACAAGCTCTGATATTCTAACATAATAAAAATGCCCATGAACAAGCAACATTTTTTTCAAATGTTTAAATTTAGGTATTGCATAGTCACTATTTCTTGCAGCTTGACGGCCTTCTTTTCCAGTGATTCCTAGAAGAAAGAGTTGTTAGAAGCTGTTCAGAAAGCTACCAAACTATTTAAAGCATACAAACAAGACTGGAAAAGTTGCAGGGCATGCAGTGATGTTAAATTATTATTATTAGATTTCACTATGTCTTATAATTAGCTGGAGTGTATAAAATATAAACCTTATTTAAGAAAATGGGTAATTAATTCTTTGAAACAACCTCTTTTTTAAAAAAATATATTTGTTATTTCCTTTTAAATTAAAATCTAGACTGCATACTTACCTATACCAACGTGTGCTTCTAGAATCATACTGACATCATTTGCTCCATCACCAATTGCTAATGTGATAGGGTGTTCCTTTGATAATTTAATCAATTTTACGATCTGAAAAAGAGTTAGCATTTTCAGTAAAATACTAAAAAATAAGTTTTTACTTTTTCAAATGCTTCCAAAGCCAGTAAAGTTGCTTTTCTTTTTTTATTGCTCAAGGAGACTAGTTTTCTTGAATATTAATCTCATGATCTATTCCATGACTGTCAAAATGAATATCAAACTTGGCGATGAACAAAGGATAATAGGGTCCTGTATGTCTTTCTGAATATAGAAGACCAAATACGAGAGAACAGATCCATCCACTTTAACTAGCAAGCATTATAATTTTAATAAACTGATATTCAAACTAAATACTTACACAAACTTCCCCAGGATGAAAAGAAGAGTGACTAAATACATTAGTTAAACTAAATGAATGT
The DNA here is from genome assembly GCF_003597395.2 of Chelonoidis abingdonii. Lineage (NCBI taxonomy): Eukaryota > Metazoa > Chordata > Testudines > Testudinidae > Chelonoidis > Chelonoidis abingdonii. The sequence continues at coordinate 260,183,312 of NC_133769.1, forward strand.
GATATGTACTGTACATGAGCACTAAAACAAAAATATGGGGATTCAAGATATTTATGTTCCCCTGTTTTATGTCTTAAATATTAACATACTTTAAAAATTTCCTCCCCTGGAGTTATTAATATTGTTTACAAACTGAACTCCGGGTAAAAGAGTTTTTAATCTGGGAATATCTACAGCAAATGTATATGTTTATGTTAATATCAATGAGAAAACAGGAGTCAGACAGTACTTCAAACAAACAGTTTACAACATCTATCTATCTATTCTATCTGGATTTTATTAGTATTTAATAAACAAGAACTAACACCCCACAATTATAGGTAACTCATTCTTCCAATAGTATCATGTAGTATGAATAGAAGATGAAGCAATTAGTTCATTAAACACGTTTCATTTACCAGTATGTATCAACCATAAAAGTTAATCATATACATAAATCAAAATCAAGTGCACAGCAGGGTTCTCTTTTAATGTGCCATTACCTAATTGCTTTCTAGCAAAAATTCTCCTCTCATTCTTTCTAATTTTTTTGCTTCCATTTTATAGGATAGAAAAGTGAAAGACAACATTTTAAATTACCATAATATGTCAGAAACAGTAATGACTTTCAATATTTACATAGATGCGTAGTTAACAAGTAATTGATCATGAAACACAAACCTGTGCTTTCTGCAAAGGTGCCATTCGACAGCATAACACTGCACTGCAGTTCCTGCAAATTTCAAGAAAGCGCTCTCTATAGTTATCAGAGCTCCCATCTTCTCTAGGTTTCATTATTAACGATAATGCTGCTCCATCAATAATTAAACCATAATCTTGCATATCAGTTGAAAGCCTGTTGAGGAAGAAAATGCAAGTGAAGAGCTACTGTAAAAAAAAAATATACATGTACACACACATTGTATATATATATATATATACACACACATACACACACATATACACAGAGAGTTCTGATTTGGAAAGAGAAGGCGAGAAATTTATTTACCAAAAAGCAACATTCAAAGGGACATTACCAAGGTAAATATATTTGAAGTGAAAATCCTTCTATGCTGTTCCTAGCAAAATATTTTTAAATTCTAGTTTACTTTTGACTCATTCTGCTTATTTACTTTTGCATTTCACCACCTAGCTAGGACAATGAAACTAGATTGATTCCGTTTCATTTATGCTTTGACTTCCATGCACTAGTATAATGCTATTGTGTTTGGATTTCCAACACTGCAGGGGAATGTTTACAACAAATATGGAAAAAGAAACGCAGCGGTTTTCAAAACTCTGTAAACATTTACATTTATAATAGTTTTTTTCCCCCAACACCACCTTCTGTCTCCACTGCCAACACACAACCTTTTGTTTATTTTTGACAAAAATAGACTAACTACCCCATGATAATAATATATTTTTGACATATTAAAAATTTCCCTCACAGGTGTAGCACCTTGCTACAAGTGACACCTTGAAAACAGCAGCAGCATTAAAGTAGCACACCATTAAGTCAGAATTAACTAGAAAATGAGGCACCCTATTTATTAAGAGCTGACAATGAGCTTGAATGGACAATAAAATATATTCATTCTAGTCTTACACATACAGAATTCCTACAACTAAAATAAAATAAAAAAATAATGTATTTGATTCATATTCATCGCAAAGGTCTTCGTCTAATGGACCTTTGCAATACAAGCTTAAAAAGACATACGTAACTGAACATGCCCAAACTCTTGGCAAGAGAGACAGAGAGAGAATTAATATCTAGGAAATGAGAGCCAGGGAAAACCACTGACCATCAACTCCAAGCAACAAGACCTACATCTGTGCAATACTCTGCCAAAACATAATGCTTGCTAACTGATGCTGTCCCTTTATTGCAAACTTATCACTAGGGTAAAATTGCTATTTGTTTTCATATTAACAAAAAGAACAAAGCAAACACACATACTACTAAGTCCAAAAAACCCAGAAACTGATTTTCCCCCCAAATTTTCAGACAAAAAAAATTTTAGTTTTAACCTTTTGAAGTTTTATGCAGACATTTACACCTATTTTCTGATTCCAAATCTCATTTTTCTTTCTAACCATCCTCTCCCTCCATGCCAAACTGATGAAATCAACCACTTTTCCTCAGATCATCTGCAGCTGCCATTTAATCACTCAATAAGCATAACTCAATATTCTCTGGTTCATAGTATCTTTTAAAAATAAAAATATGTTTTTCATAACCATGATCTTTGTCCATGGTCTATTTTTAGCAGTGGAATGCTTAAAATAATGCAAGTCATATGACAAGCCAGAGGATGAAGAGCGTAAAGATTTTTTGCACGTAACAAGCCTACACGAGCTATTAGTTGCTATAGAGTAATCCACACTCTGGCAACGTAAATTAAACTACAGTATATTGCTGCCATTGCTGTTCTAACAAGCATTTAATTAATTGTGAAATGCCCACCAATTCTTTTCTTGGCTTGAAAGCTGAACTTTCTACATACCCGGAGAAGTTGTCCCTGGTTAAGCTGCCACTGTGCTTTAGGACAGTTTTGCTTAGGTCAAACAATACATCATGTAAACTCTGTTCCTCAATTTTCTTTGTGGTTAGCTCAAGTAGCTGTGTGTTTCTTCTGAAGAGTTTGCAGGCATAGCACGTGGCAGCAGCAGTCTCCATTTTGTCTCCAGTCAGAACCCAAACTTTAATGCCAGCTTTCTGGAGTGCTTCAATCGTGTCAGCAGCTTTTTCTTGCAGCCTGCAGATATCAATTGACAATAAATATTGATAGACTGATTGGAAATGAGAAATTCAGGGTCCTTACAACAAGGTTACTCACCTTTGTAACTGTTGTTCTTCGAGATGTGTTGCTCATATCCATTACATTTAGGTGTGTGCGCGCCGCGTGCACAGCCGTCGGAGAAACTTTTACCCTAGCAACACTCAGCGGGTCGGCTGGGCGCCCCCTGGAGTGGCGCCACCATGGCGCCGCTAAATACCCCAGCCGACCCGGCCACCCTTCAGTTCCTTCTTGCCGGCTACTCCGACAGTGGGGAAGGAGGGTGGGTGTGTGGAATGGATATGAGCAACACATCTCGAAGAACAACAGTTACAAAGGTGAGTAACCTTGTTTTCTTCTTCGAGTGATTGCTCATATCCATTCCAGTTAGGTGATTCCCAAGCCTTACCTAGGCGGAGGGGTCGGAGTGAGACGTGGCAGCCTGGAGTACGCCACTCCAAAGCTGCGTCGTCTCGAGACTGTTGTACCAACGCATAGTGCGAGGCGAAAGTATGGACCGATGACCAGGTCGCAGCACGGCAAATCTCTTGGATGGGCACGTGCGCCAGGAAGGCCGCTGAGGAAGCTTGCGCCCTGGTGGAATGCGCTGTAAGGCGTCCGAGGGGAACATGAGCTAGCGCGTAGCACTGCGAATACAGGCCGTGACCCAAGAGGAAATCCTCTGGGAGGAGACTGGTAGACCTTTCATCCGCTCCGCAACGGCCACAAGAGCTGCGGAGACTTCCGGAAGGGCTTGGTCCTTTCCACATAGAAAGCTAGCGCTCTGCGCACATCCAAGGTGTGTAGCTGCTGTTCCCGCCGAGAAGCATGAGGCTTCGGGAAGAAAACCGGGAGAAAGATGTCCTGGCTAGTATGGAAGGCAGACACCACCTTAGGGAGGAATGCCGGATGAGGTCGCAGTTGTACCTTGTCTTTATGGAAGACAGTGTACGGAGGGTCTACAGTGAGGGCTCTGATCTCCGAGACCCTGCGTGCTGAGGTGATCGCCACCAAGAACACCGTCTTCCACGAAAGGTAGAGAAGCGAACAAGTCGCAAGCGGCTCAAAGGGCGGTAACATAAGCCTGTTTAGGACCAAGTTCAGGTCCCAGGAGGGGGCTGGGTGACGAGCGGGGGGATAAGTACGCTCCAGGCCCTTCATGAAGCGAGAGACTACTGGGTGAGAAAACACCGAGTAACCACCCTCTCCCGGATGGAAGGTGGATATCGCTGCCAGGTGCACCTTAAGGGAGGAAGTCGCCAGGCCCTCCTGCTTAAGGTGCCAGAGGTAGTCGAGGATTGTCGGGATTGACGCCTGTAAGGAGAAGCATCGTGCGATGCGCACCAGGCCGTGAAGCGCGTCCATTTGGCCACATACGTCCGGCGGGTGGAAGGCTTCCTGCTACTAAGGAGGATGCGCTGCACCGAATTGGAACAGCGCAACTCGTCAGCGTTCAGCCATGCAGGAGCCACGCCGTGAGGTGGAGGGATCGCAGGTCTCTGGTGACGAAGTCTCCCGTGGTCCTGTGTGATCAGGTCTGGGACACAGGGGAGGGGAATCGGAGCGGCTACCGACAGATCCAGGAGCGTGGTGTACCAGGGTTGCCTGGGCCACGCAGGCGCGATCAAGATAAGATGCGCCCTGTCCTGCGGAGCTTGAGCAGGACCCTGTGCACCAAGGGAAACGGAGGGAAGGCATAAAGCAGGCGGTGGTTCCAGGGCAGGAGGAACGCGTCCGTCAGCGATCCGGGGAGAGGCCCTGGAATGAGCAGTATTTTGGTGAGAAGAAAATCTATCCCTGCATTCAGCATCAGGAAGGAGAATGCTGAGCCCTATTGTTACTAACTACACTTGTCCTCCAGTCTATATCTGGGAAGTAAAAGTCTTTCATCAATCAGCAACAATTCCAATTAGTATGTAACTTCATTAAAAGACATTAAAGAGGTCTCTATCAGAGTAGCCAGATCAGATCCCGAGCGCGCCCGGACTGTAGCCCACACTCCAAGCACTATCTCTTGGGAGGATCTATAGTAGCAATGGTAATTCCCCCAATGTGATTTGTGATGCACCCTCAGAAGACTCATCGTTCTTTATCGAGTTCATTCACTCCTTGCGTTGATATTACTTGTCACACAAGTAATACACCAGCATCATGAAATATACAAATGACTCGCTAAGAAAGAACCGAACCAGACCTTGTGCCCTTTAATTCTGATGTACTATTGCAGGGGGGGGAGGGACTTAAATATAGTTGAAGCAAGTGAAAGACAGAGTCTTCCAGGAGTATAGTCAATATAAAGAGAACGTCTGGTATAGCCAAAGAGAGTCCCTAAAATTAGACATGTTCATGATGGGGAATAGTTGCAAGCGGTCGAGCAGGCCGCTCTGTGATACAAGCCTACGGTCGTAGCACGGTAGACACCGTCAGAGTGGACAACCAGTATCTTCAATTTGCAAACTAAGCAAAACACAAGGAAGCAATTCTGTGACCATAGCAAGCATGTAAAAGTAAATTAAAATAAGAAGATGATGTGAAATGGGAGCAATGAGTGCATAGCAGTTCCAATTTTGTTATTAGTCTGTATCCATGCTTCAGTGAGGCCTCGGCAAAATTATGCACCCATCATCCTCATTGGTAGCCCTATTGTGCAAAATGCTACCATTACACTCCAGTAGGCACATAAAATGGGTGGCAGTGATATCGAGCTAGCACAACAGAAGATGTCATTACAAATTGTGTGCAATGGGGTAACAAGTATGGACTTTTTAAATACTTTTTCCAATTATGTGCCTGCACAGAGAAGCTGAGTTTGGAACCCTATTAGCGAGTCTTTTGAAGTTAACTTGTTAATGTTTTTGCGCGTTGGTAATTATTTTAAACCACGAACCTCCATTAAAGTTCACTCCATTACCTTAGAGAGACATCATAGTTTATGAATGCTTTATATAGAACCATAATCAATAAAACCTCCTCTGTTCGATGGCTTAATATAAGTAAGTATACCAACTCTTTAGTATAGGATTTAGTTTTAAAAGTCATGGTATTTTTTAAATGGTTTCCAAGTAAATCATATCTGCATATGTAAAACTCTGAAAAACAACAAAAGAACCAGGAAATCACCAGAAAATATACAAACCCTGGTGCACCGCTGCCAAAGTAGTAAGACACATTCTTGGCATTTTGATCGTTATCTCCGCAGTTAGCACTTAAATGCTCTCCATGCAACTGGCAAAGCCTTGCATTTGACTCCCGCAGGTTGAAGAGTACATGAGCCGGGCCGCTATAATGCTTTAAGCTCTTGTTTTCCAAAGAGACTCTTATATATATTGCTGGCCAAAATTGCCGGTACTTAGGTTCTCTGGTCTCGCGCTTTCCTCTTCTCTGGGCGTCCCTTAGATTACAGGGCGATAATAGCTTGCCTCTGGAATCTCAGTTTCCTTAATAGCACGTCCCTAGTGTCCTTGGATGGAGAAGGAAGTGCTGATTAAGGGAGGGACTGGGCCCGCCCTCTACTCTTCCAGGTCCAACCAGGGGCCCTGGGTTGTGGTGAACCAGACGTCGCACCCTAGCTTCGGGTTACTGTCCCCTGGGACTTCCCTCCATCATACCCAGTTACAGCGTGTGGAAGGCGTTCCCGCCTCTCACTTGTCTATACACAGCCTGGTGCCAGACTTGACGCGTAGGGTTTCATGTTGGGGCTTGAACCATCCATCACCGCGAGGCAACTCCTCCAAACCCTCTTCTACTTCTCTCTCTGGACAAACTCGTCTCTATCTGCCAATCTGCAACTTTGCTCCAATCCGCAACCTTTCGCCTTCAACTACCACCCCCTGTCTGACGAAGGCAGAGGGGTTTATATCCCATGACTGGAGTCAGGTGCCTAACTCGGATCAGGTGCCTAATGCCACTAGCGGTTCGAGTTAATCTAAAGCAACCTACCTCCCTTGGCAGGGAATAAGGCCCCTGCTAACACTCTTAGTTGCCCCTCTGCCATGCGTAATCACATATCCCCCCCCTGTGCTCAACAACCAAGGGTTGGACTAACTCGAGACGAGAGCACTGTGGCGTGAGAGACCATCAGCGTTGCCATCAGAGTCCCTGATGGCTCCAATATGGAGTTCCAGAGGTATTTTGTCTGTGGCCTCTGACAAACTGGTCGGAGCGGCTGGGATCTATTTGCAATACCCCATGGACAGCACATCCCTGCACGTAGTGACTGGGGAGCAAGTAATAAGGTGGATTAGCAAGAGAGACAGGAGTGCTGGCAGGCTCAGAGGTGGGGCCAGGAGGCAGAGGAGCCTACAGCTTTTAATCGAAGAGAGTGGCCCCCAAGAAGGGCTGTTACACTGAAGGGGTTCCCCCAGGGACCATTGTGGTGGAGAGAGCACAGGCCTGGAGTCTGTGACCTTTGGGAACAGCGTGGAGATGACCTAATAACCATCTCCTTAAGGAGGAATGTTGTAGAGCTGTACAGAGAGAGAGGGCTTTGCATTGGAAGATACCAAGCAGCTTGATTGCCCAGCTTGAAGAGAATGAATCACTCTAAGGAGCCAGGTTCCTTGTTCCCCACTGAGGTCTGCGAGAGAAGCTGAAAGCAGCTAGCGCCCATGGACTCCACTAACCCTGATCAAACTGAAGTTCCCCATTGGTGGAGCTCGAGACAGTTGGAGTTGGGAATGGAACTAACTGAAGAGGGGTGGAGACATGAGAAGAACAGGAGGACGTGAGAGACAGAGACATGAATTGGTGATAGTGAGCTGAGAAGAGAGAGACCCTACTGTGTGAGTGGGGATGGGGCCCAGGCGGGAGCCCACAGAGGAATTCAGATTAAAGTGGCTTCCTCATTCCCTAGTGCCAGACGGGGCGAAATGAACTGATGGATCATACCGTGCCGAACTCCTCACTGGCCTTGCGTCAGCCGAGCGCGATGCTGAGAGTGAAGGCGGCTTGCCCACGCGAATGGTGAGCGGTGCCGACGCGGCCCGTCACGAGCTGACGTCAGAGCGGGAGCGACGTCCCAGGATGCCGGCGCGGCGACGGAAGTGGACCCATCAGAAAGCGCGGTGACGCGGACCATCCCCCTGAGTGTACCAGGAGGCAGACGGCCTGCGGTAAAGAGGAAGGGCGGCCCTGGAAGCGAATGGCATGGCGCATGTGCCACGAGGGGCACGAGGCCGGTGCCCCCGACCCCCTGACAGCGTGCGTGCGCCCTGAGCCCCCGGACGGGGTCCAGGTCAAGGGCCAAGAGTCTTCTTTGTTCGCCGCCTTGCAATACACGTATCTCCGGCGTTGAAGCAAAGTTAGCTCGACACGGCCGGGTGCGGGAGCTTCCAGGCGCCGGACTCGACACGGCCCATGGGGCTTGGAGTCAAGGGGCCGGTTTAGGCGGCGCGCGCAACCGGGCGTGCCGGGCAGTCTGCCTTGTTGCAGTCTCTGCCTGCGGTGCGGCGCGTAGAGGAGCTGGTCCAGGCTGCCGACTCGGACCTTCGGAGAGAGGGAGCGGCGTGGGGCTTCCTTCGCGTCGTTGCGCCCGGTGTCGAGGAACCTTCGCGATGCTGATGTGTCGGTGCCAAGGGGGCGGCGTCATCACTTGCTGGCTAGTACTCGGTGCGGCGAGGTGCTAGTGCCGCTTCCATAGGAGCTGCCGGAGTCTAGCGCCGCTCTTCTTCAGCGTGCTTAATCCTTGCAAATGGGGCACTTCGAAGTAAGTGCGATCCCAAGGCACTTAAGACAGGATCATGGGATTCCTGTCGGCATTGGCCTATTGCAGGCCGAACACTGCTTAAAGCCCGGCGAGCCAGGCATGGCTACGTAACCGGGCGCGGGGTAGGGGAAGCCCCAGGCCCCGCGAAACTGTTACTAACAAAAACACTAACAACTATAACGTTAAACTGTCAATAACTAATTAACTAGTAAAACAGAACGATAAGTAACAAAGAACCAAAAAACGAGGCGATCTAGGAAAATGCGGAGGTCAGGTAAACTGCACTCCACTGTTCCAAGACGACACGGCGTAAAAGAACTGAAGTGGCGGTCGGCTGGGATTTGCGGCCCATGGTGGCGCCGCGGGCGCCACTCCAGGGGGCGCCCAGCCGACCCGCTGAGCGTTGCTAGGGTAAAAGTTTCTCCGACGGCTGTGCACGCGGCGCGCACACACCTAAATGGAATGGATATGAGCAATCACTCGAAGAAGAATAAAAGGTTTCCATAACACTAACAGTATTTCAGTAAAAGGTTTTAGACACAAGAAGTTTCTAATGTGATGAAAATCATAGCTGGGAATCTGAAAATACTTAAAGACAAAGATCAGCATGTTATAAGTAATGTGTCTTGCCATTTTCAAGCTACTCAAAGGTTTCTGCTTTCATCTTTATTACTTTAAGAATAGGATGTTTCATCTCACCAGATCCAGGGCACGTACAGACACAAAACACATCCAGTATCTTCAATTAGTTGTGTTAAAAAAATAAAATATCTAAGTTGCTGGGTGATAAAAATCAGACACACACATGTCCCTCACAGCACCCAGTAAGTGTATCTTTTGCTCCCCTCACAAACCCTAAAGATTCTCCCTTCATTTCCTCAGACTTCCCATCTGAAAGACTTGCTTCTCCATGATCTTCCCTCTAGCAGATGAAGGGTACACAGGAATACCACTGAGCCCCGTTACACATCAGTGCTGTCCCCAAAAGTGTGAGATTCGCTTTTTTGTTCCCCTGGGGCTCCACAGTCATCATAGCCAGAACTAGTGACAAATGAAGAAGTCGAAGCAATGTCTTCCGAGCAGACCTAATCTTGCTGAGTTTTGTATGCGCTTTTCTGCATGGAGTGAGATTTTATATAAACTCTATTAAAAGGAAATTAAAAGAATATTATTATTGCAAAGCTAAGCACTCCAAACTCAGGAAATGCCAGAATTAAGGTAGATCATGCAACCTTAATCATGGTCTATGTGAGAATATATAGTACAGTATGATTAACAATTCTAGGAATATGCTGACTTTGATATAAACCAAAATGTTCATTACCATTTGTGACTCAAATAAAATGAGTATAGAGATATTTGGGTAATATTCAGGACATGTTAGTCTTCAAAGTTTTATTTTAGTATGGTGTCTATGACTGAAAGAAATAAGCCATACTTAACATTTTTATTTGTAGTAGATCCTAGTCAGAAACATAGTAGTAAAAGTAATAATTTGCAACACATTATCTGAAAATACTGATTTCTGTGTACTTATTATGCATAACTGAGAATGTAGTTAGCTAATTTGTAAGAGATTGATACAAATAAAGAGATTTGTGCCTAATACAAAAAAGGAGGTATAATTATTGCACATCTGGTTCAATGCCTCTGATAATAGGCACATCTTCCCATTTATCACATCATTCAACACAGTCAAAACAACATACTTACTGGTCCTCAACAGCTGTAGCACCAAGCAAAATAAGATCTTTCTCTATCTGTTCATATGCCTCTGCCAGTTTCTTTTCCTGATCATGAAGGGCTAGCTTTGCATTCTGAAGCAGTTTGCACACACTATCATACTCTTTGCGTGTGAACTTTTTATATGCAACACACAGTGTTCGCAGTCCCTCCTAAAAAATATGATAAAAACAAAGAACAATATTTATAGTATAAAAGTCTTAAACACCATTAAGAAAATTTCTGAAAACAGAAGCAATTAATATAATCTAATATTTATGATTAATGTGAACAGTCCCTTTTTGGTTCCTCAATATCTGTTTAGGGCTCTATTATAACATTTGAAGATGACTGAAGGTGCTTGATACATTACAGGGAGAGGTAATTTTAGTCTGAGGAATAAGTAGGCGGGAACAATCAGCAGTTAAGAGTAGGCGGATTGCAAAGTACAAGGTGGAGAGGGTCAAGAAGATAAGTAACATGCGTAGGCAGGAGTTCTCTCAAGCTTTCAGTGACAAAAGTTTTTAACTTTACACAGAAAGAGACAAAGAACCAATTAAGGGACATGGTAAAAATAGCAAGAAAAGTTAATTACAGTTGTAGATTGCTGGACAGTCTGAGAGTTGAAGAGAGAAATAAGGAAGTGCCAAAAAACCGCCAAAATTTCCAGTTAGAGAGATGGGGAGGACAGTGGAGTTATCAATGGAAACAGAGAAAGATTGGAAGTGTTGAGGGAATGATGAAAAATTCAGTTTTTGCCATACTTAATTTAAAATAAGTACTATGACATTCAAGAGAAGATATCAGGATGAGAGGTAAAAATATATGAACCTAGACGAAGGGGTGAGGTCTGGAATAAACAGATAGATCTGACAAGACATCAGCACAGAGATGATAAGACATCATAGGAGTCAACAAGATCACTGAGAGAGTAAGTGTAGAAGGAGAAAAGGAGGGAACCTATGGCAGATTCTGGTCAACACTTATAGAAATGGAGAAGGGAAGATGATCCTCTGAAAAAAAAACAGTGAGGCAGGAGACCCAAGAAAGGAAAGAATAACAGAAGCCCATGTTAGAGAGGGTAGTGATCACAGAGTGAAAAGGCAGGAGAGAGAGTGCGAGAGCATTCCATTTTTATTTCAATTCAATATTGGAACTTGAAAAGAGCCCTGCTGCAATGCCATAGCTGAATTTCAGGACTAGCAGTAAAGCATTTCACTGTGTGTAAATATCATGCATTCACTTTCACACTGCACTACTGCAGGGGTTGAGTACTACTATATTTTTGTAATGGCTTGTGGCTTCTACTGCTGATGAATAGTACTGTAAGCATCCCGATGACTGCCCACAACACCTAGATCAATGGTTCTCAACTGCAGGTCTGTAGTCCCCTGGGGGATCGAGAGGCAGTTTCAGGGGGTCCATGAAGCAAAGCTGGCATTAGACTGACCGAGGCCTACGGCTGAAGCTTGGAGCCCTGAGTCCTGGCACCCACTGAGGTGGAAGTTCTGAACCCCCCTGGCTCAGCAGCGGAAGCCCAGAGCTCTGAGGTCTCCCTCTGCCCCCAGCTGGGCCTTGGAGTTTTTGCATGTTGGTGGGGTCCTCCGAAAGAAAAAGGTTGAGAACCCTGACCTAGATCATATCCTTCCACTCGCTGAAATAGCAGAGCACAGTGCCAAGGATAAAAACAAGCAACAATCACCAAAAATGAGTTGGAAATTTTAAGGCAACAGGATTTCACTTGATCACCAACACTTCCAGACTTGAGATATGGATATTGCTCTCCACAGAACAGTACTGCAAGAGTAGTAATTATCATACTCCTAGTAATTTGGTGTTTCCACTTTCTATTTTGATCATGACCAGGAAGCACAGATTTGAGTATATTAATTTGGTCTGGATTACTTCAGATTTGATCTGAACTGGTTTACATACCCTTAGAAACAATAGTGCTATTTATGACAAACTATCATTGTAAGTTACCTTTGTACTGTTAAATAGTACCTTTAATGTAACCTGAACACTTAAAGGAATTTCCCATGAATCTAACTGACAAATAAATATAAACAAGTCTCTTACAGTTTGATAGGCATTACCGGACGATTCTGCTCTATAACATAACCTACCTCTGTTACCATTTTGGCTTTATATATTTTAATCCATGAGTAGAATTTACTGAAACAGAAGGTAGGTAGCCTATGTATAAATAAGAAGGGCAATGTGCTCTTTTTTAATTATGACCATAAGGAGCCACGAGGAACAAAGCCAAGAATGTTTATTAATAAAGTGATTAACTCATCTGAGCCAGTGCCCAGAACCCAGTTGTCAAAGATGACTGAATTCAGTTTTTAAAGAGGAAACAACATTTTTCCATTTTTGGAAGGGAACATATACATAAGAGGATGAAATTCCTCCCTGTGAAGATGATCAGAACAAGGCCAATGCATTAAATGCCACATAACCCATGTACAGGTCTTGATGCTGGCTCTCTGCACAAAGGTGAATTTTACCTAAAAATGAACATAATGCATAAACAGAAGAAAATGAATTTTATTTTTTTTGCTTTGTTAGATCAACAGAATCGTCTTTTTTGGACAGAAGAGCAAGTCAGTTAATTGGAAATGGAAGGACCGCAGGTCTTGCCCTTGGTGTTACTGTACTTTGCTTTAGTAAATCAGAAAATCCTAGCTCCTAATCTGAATGTTTTAGGCTAATCTTCCCCTGGTTAAAGCCTGGACAGTTTATGGTTGTAGCGCTTTGCCCATCAACTTAGATTATACATTTGTACCGATCATAGAATCCTCTTTATTTTTGGTACTTTTGGTATTTTGCAATTAACAACTACAATCACCTCTCAATTTAGTTCACCACTTTGAGACAGCACACATTAATAGCCACTGTTTGAAGAAGTTAGCTTGAGATGAGGCTCTAATAATTTTACTCCTTCCAGTCACAACAATTTGGGCAACTAATTTTGAGATTATATTGATAAATTGAACTTGCTTCTTGTAAAAATCTTCCATTTTCCCTAGCAGTATATTGTCCTGGACACAGAATCTGAAGTGTTATTTTAATGTAAGTCAGTAAAGTCTACATGACAAAATGAATAATATAGTTTTAGTAATCTTTCAATAGAGAGGGAAAGGACCAGATCAATATTGAAAACATGATTCAGTTTAACTGTTCCAGTTTAGTTGACTGCTAAGACTAGATTCCAGCAATGACCTTTCATGTTGGTTCAAACTTTTGTACTATGGACTATATTAGAATAAGGAAGCGTTTTATTTCTCAGTTAAATTATGTTGTCAGAGGGAATATATTTTAAGTGGTATTTAATGTTATTATGGAAGATTAATCAAGCAAAATAAAGACAAACCTGCTCTCTACAAAGTTACTTATACACAATCCAAAAAGGACAATCATCAGGACATCTATGAGATACCTATCATTTATCATAGCATGTGAGCCAATTTGCTGCCTGTATGCTCTTGCAGAAGCTGCTATATTTAAGAATTTGTCATAAATGCAATTATCCAGGATGAAGAAATATTGAGGCTGATGGTCTTGATTCTCTCTCAGACTCTTCCAGAATTTGGATGGATATAGTATATTAAATTGCTAATGAAACTGCAAGAGCTTCTTCCACCTCTAAATAACCATCCTCTCACAGGGGAGAAAGCTATTTTATATAGTAAAGCTTAGTAATGTGCTCTGGGAAAGAGTTTTAAAGAGGAAATCCAGCTTTCCTCTAAAACAGCAGATAACATGGATGGACATTTCTTCACTTTCTGTAGTAATACCTGTTTTCAGTCTCAGTATTTGATGCCAATCGATGCTATCTTATTTTAAAAGAGATAATAATTTATTTAAATAGCTTTTGTTGTTTTTTTAATGTCATATGAGACAAGTATTTATAACCCCTAATCCTATCTTTCAAGTAACCAAGTTAGATATTTTCCCCAAAGGAATCAAGCAAGCTCATACTTCCTTTTTAGTGAGCAAAAAATGTATGTTGTTGTATTGCTTCCTCATAACAAGAACATTTACAGCTAAATTATGTTCTAATGGTTTCTCTCTCAGGAGATCTTGTGAAGTAATCTAAAGCCAGTAAAACTATCAGATGCCAATGCTGGAGACTGAAAGTGGGGGTGGGATTTTCAATAGGAGTTTTACCATTGACTTCAGTGGGGAAGAGTTAGGCCAAAGTTCAGCACTTTTTAAAAACCTCACCTCACACTGCTAATTAACTAGTTCTAGATTAGCCTCACCACATAATTAGCTTGTAAATATCCTTCAGAATAGGGGTTCTTAGTGTTTATTAGGCACTGAGGCAAAATCATCCCTCAGAGGAAAGGGTGCAGAGGAGAGAGGGGGCTCACTTTTGTTGGCAGCTACTGCTACAGGGGCTATGATGAAGAGTCATCCTTGCACTCAGAAGGACTGTAGCTGCGTCCAGGTCTGGCACAGCGGTGGAGGCTCCCTGAATCCTCCTCCCCATTTTGGTATACAACGCAGGACCAGGAAATACCATTTAATATTTAATCTTACCACTGCATTGCGCTCAACTCTTGATCGTATTTGGTCTATTTTGCCTTCTGTAACTCTAGGAAATATAGACGAATCTGCTCCCTTACAAAAGAGAAAAATGTCACCTAAAAGAGACAAAATACAAAGTTTAAAATGGTTACAATTTATTTTCTCAACTTTTTTTTAAATCAGGTCAAATATCTTTAGACAGTTTCTTCAGACATACATTGTTCTGAGAGTGCTAATTACCATCTTAAAATTCCAAAGCATCACTGAAAGAGCAGAAAGAGCAAAGCATAAAGAAAAGAACACTCTGGTGAGACCCAGTTGAATTCAAAATCAAGACAAAGATCACAAACCACTAACCCCCTCCCCCAAAAGCAAACCAAATTCAGGACATGATATTTCTACCTGCCACTGATCGAACAATCACACTCATTCGCCTCCTTACAGAATCAAAACTCAACATCTCTAACAATTCAAACCTGAAAGAGAGAAAAAAAAAAAACGTTTTGAAGTAAGCCTGTTTTTTCACATAGCTAAGCTAATCCTAGATAATCATTTGTAAGTTCTGCCACATTGAACAAAGTAAGACGCAGTCAGTTAAGGAAAAATGGGTGAGCCCCCTGGCAACTAGACCAGGAGTTTTGGCTGGATAATGACTGCATGATGGAGTCCAGTATCCAGTCACTGACAGCAGCCAGTACCCAGAGGAAGATGAAAGAAACCCTGTAACACAGGGATATGGAATATACTACCCACAAGGAAAGTTTTCTTCTAGTCCCCAATAGCTAGAGGTTGTCTTATGTCTTGAAGTATGAGGGTTTATAACCGTCAGATGTTTTAGGATTTTTAAAATTTATTATAACACTGAATATTCTTGTTTTCTCCAAAGGGAAATGACACTCCTAACCCGAATAAATCCCCACCCAACACCAATATTCCCCTCTACCTTCTCCATACCATTCATTTAATGTATTTTATCAGGTCCCTTTTTACTATTTTTTTTTATGAAGTAAAGAGTCCCAATTTTTTTTCAATATAAACATATCTTTAACCCAAGTTCTGATCTCTGAAAGGCCCTTCTCCGTAAATATTTTACTCAAGAAAAATGCTCTAATCATTAGACAGACTACATCATATTGTTTTCACTTGTTTAATCAGAGAATTTACTCAGTTCTATGTTATTAGAGTCTGGACTTTAAAAAAAAAAATCTACATAAGGCCACAATACTACTTTTGTTTGAAGTCAATGGTACAAATCTAGCAGGAAACTGAATCAGGCTTATGATTGCAAAATGCAATGAACAGTGGAGTAAGTTCCAAGTATTTTTTAGTACTTCCATACTTCAACTGCCAAATTATTACTGTGCCTCCATTTGCTTACAAATTTAGCTATAAATATCAGAGTCTTATGTTACTTAACAGGAATGAAACCAATGGGGTACTATACAAATATAGATTAACATTTTCAAAAGCACTTAAATCCCACAGAAAGTTAACAGGATGTAAGTGCTTTTGAAAATTTTACTCAAAAAAAGGATCTACAGAATTTATTCTACAGTCCCAGAGAATTTAGCAAACTAGAGTATCCTTTCTGTAAATTACTTGAACCATCTAAATGATTTTCCAGCAGAGAGATAATTCTCCATTAAATTAAATAGGATTGTTTAAAAAAAAAATGGAAACAGATGAAGCCATATTAATTTTTCTATACCATAAAAAGACCATTTTGCCTTGGACTATCTTGTTATACTTTTGCTGTTTTCCCATTTTTCCCATTACATAGTTTCTCAAACTGTCAGAGTAAGTGAAAACAGAAAACAAGAATTCCTGTAAACTGTAACTATCAGTAAAGCATTAACCTTCTTCTACTAAGTGGATTATTATTTCTCACAGTTTTTGGTTTACAAATGAATATACTTAAGGAAAGAAAAAATTGCTGTATACACTATTGATAAAATTCATTTCCTCAGTCCCAACCAGTTTACGTTTCCACAACCACTCACCTCTCAATATCATTTTTTGGATTTAAAATTTCCATAAAGTTGTCCTTCAGCCTTAAATATGTGTAACCAAGCCTGCAAATTTGAATGCAAATTCAGACAAGAAGAGATTACAAGTAATACATTCATAATTACGCAGTTTACCGTGTTGTAAGTACTTAAGAATTAACTTTAGCTTCTGAAATAGAAATACCTTGTTTTGATTTCATTCTTCTCAGCATACAGTAGTAATCCTTAGCCATGATAGTAAACATCACGTTTATATGATTCTGTAAATTTGCCTTTTAATAATATTTCTCTGCTGAAATATATTTTCAGCTTCAATTAACTGAATATCCATATTCAAAATTATTTTGGAGACCTAAAAACTATCAAATTACACACATACCTCTGTATTCCTTCAACTAAAGCAACTTCATCAGGTGATGATGATATATACACACAAGACCTTCCGGACAATTGGGCTCTCTTTAATCCATCTATATTGTCATCCTCTTTCACTTGAACAGTGTGACAAAGACAAAGTGCCTGAAAAAATAGCTCCTCTCTCTCCTAATAAATAAAAAGGAAACTATTGTCGTTATACGGTATTACTCTGAAAAGGGATAAGAAAAATGAAAACAAAAACAAAAGAAAACCTAATCTTCCTTCTAAATTATTCTGTTTTGTAGGAGATTGGAACCACTTATTTGATTTGGGCTTGTACCTAAAACCAATTATGAATATTTTTGATAGGTGATACAGTCTCACATGGTGGCTAATTCTTTACTAGGAATTGGAAGCTAGCCCTACCTGTGACTAATCAAGCTTCCTCCTAAATGATGTCATAAAGCCAGGATCAGGTGACAGCTTGAAGATTATCTGGTCCTCCTAAAAGCCAGCAAGCAGCTCAGGAGAGCAGCAGGGAGTAAGACGATTCCTGTTAAGAATTCTTGGATCAAGGGAAATAGCCTATTTCATATGCAACTCTCAGACAGAAGTGTAATCTTAAAAGGAGCAGGACGGATAGGTGCAGGTTGCAGGAAGGTTCCTGCGGGAGTCCCTGGGACAGGGGAAGGAACACACATTATATAGGATTCTCAGGGTAAGGGGCTGCAAGCAGCAGGCTAAAGGTAAGGAGAGTAGAGAGAGGCTTGCCCTGATTCTCAGGCAGATGCCTGTGGAATATACTCCTGTAGGGAGTAGACAGGACATGAGTGACATGATAAACTTTCTCTCAGCACCCAGGTCTTTCTGAGGGGTGAGTTTCTGACTGTTCTGTTGCAACTCTGACAGGTGTTTACAGTACAATAGCAGAGCATGTTTTTAGGGGTCTTAAATCTAAGCTGAGAGCCAGAAAAGCATTGGGTCTGGACCTTTGGGCCTGGTCTACACTACGCGTTTAAACCGAACTTAGCAGCGTTAAACCAATTTAACCCTGCACCTGTCCACACAACGAGGCCTTTAACATCGATATAAAGAGCTCTTTAAACCGGTTTCTGTACTCTTCCCTGAGGAGAGGAGTAGCGCTGAAATCGGTATTGCCATGTCGGATTAAGGTTAGTGTGGCCACAAATCGACGGTATTGGCCTCCGGGCGGTATCCCACAGTGCACCACTGTGACCGCTCTGGAAAGCGATCTGAACTCGGATGCATTGGCCAGGTAGACAGGAAAAGCCCTGCGAACATTTGAATTGCATTTCCTGTTTGCCCAAAGTGGAGCTCTGATCAGCATGGGTGGTGATGCAGTCCCAAATCCAAAAGAGCTCCAGCATGGACTGTACGGGAGATAGTGGATCTGACTGATGTATGGGAAGACAAATCTGTTCTATCTGAGCTCCGTTACAGAAGACAAAATGCCAAAGCATTTGAAAAAAATCTCCAGGCTATATGATACAGAGTCCACAGCACAGTGCTGCATGACATGCATAATGGAAAGCCAAAGAATCAAATGGACGCTCATGGAGGGAGGGAGGGGAGGGACTGAGGACTCCAGCTATCCCACAGTCCACAGCAGTCTCCGAAAAGTATTTGCATTTTTGGCTGAGCTCCCAATGCCTGTAGGGTCAAACACATTGTCTGGGGTGATTCAGGGTATATCTCCATTTTACACCCCCTCCCCCGCGTGAAAGAAAAGGGAAAAAAGTCGTTCTTGATTTTTTTGTGACCCTATGCTTACTGCAATGCTGCTCTGGTAGACGCAGTGCTGCGGCACTGAGCAGCAGCATCTCTCCCTCACTTTAACCCGGTGCAGACGTACACTGTAAAAGAGGAGTGATAGCTCCCGTCACATCCGTGAGTGCTCCTGGCTGGCAATACAGGTGAGGTCGTGCTTTGTGTATTTGCGCCTGGGTGAAAATGAGGAATGATCAGTATTCTCGGCAGATGGTAGCAGACGGCCTGTAATCTGGTCCTCAGTCATTGCAACTGGGTCTTGAACTCCATCAGCCCCCCCCCTTTATGTCTATAGGAAAAGATTTGTACTGCCTGGACTATCATAGCAGCGGGGATGCGTCTCCCCTCATTTTTCTCACTAGAAAGTAAGGTTTTTGTTCATGGCATTTTTTATTAAGTTCACACAACAAATGGGGGGACACTTGCATCGTAAGCCCAGAAGGGTTGGGGGAGAAGGGAAGGAACAGGTGGGTTGGTGCAGGGCACCCCCTAGAATGGCATCAGCCTCATCCATTTCTTGGATGTGACAGAGCGGCTGTGCTCCTCTGGTTCTCTTGATGCACTTTGCTCCTTAAGTAACTTGCCCCATTTCAGGGCAGTGACTGACTCTTAATTTTTAGATAAAACAAAAGGAGGGAATGATTCCGGGAGATCCATTCCATTTTTGTCTTGCGCCCCAGCCAACTTCAGCGAAGGCCATGCCAGGAACCCATGATCAAACAAGCAGCAGATGGTACAAATGGATATAACCATCTCTGCTACATGCAAAAGGCCAAAGTGAATGCTGCTGTGTAGCACTGCCAGTGACTGGCATTGGTCAGCGCGAATCCATTACACATACGGTGACGTGAAAGCCAAACGGGCTTCATGGTTGCCATGCATGGTGTCTCCCAGGAAAGAGTCCAGGGAAAAAGGGCGCAAAAGATTGCTGCCGGTTGCTCTTCATGGAGGAAGGAATTAGTGGATGACATTTACCCAGAATCACCGTGACACTGTTTTTTTGCAATCATCATGCACTGGGATTCCTCATCCAGAATTCCAATGGGCGGGGGAGACTGTGGGAACTATGGGATTGCTACGGGATAGCTACCCACAGTGCAACGCTCCAGAAATCGACGCTAGCCTCGATACATGGACGCACACCGCCGAATTATTGTGCTTTGTGTGGCCACGTGCACTCGACTTTATACAATCTATTTTACAAAACCGGTCTATGTAAAATCGGAATAATTCTGTAGTGTAGACGTACCCTCAGTGTTGTCAGATGGGTGTGTAGACTTCAGCGTCCTGCATAGCTTGCAACAGCCCCTTGCTGGTTGCTCATACAAGGGATGCTTTGGTAGGGGATTTTGGGAGCTGGGGCTAAATCTTTAAAGTCAGTTGCAGGGATTGACTAAAGACAGCCTCTCTTTATGTATCTTAGGCCTCTCTGAGAGCAGCTTGGGAACCACACCAAAGAGGTAACTGCTAGTTCCTGGGCAGTTGGTTGGGGTTCTGTTTTATCCCAATGAAGGTTGCTAAGTTAAGCCAAAGAAGAATTGCAGCCTGTGCTCTAATTACACTTTGGAGTCTGTCCCTTTTTTCTGCAAAGGAAAAACTGCAACTGTGCAGAGAATTGAGTCACCCAGAAAAAAGCTTCACAACCAACAGTGAGATCACAACTTCAAGGATAAAAACCTCTAGGCTACAGAATTACAGCAAATAAAACTTAAAAAGGCACCATTTTGCACTATTTTAAATTTATGAAGGCTATATAATATGCGCTTAGCACCCATTTTTCCCTTTTATCATAGTTTTTGTCTTATACTATCATGACAGATTTCTACTTTAATCAGTCAACTAACTTATTATAGATGTTTAGCTATTAACTTGGTAAAGTTTCATATTTTAGTTTTCATTTAATGATATTTTACAATTTTATAAAGTGGATTCTCTTGGACATTTCTTGGTAAGCAAATAAATCCCTTAGGGCTTGTCTACATTTACATTTTATAGTCCTTTACCTTGCTGGCTCGGGGGGTGAAAAATCACCCCCCTTAGCACAGCAAGTCTGAGCGCTTTAAAGCACTAGTGTGGACAGGCTCCGAGTGCTGGGAGCCATGCTTCCAGAGCTCGAAGCTAATTCCCTCAGGGAGGGATTACCAGGAGAGCTGAGAGATTTCTCTCCCAGTGCTCACGCGCAACCACACTCGCACTTTAAAGTGCTGCCGGGGGAGTGTTCCCCCTGCAGTACTTTGAAGTTTCCAGTGTAAACACACCCTTAGACTAAACTACAAGAGGAAAATATTTATGCTGTGATACATTTCCACCAGAAACTACTTAGTCTACTAAAATCTCTGGGACATTATATTTATAGCTTTCTTTCCAACATAAAGATCAGTTCATTTTCATATATTTTTTTTTTTTTAAGGAAGCATCGTACTTTCCCGCTTCCTCCTGGAGAAGAGTCGATCATATCAATGCCTGTACAATCATGGAGGATTTGCCCATTACAGATGACATGAGGTATATAAACATGCCCTTCAATGCAGCATTCTATGAATTCCATATTGTTCTCAGTTAACGTTCCCGTTTTATCTGTGAAGACATACTCAACCTGAAAAGAAATAAATTAATTAAAGAGAACTGAATATATTGTCAGACACTGAGAATGTCTCTGTTCATAACTCAAGTTGTATAATTTTCAAGCTCTTAGCTGCTGGTCCTCAACAAAGAAGAACACAATAGCGTCCTCTGGGGTGTCAACTTTTGTCAAATACAGGCAGCACCTGAAAGGTTCTACAGTACATGAGACAGCTGCAGAACTAAGTTTCACCTGACAAAGAATGTATGTGAGACAGAAGTGAAGCACTTAATCCATTTTTCTCAGTTCCATCCTCCTCCTTTCCCATGTTAAATCCCTTATCTGCAAGAGCTATTTCTGGAAACAGGTTGCACATGGCTTACACCTGTCAATGACTTGATATCTGATGCATAAGCCCAGATTTTGATTATAGTTATACCAATGTAAATCCAGAGTGACTACAATGATGTCAACAGAATTATTCAAGCATTACATACTAATGTGTATGTAAGTGATTTGTAAAATCAGAATCTGGACCATAGCAATTATGCAAAAACAGACAAAACATAGTTATAGTGTTACAGTGTAGGTCTAGCAACTGCACTCTTCACCTGAACATTAATTTTTATTTTACCTTCCATAGAGCTTCATGGAATTCAAAACCCACTGTGGTAAAAAGAAAATGAAACATGACCTCTAGCAGGGACAACTGATATGTCAGACTACTATAACAGCTTAAAAGTGGGGTGGGTTTTTTGTTTTTTTTTTGAGTAACTGACAGCAAGCCGTGCCAAATATATCATTTAAACTAATGATGTTAATAATTGGTTAAGCAATACTTCTCCCAATTACTATTAATCATAATGTTTAAAAGCCTTTGAAATTATCACACATGTTAAAAGAACTAAGTTGATCCAACAGAAGGTATTTATTACCTCACCAATACCCTGGAACTGACATGGCCACAACAACACTGCATACAACGAAGTCCACTAAGTTTGGATGCACAACTTGACAAACCTCAGACCTGAACTTCAGAGGCTCTGAGCACCTACAATTCTCACCAACCTTCCACTGATTGGGTGGTCAGTATCTCTGAAAATCGAGCCTTATGGGTATCAAGTTGGACATCTAAAACTGAAGAACACTTTTGAAAATCCAGACCAAATCTCGAACAGCACATTTTGAAGTGACAAAAAATTCATTATAAAAGCCCAAAATGACCATAATTAGGTTATTTTTCTTGAAGTGTTAGAAACTATTGGTACATTTTTATCATAAATTAGAACTTCTATGAGGAATTTACCTGTCCTAATTCCTCATTGAGGTCAGAAGTATTCACCAGAGGTCCTTCACCTGTATCCTCATCAAACATTTCTTCATCCCAAGTGAGGAAATAAGAACCAAGAAACTTCTGCATTTCCACTGTGACATACATTGATACAGGAATAATGTAGTTGAAAAGAACCATGAATGCAAGGAAGTCTGTAAATGCTCTAAGTATCTGCCAAAAGAAACAAAACCAAAACATTGATTTCTCATTAATCAGTGGAAATTAAAAGATTAAAATGGTTATTTACGCGTTTATCTTTCAAATGTCTTTCAAACTATTTAGTTGAACCATTTAAAAAAAAAAATCTTCTCAGTTACTGTCAACCCTAAGCTTACATTTCTGCATTTCTCCATCACTGTCATTTTCTCTCCATGCTTCACTATACAGTGAAGTCAGAAACTGGCACATTTTTATACATCTGTTATGATTCTAACTTCACTACTAATCAAGCATGAGGAAGAAAGAGCTTTGAAGGAGAAACCAAATTTGTAATTCTCGTAATGAAGTTACATATCTATGTATTACAAAATTCTAGAGTTTCAAATGAATGACTACCTATGAATGATGAAAAATTAATATTCACAGAATATCAAAAAAGAAAAACCAAAATGCCAAGGAAAGGCGACAAGGTTTGCTGATTTGTACAGATTACAGGCATTTCCCATATTTCAAATAAAGGGCCTCCCTGTCTCAATGAAATAGCAAGGTATTCACATGTATATATTATTACTTTAATGTTTTCTCCATTGATAATAAATGACAATTTTTAAGCAATTTAGAAATAAAGGACTGAATTGTGCAACCTTTACTCCCAACAGTAAGCCTAGCAATCACAGTTACTAAGATCACACAAGTATTACTTGTGGGAGTAAAGGTTGCAAAATCCAGTCTTATTGGTAAGAAAATTTATTTATGTGAAGACAGGCTGCAAAATGATGCCCAAAACTGAGAGCTAAGAGTTTAATACTTATTTCTCAATAACTAATACCAGCAACAAGAAAACACAAACTTTCAATTTAGGTGGATTTTTAATACTGTACCAACTGAATACTAAACACTATTACTATATAGTCTCTTTAAGCTGGATGTTTGCTCAAACGTAATTTTAAAGTGCAGAAAGACAAAATACAAGCTTTTCCAAACTGCACTGCCAGTATTCTCAGCAAGGACCAGGGGAAATAATTCATGACTGATAGTCACTCTTCACTAGGATCACTGGAGACATGTGAATTTAGAGTGTTCTGAAACTATTTTGGTATTTCAAGTGTTTTCTTCACAAGATAAATTTTCATTAAAATATTCTGCAAATTATGGTTGCACAGATCTACTTCTGAAAGAACAATGACAGTGTTGTATTTATCAATCTACAGGAACCGATAAGACAGACATGGTGGGGCACGATATAACAGTCCCACTTATGGTACATTTTTACAGCATGAGGGGCTAACAGGTGTAAACTGCCTCATTCATCTCGGGGTCATTAACTTTGTATATGACCATACCAATTTAAAATGTCAATACTGTTTACTATTTTACTGCTGTTCCTTTTAGTATAAAAACTTCGCTATTGTATTTGATGCAGTATAGTTGGATTAATTCAAACGGACATGCTCCAAGAATCAGGTTCCATTGGAATGTGGTATCAAATATTTGAATTTTGTTTCAGTTCTTATAGGGGAATAGAAGGGAGAAGAGAGAGACAGGTGATGATATGGGAAGGCCTCTGGAAAGAGATTGTGGTGAGAAGTCAAAGAAAGGACTCCAAAAAAATATCCAACAAGTTCACTTGATTTGTTCTAAATGCCAGTGAATTTTATAAATTTTCCTGTAGATATCCAGTGGCTCTAGTAATCCCTTAAGTGATTCTCAGAAGTCCTGAAATGGTTTCCCCTCAGACAGTCAAAATTACTTCTAATCAATAGAAGCTCATCCTCAAATTTCAGAGATCTATTCATAAGCTACCATATAAAAATATATCATATCCCACAATTTGCCAATAGCTTCTAACATTCCGTCATCTATTTTATTAATATGTTTACTTTAGACAAACAACTACAATTTATTCAATATTTATTTTTAAAATAATTAGCTACCGCACCAACGGGATTTGCTTTCCTCTAACTGATGTAGCAATTTTAGCCTCTCAACTTTTCAGTTTTACTATTATCTATATACTATTTAAAAGGCACTACTTAAAAGTTTTTCATGAAACAAGTGTTAACGAAACAGAAAATGTATAAAACCAAAAAGATTGCAGGGTACCTCCATTTGAATTTAGGATAGCATGGAAATATGTTATCCAAAGACTTAGAATTAAAAAAACTAACAAACAGAACAAAAACAACAGATCAGCATAGCATGGTCAAGCGTTGTATCTGCACTTAACATTCAGAAATATATTTTAACTAGTGTGTGCTAAATGCACAAAAAACAAGGGGGCAAAGAGTCATTCAAAAAGTAACAGATATGAAAAACTAGTTTTTCATATCTTCTTAAAGTCATGCTAGCCAGTTTGTCTCCATTGTGATGTCACACATACCATGAAGCATCATTAACTAACAGAGCCAGTCAATATGGGTCTGGTAAGTGACACTTTTTCAGTAATATGATGTCCTCTTGAAAAAAATATTTCATATACTTTTTAAAAAATAGCTTTTAAAAAATGTTATAGAATAGCTTTAAAAAATATTTTAAAAATAAAACATTTCTCTAACTCTACACCAACCCATAATACACTTCAAGAGCAGGGCTTCCTGTTATCCGTAACGTCATACAATCATGTATTCTGAGATTACAGTGGAATGGAACTGTAACAATCTCAGAGGAACTAAAATAAAAATGGCAAGTTTACACTTTCCTAGTTACTATATGTTCCGCCACACTTTTCTATTTAGAATACTATAAAGAAAATTTTTTACATGTGTCACTCTTGAATATCTTGAGAGAAAATTATATGTTACACAAACACACAGTAATTTTCCATACCAGGTTTCTTTTCCTTTCTGACTCTGTTTTCTGATTATACCATGGTTCATCACGAAATGGATCACTCTGCCAGACATACTTCAGGGTAGTATTTATTACTGCTTTACTGATCAGAATACAGAGGTATACAATAAGGAATACATTCATTGATCTAAAACAAACAAAAAACAACAACAACTCTTTCATTAGTATATAAAAATGTACAGAGTTTATGAAAACTTTATACTGAAGCTCCTTAAATCTAATTAGTATTCCTTAACAAATCTAATAATGTTATGATGTTAAATCAGTTCTCTACAGTATTTCTCCAGCGGAGAATAATATCACTAAAACCTGGTCTAAACTTAAAAATTGACCAGCATAACTTGATCACAGATTTTATACAAAAAGAACAGGAGTACTTGTGGCACCTTAGAGAATGTCTAAGGTGCCGCAAGTACTCCTGTTCTTTTTGCAGATACAGACTAACACGGCTGCTACTCTGAAACCAGATTTTATACACATTTTACCAATGTTACTATGCTGGTAAATGCACTAGTGTAGATGCAATTACATTGGCATAACTACCCTTATACCAGGAGAGCTTATATTAGTTCCCTGAACCAGCACAAACTACACTGGTATAAGCACTTTTATACTGATACAACTGCATCCACACTCAAGATTTTGCTCGTATAACTATACCAATATAATGGCAAAAACCTCCTCGTGCAGATGAGGCCTAACTTTCATCTCAAAGCAAAAGAAAACAAAAATGGTGTTATTAACATCAGTGATGGGCATGAACTGAAAGCTCTGACCTGTACACCTTTAACAATAAGAACAGCTCCTTCACCCCTTCCTAGCAGTTGTGAAAGGAAACAGGAGGTACACAGGCTGATCACCATAGTTTGCTTAAGCAAAGGCATCCTATCTGCCACCAGGGTAAGGTTTGGGGCTGATAGTACAATAAGACTATATAATAATCCCCGATATCTTTGGTAAATGACAACCAGTATCAGCCCACTAGCTGCTACTCCCCTTACAGATGACAGTGTGTTCAGGAAGCAACAGGCTTCCTTTTCAATAAAAACGGTTACTTTTTGTAACTATTGTTCTTTGAGATGTGTTGCTCATATCTATTTCAGTTAGGTGTGTGCACGCCGCGTGCACGGATATCGGAAACTTCTTCCCTAGCAGCTACCCGTTGGACTGGCGCCGATATGGCGTTCTATATAAGACCCTGCCGGCCCGACCCCACTTCAGTTCCTTCTTGCAGGCTACTCCGACAGAGGGGAAGGTGTAGGGGGGAAATGGAAGAGATATGAGCAACACATCTTGAAGAACAACAGTTGCAGAAAAGGTAAGTAACCATTTTTTCTTTGAGTGATTGCTCATATCAATTCCTGTTAGGTGACTCCCAAGCCTTACCTTGGAGGTGGGGTCAGAGTCAAAGAACTGCAGATTGAAGAATCGTTCTGCCAAAGGCCACATCATCCCTAGAGTGCTGAACGATGGCATAGTGGGATGTGCACCGAGGCCCACATGGCAGCCTTGCAGATTTCCTGGAGGGGAACGCATGCTAGAATGGCTGCTGATGATGCCTGAGCTCTCGTGGAGTGAGCTGTGACCGCAGGCAGAGGGACGTTTGCCAAGTTGTAGCAGGTACGAATGCACTCTGTGATCCACGAAGATATTCACTGAGAGGAAACCAGAGTGCCTTTCATCCACTCCATGAT
Source organism: Chelonoidis abingdonii (assembly GCF_003597395.2). Classification (NCBI taxonomy): domain Eukaryota; kingdom Metazoa; phylum Chordata; order Testudines; family Testudinidae; genus Chelonoidis; species Chelonoidis abingdonii. The sequence goes on from NC_133769.1 coordinate 260,210,786, forward strand.
GGCGACAAATAACTGGGTTGTTTTATGGAATGGCTTTGTTCGGTCTATACAGAAGGTGAGGACCCTTCTAACAGAGAATGGAGGCGCTATTCCTGAAGGTCAGCATGTGGTTTTGGGTAGAAAACCAGCAGGAAGATATCCTGACTCACATGGAAACAGAACACCACTTTTGGCAGAAAAGCTTGGTGAGGTCTTAGCTGAACTTTATCTTTATGAAAAATGGTATAGGACAGTTCACATGTGAGAGCCTGTAGTTCGGACACCCGATGTGCGGAAGTGATGGCCACTACGAAGGCGACCTTCCAGGAGAGAGAGAGAGAGAGAGAGAGAAGAGTGAGCAGGAGGCCAGCAGCTTGAAAGGGGGGCCCATAAGGCAGGAGAGACCCAAGTTAAGGTCCCATGCAGCCATGGGCGGCTTAGTTGGAGGATGAATTTTTTCCAAGCCTTTGAGGAAACGCCACATGACTGGGTGTGCAAACACCGAGCGCCTGTCTGCGCCTGGGTGGAATGCAGAGATGGTCATGAGGTGAACCTTAAGGGATCCAAAGGCTAGGTGCTGGTCCTTCAAGACCATCAGGTAGTCCAAGATGCATGGGATCAAAACCTGGAGCAGGGGCACCTGCTGCTGAGTGCACTAGCTAGAAAACCTCTTCCACTTAGCCTTGTATGTAAGCCTATTTGACGGCTTGTGATATTCCAGGAGCATTCACCTTACCGAGTCCGAACAGGCGCGATCAGCCTGGTTCAGCCACGGATCCTCCAGGCTGTGAGGTGGAGCGACTGAAGGTCCAGGTGTACCAGATGACCGTGGTTCTCCGAGATGAGGTCGGGGCTGAGAGGTAGGTGTAGGGGAGCCTGAATTGACAGATCCAGCAGGACCAAGTACCAACACTTGCGCAGCCAGGCAGGGGCCACCAGTATGATGTCCGCCTTCTCCTGGTGGACCTTGAGGAGCACCTTGTGGACCAGTGGGAATGGTGGGAAGGCATAAAGCAGTTGGTCCAACCATGTGATCAGGAAGGCGTCCACTATCAAGCCCAGGCTGTGACCCCGGAAGGAACAGAAGGCTAGGCACTTCCTGTTGGTCTGTAAAGCGAACAAGTCAACTCGGGGAAACCCCCAGATGTGGAAAACAGAGTGAATGATGTCCGAGCCGATCGACCATTTGTGTGTGAGAAAACGCCTGCTCAAGCTGTCTGCCAGTACGTTCTGGACACCCAGCAGGTACGAGGCTTGAAGGGTGATTGAGTGAGCTAAACAGAATTCTCACAGAACGAGGACTTCTTGGCAGAGCGGCGATGACTGGGCTCCACCTTGTTTGTTCAGATAGAACACGGCTGTGGTGTTGTCCGTTAGGACTGCTACGCAGTGGCCTTGTAAGTGAGGAAGGAACGCTTGGCATGCAAAGCGAATTGCCCTGAGCTCTTTGATAGTGATGCGTAATGACAGCTTGCTTTTGTGCCATAAGCCCTGCGTTGTCAGGCTCCCGAGGTGGGCCCCCCATCCCAGGGCAGAAGTGTCTGTAACCAGGGTCAGGCTGGGTTGAGGGGGATGGAATGGGACCCCGGCACCCACCATATGGGGATCCAGCCACGAATGCAGGGAGTCAAGTGTGTGCTCTGGGACCATGAGCATCATATCTAGACTGTTGATAAGCTGACGCCAATCACATCTGTAGAATCCTGAGTCTTAGCTTGGCGCGTCGCACCATGTAGGTACAGGATGCCATTTGACCCAGCAACCTGAGACACTGTCTTGCTGTGTTGGTGGTAAACTTGCAGGGGCTGGTAATTATGCTTGCTATGGCCAGGCGCCGGGCCTCCGGGAGGAAAGCCCTCGCTTGGTTTGCGTCCAGAACTGCCCCAATGAACTCTATTGTTTGAGTAGGGGAGAGAACAGATTTGCTGACATTCAGCATGATGCCCAAGTGACTGAACATGTACATGACCAGTTGTACTTGAGACCGGACTTGTTGGTGAAACCAGCCCCGTATAAGGCAGTTGTCGAGGTATAGGAAGATGTGTATGTGGTGTCAGTGAAGAAAAGCTGCCACGACCACCATGTACTTGGTAAAGACGCGAGGGGCTGTGTACAAGCCAAAGGGGAGGGCTGTGAACTGATAGTGCCATCTTGTTCACCACGAAATAGAGGAAATGTCTGTGAGGCAGAGTAACTGAAATGTGAAAGTACGCGTCTTTCATATCGAGGGTGGCATACCAGTCTCTTGGATCCAGTGAGGGAATAATTGTGGCTCAGGAGACCATGTGGAACTTCAGGTTGACAATGTGCTTGTTGAGGTCCAGAATGGGTCTTAGGCCTCCCTTTGCCTTGGGGACAAGGAAATAACGAGAGTAGAAACCCTTGCCCCTGTGCTCCTGAGGCACTTCCTCCACTGCCCCTAGGGCAAGGAGGGATTGTACCTCCTGGACGAGGAGCTGCTCGTGAGAAGGGTCCCTGAAGAGGGATGGGGAAGTGGGGTGGGAGGGTGGGATGGAACGGAAATGGATAGAATATCCCATCTGCACTGTGCGGAGGACCCAATGGTCCAATGTAATAAGGGACCAGGCATGGTAGAAACGGGATAGATGGTTCAGAAAGAGATAATTGTCTAGGGTGTGAGCTGATAGCCCGTCCTTGAGCGCACCTTCAAAATGGGCACTTAGGGCCTGGAGGTGGCTTGGACTGTCCTTGACCCTGTCCGGAGGGGCGACGTAATGGCCTACATCGAGAGTACCTGCTTCTCCGACGGTAGAAGTCCTGCCTGGGTCTAGGTGGGAAGGGGCGTTGTTGGGTGATCTGCGGCTTAAACGGCTTTCTTTGGGTAGCCAGGGTATGCGTGCCCAAGGATTCAATAGTGTTTCTTGTGTCCTTTAAAGGTATGCAGATGGGAATCTGTTTGCTCCGCAAACAGGCCCTGACCATCAAAAGGGAGATCTTGGACGGTGTGCTGCATCTCAGGTGGAAGGTCCTGAAGACTGGAGCCAGGCATTCCGCTGCATGGCGATGCCAGATGCCAGAGTGCATGTAGCTGCGTCTGCAGCATCAAGGGAACCCTGAAGGGAGGTTTGAGCTACCAATTTGCCCTCCTCAGCAATGGCCCCCAGTTCCGTACGAGCTTCTGCTGGGAGGTCTTGGAACTTACGGATCACAGACCAGGAATTAAAATTGTATCTGCTGAGGAGTGCAAGCTGGTTCGCGACCCGTAGTGAGAGACCACCAGCAGAATAAACTTTTCTTCTGAAAAGGTCCAGTCTTTCGGCGTCCTTTGATTTGGGAGCGGACCCTTATTGTCCTTGTCTTTCTTTTGCATTCACTGTGTCCACCACAAGCGAACACGGGGAGGGGTGGTTGAAAAGGTATTCGTATCCCTGCTGGGGACAAAGTATTTTCTTTCCACCCCTTTGGTTGTGGGGGTAATGGAGGCCAGGGTTTGCCAGAGGGTTTTGGCATTGTTTGAATCGTTTTATTCATGGGGAGGGCCACCCTGGGAGGCCCTTCAGGGCCTAAAATGTCCACCACAGGATCCTCCTCCTCCACAACCTCCTCAGCTTGGAGGTTCATATTCAGGGCTATGTGCCTAAGCAGTTCCTGTAGGACTCTAAAGTCTATCGGCGGTGGACCAGAGGTGGACGTGCCAGCCACAGCCTCATCAGGGGAGGACGAAGATGACTCCACCGGGAGAGCTGGGTAAGAGATGGCCCCTTGGTCAGCTGTGGGTAGCTCTTCCTGGGCGCCTGGGGTAGCCCCTACCACGGGTGCTGACTCTGAGGATTGCTCCGGGTCTGGAGGTGGGCGACTGAGGGTCGCCTCAGGAGGCTGGGTCTCTGACCGTGATGACAGCCGGGCAACCGGGGAGGGGGGGGTAGGGTGCCTGTGGCCTAATGATATGCCTAGGGAGTCCAAAATTGCCACTGGGTTTGCCAGTTCGGTGCCGGGGGGTCATGACCAAGGCTTCCCAGGCCCGACTGGGGAATGCCCGAAACCCCTGAAGCTCTCCCCAATCTGCTGGACGGGGACTGGGATCGCGACAGCCAAGGAGGAGCGGTGCGCGAATGGAGCAAGGGGGGCACTGAGTCTCTTGACAGACAAGGGTCATACAGAGATCGGCACTGTAGAGCTTTTCGTGACCACGACCAATGCCACGCTGGTGACTCGTGCCGCACTGGAGTGCGGTGCCGCGAAAAGGATTGGCAATGAGTTGCGGGCCGGTGCCATGACGACAGCCAGCATGGGGAATCGGCACTCTGAATGGCGTCAGTCCAAACGGTGTCACGAGGTTGCTGAATGTGACCTGGACCTTGAGCGGGACCATGTTCCAGCAGTCGGCAGAGACCTTGAGTGTGAACGGCTCCGAAGGTCATGGCTGCGAGATCAGCGCCGCGAGTCTAACTGATGCCGTGAGTCAGACTTAACACTACAGTAACACTTAACACTAAGATAAACTATCAACAATTAACTAAGGCCTGGTCTACACTATGAGTTTAGGTCGAATTTAGCAGCGCTAAATCCAATTAACCCTGCACCCGTCCACACAATGAAGCCATTTACTTCAACATAAAGGGCTCTTAAAATCAATTTCAATACTCCTCGATGAGGGGAGTAGCGCTGAAATCAACACTGTCGGTTCAAATTAGGGTTACTGTGGACGTAATTTGACGGTATTGGACTCCGGGAGCTATCCCACAGTGCACCATTGTGACTGCCCTGGACAGCAATTTGAACTTGGATGCACTGGCCAAGTAGACAGGAAAAGCCCCGCGAACTTTTGAATTTTGTTTCCTGTTTGCCCAGTGTGGAGAGCTGATCAGCACAGGTGACCATGCAGAGCTCATCAGCCCAGGTAACTATGCAGTTCGAGAATCAAAAAAGAGCTCCAGCATGGACTGTATGGGAGATACTTGATCTGATTGCTGTATGGGGAGAGGATTCCGTGCTAGCAGAACTATGTTCCAAAAGATGAAATGACAAAACATTTGAAAAAGTCTACAAGGGCATGATGGAGAGAGGACACACCAGGGACTCAGTTACACTGCCACGTGAAAGTTAAGGAGCTCAGGCAAGCGTACCAGAAAACCAGAGAAGCAAACAGACGGTCTGGTGCAAAGCTGCAGACATGCCGCTTCTACACTTAGCTACATGCAATTCTAGGGGGGAACGCCTCCACTACCCCACTCCTGACTGTGGATTCTGAGGAGGTGGTACTCTCAGCCAAACCTGAGGATTTTGTGGACGGGGAAGATGATGATGAGAAGAGGGCGAGCTTGCGGAGAACACACAGCACACCATTCTCCCCAACAGCCAGGATCTTTTTCTCAGCCTGACTGAAGTAGCCTCCCAACCCTCCCAAGGTGGTATCCTGGACCATGAAGCCATAGAAGGCACCTCTGGTGGGTGTACCTTTGTAAATATTACACCTGGTTTAAAAGCAAGCGTTTTTTAATGATTAATTTGCCCTGAGGACTTGAGATGCGCTCGCGGCCAGTACAGCTACTAGAAAAGTCTGTTAACGTGTCTGGGGGTGGAATGGAAATCCTCTAGGGACATCTCCATGAAGTTCTCCTGGAGGTACTCCAAAAGCCTTTGCAGAAGGTTTCTGGGCAGGGCAGCCTTATTCCGTCCTCCATGGTAGGACACTTTACCACGTCATGCTAGTAGCAAGTAATCTGGTATCACTGCATGACAGAGCCTGGCAGCGTATGGTCCCAGCGTTTGCCAGCATTCAAGCAACATTCTTTATCTCGCTGTGTTATCCTCAAGAGAGTGATATCATTCATGGTAACCTGGTTGAAATACGGGAATTTAATTAAGGGGACAGAGGTGGCCGGTCCTACGGGGCTGTTTGCCTGTGGCTGAAAAGAAATCCTTCCCTGCAGTTAGCCAAGTGTGTGTGTGTGTGGGGGGGGAAGGCATTGACGCTGAGCTGTTTGCGTTTGGTTATCAGGGATCTTCCCTGATACCAGCCTCACAGTGGGGGGAGAGGTAAAGTGATCATCCCAGAGAATTGGATGGAGTGGAGGAGGTTAGTTTGGTTTCTGCTGCTGCATGTTAACACAAAAAACGCAGCACTCAATGGGCTTTGCTTGGTATGGGAAAGGAGGGCGCTGCTTTTATGAAGGTTGCAGAAGCCAGAAGACAATGGCTTACCATGGCTGTATGCAAGCTGAATTCTGTTGCCTGGCCCTGCACCCCAAAGCCACAGGCACTCAATATTAAGATGCAAAATGCGACCTGGTACTGAAATCACATGTGCTATGTAATGTGAATAGTGTTGTTCACCATGAAAGAGTACACAAATTGTTCTGTAAAATATATCTTTTTAAATACTTCTCTCTCTTTTTTCCCTCACGCAGCTGCAAATTTTTCAAGCCTCCCTCCTCCGTCCTGAAGGCTATCTTAGATAAGGTGGCAAAAAAACCCCACACACGAGATGAAATGTTCTCTGAAATCATGGAATCAACCCGCAGTGAAAGAGCTCATTTGAATGAGTGGAAGGACACAGTATCACAGTACAGGAAAGCAGCCAACAAACATGAGAACAGGCGGGACGCTCGAGATGAGAGGTGGTGGCAGAGAGATCAGAGGCAAGATGCAACATTGCAGCTACTGCAGGATCAAATGGACATGCTCCAGTGTCTGGTGGAGCTTCAGGAACAACAGCAGGATCACAGAGTGCTGCTGCAGCCTCTGTATAACTGCCTCCCGCCTCCCCATGTTCCATAGCCCCCTCACCCAGACACCCAAGAATGCGGGGGGAAGGGGGAGGGGTCCGTGCACCTTGCCACTCCACTCCAGTGGACAGCCCAAGCAAAAGGCTGTCATTCAACAAGTTTTGAAGTGGCTTTTTCCTTCCTTCCCTCCTCCCACATCCCACCCAGGCTACTTTGTCAGTTCTCTCCCTATTTTTATAATCAATCAATAAAGAATACATGGGTTTTAAACGATAGTGACTTTATTTCCTTTGAAAGCAAGCTGTGATCGAAGGGGTGGGTGGCTTACAGGGAATGAGTCAAAGAGGCAGGTTTTCATTAAGGAGAAACAAACAGAACTCACACCATAGCCTGGCCAGTCATGAAACTGGTTTTCAAAGCTTCTCTGATGCTCAACGCTTCTTGGTGTGCTCTTCTAACTGCCCTGGTGTCTGGCTGCGTGTAATCAGCGGCCAGGCAATTTGCCTCAACCTCCCACCCCGCCATAAATGAATGTCTCCCCCTTACTCTCACAAAAGATTGTGCAGCACACGCAAGCAGCAATAAAAGGCGAACTGGTTGCTGAGGTTCCTGAGTGAGTCATGTAAAGCTGCGTCACCATTCTGCACTTGCTCAGCCGTTAGTTGAACAGCTGCTTCACTACTGCTCAGGCTGCCTGTTGTCGGCTTCAGCCATGGGCATTTAGCCAGTAGCTGGGTCGCCCTATGATAAACTAAGCATTTTCAACATCCCAACGTTGTTTTGTCTGGTGAGTAAATCCCTTGCTGCATGCCGGTTTAAACGATAGTGTTCCTGAAGACCGCGAGCAAGCAGATGACCCTTCCCGGCCACCCACATGAAGTTGGTGAAACCTCCTGTGTGACTCACCAGTGCTTGCATCACCATGGAAAAGTACCTGCGGTTATGCACTGGGGTGCTGGTGCTCGGTGCCAAGATAGAGATCTGGTTCCAATCTATCACCCCACCACAGTTAGGTACCCATGGGTACCTAACGGGTGGGTGATAGATTGGAACCAATCTCTTCTTGGCACCGAGCACCAGGCACCCCAGTGCATAAACCGCAGAGGTACTTTTCCATGGGAGCAAGCACTGGTGGATCACAAGGAGATGTTTCACCAACTTCATGTGGGTGGCCGGGAAGGGTCTCTGCTTGCTCGCGTCTTCAGGAACACTATCTGTTTAAACGGCATGCAGCAAGGGATTTAACTTCGACCAGACAAACAACGTTGGATGTTGAAAATGCTAAGTTATCGATAGGGGACCCACCTACTTGGCTAAATCCCATGGCTTTGAAGCCGCATCACAGGCAGCCTGGCAGTAGTAAGCAGCTGTTCAACTAACGGCGGAGCCAAGGCAGAATGGTGACGCAGCTTTACATGACTCACTCAGGAACCTCAGCCAACCAGTTTCCCATTTATTGCTGCTTGCGTGTGCTGCACAATCTTTTGTGAGAGTAAGGGGGAGACATTTTGTCCATGAGCACTAAGACACAACGGCCTCGTAGGTGATGAAGAAAGGCCTGACAGGCGAGGCGGACCGCCCGCAGCTCCCGGATGTTTATATGCAGCAACAGCTCCTGAGTGGACCAGAGGCCTTGTGTCCGACGAGACCCCATGTAAGCCCCCCAGCCCAGAGACGACGCGTCCGTTGTCACCGATATGGACGGTTGCCTGGGGTGGAACGGCATGCCCGCACACACCAGGGAGGGGTCTTGCCACCAGCGGAGGGAGTGCAAAACGCTTTGCGGGAGTGTGACGACGATGTCCATGCTCTCCCTGCGTGGGTGGTAAACGGAAGCTAACCAGATTTGCAGGGGGCAAAGGCGGAGCTTGGAGTCCTTGGTGACAAAGGTGCAGGCCGCCATGTGACCGAGGAGGCTGAGACAGACCCAGGCCGAGGTCGTGGGGAAGGCGAGTAGGCTCTCTATGGCGGAGACTATTGCCTGGAACCGGCTGAGCAGAAGCGAGGCTGTTGCGAGCGTGGAGTCCAAGACAGCCCCAATGAATTCTATCCTCTGAGTTGGTACGAGGATGGACTTGTCGAAATTGATCAAGAGGCCCAAAGTCTCGAACAGTTCCCTAATGATGGCTATGTGCGCGGCGACCTGTGCCTTGGAAGACCCGCGAACAAGCCAGTCGTCCAGGTAAGGGAAGACACATATGCGTTGCCGACGGAGGAAAGCGGCCACTACAGCCATACATTTTGTGAAAACACGTGGGGCAGAGGAAAGGCCGAAGGGCAGGACCGTGAATTGGAAGTGGCGGTCTCGCACCACAAAGCGTAGATAGCGTCTGTGTGAGGGGTAAATTGATACATGAAAGTACGCGTCCTTCATATCGAGAGCAGCAAACCAGTCCCCTGGATCCAGGGACGGGATAATAGACCCCAAGGACACCATGCGGAACTTCAACTTCTTTAAGAAGGCGTTGAGTCCGCGGAGGTCTAGGATAGGTCGAAGACCTCCTTTCGACTTCGGGATTAAAAAATAGCGGGAGTAAAACCCTCTGCCCCTGAGATCTTGAGATACCTCCTCTATGGCTCCGATTTCGAGAAGCGTGTGGATCTCCTGGCAGAGGAGATGCTCGTGAGAGGGGTCGCTGAAGAGGGACGGGGAGGGTGGGTGGGAGGGAAGAGGCGAAATAAACTGGAGATGGTAACCAAACTCCACCGTGCGCAAAACCCAACGATCCGAAGTTAGTTGGGTCCACGCCGGGAGGAAGGAAGAAAGGCGGTTGGAAAACAGGAAAGGAGTCCGGGGAAGGACTGGTGCTCTGCTCTCGATCGCACCTTCAAAAGATTTGCTTTGGTCCCGGCGGTGGTTTGGCAGAACCATTATTTTGTCCCCCTTGGGAACCAGACTGAAGTCTCCGGTTTACACGGCCCCGTCTTCTATTAAAGTCCTGACGGGGATGGCGGGGGGTAGGGGCGCTGTGGTTGTGCCCAGAAGGGCCGTCGTTGGGTTTCTGCGGCCTGTGCATGCCTAGAGAACGCATTATGATGCGGTTGTCTTTCAGGCTTTGGAGTCGTGGGTCCGTCTTATCTGAGAAGAGGCCCTGCCCTTCAAATGGGAGGTCTTGGATTGTGTGTTGCAGTTCTGGTGGCAATCCTGACACCTGCAACCATGAAATCCTCCTCGTTGTGACCCCTGCCGCGACGGTCTGAGCCGCTGAATTTGCGGCGTCGAGGGAGGCCTGCAAGGAGGTTCTGGAGATCTTCTTCCCTTCTTCAAGCAGGCTCTGGAACTCAGGGCGGGAGTCTAGCGGTACCAGCTCAGTAAATTTGGCCATGGACTGCCAGGTGTTAAAATTGTACCTACTGAGCAAGTGCCTGTTGGTTGGCGACACGCAACTGTAGACCTCCTGCGGAGTATACTTTGCGGCCGAGTAAGTCCATATGTTTTGCCTCCCGCGATTTTGGGGCGGGGGCTGGTTGGCCATGGTGCTCCCTTCGTTGACAGATTGTACGACCAGAGAGCATGGAGGAGGATGGGTGTAGAGGTACTCGTACCCTTTAGGGGGTACCATGTACTTCCTCTCCACACCCCTGGCCGTTGGAGGGATGGACGCCGGAGACTGCCATATCGTGTCCGCTCTGGCCTGGATCGAGCGTATGAAAGGCAGAGCAACCCATGTCGGGGCATCTGCAGACAGAATGTCCACGACAGGGTCCTCTACCTCGGGGACCTCCTCCACTTGTAGATTAATGCTCAATGCTACACGGCGGAGAAGGTCCTGGTGGGCTCGAAGGTCGATGGGGGGGGCCCGACGTTGAAGTGCCCGCTACCGCCTCGTCCGATGAGGAGGAGGAGAGAGTCCGGAACCACAGGCTCCTTCTGAGGTTCTTGCTCCAGAGGGGGGCCGTTTCTGGGGCGGTCTCAGGGTCCTGGGTCACAGTTGACCTGTCATCATCTTGTGGTGGGCGACTGACAGTGGCCTCCAGCACTCGACGGGCAGCAGATGCAGACCGGGCCAGCGTGGTGGGATCACCTTGGGCTTGGTGGTAGGCCCAAGGTGTCCAGAAGGACCACTGTTGCGGCTGTTCCAGACCTTGGTGTTCCACCACATCCCCATAGAGGGCGCTGTCCGGGTGAGACGGAACCCGAGGGATGTCTCGACGGCCAAGGTGGAGCGGATAGACATGAATCCGGTACCGGGCGTCGGGTTGTGTCGGCGAACGGTGCCAGGAGTCGTACCGGTGCCGAGACCGGGACTGGGACCACGGTGCGACCAGCACGGGTGCCGGGAGGTCGACCGGGATCTAGAGTAGCGACTGTAAGGGCTCAGTTGACGGCGGTGCCAGGAGTAGACCGTCGCGTTGAGAGAGCGGTCCGGTGATCTGGACCGGTGCCGCGAGTATGACCGGCGCCGAGAGTGGGATCGGTGCCGGGACTGCGAGTGCGTCGTGAAGGAGATCGGCGGTGCGAGCGGGAGCGGTGCCGTGACCTCGATCGCGATCGACGCTTGTCCGCTGCTCCGAGGGACAGTGGCCTAAGCATCGCTGGCTTCCCTGCCGACAAGAGAACCCGCACCGGCGGGACCGGGGGTTGAGGCAGGAAGGCTCAGTGAAGGCTATAAGTTCCCTCGCCGACGCAAAGGTCTCCGGCGTAGTGGAACGGTGAGCTCGACCAGGGCATCCGCCGGGGAGCTGTCTTGCACCGGACTCGACGGCTCTTGCCTGGCCGGAGTCAACAGTGCTGGGATAATGGTGCCGTGGCAGATGGCGGTGCCGGCCGGCACGGTTTCCCATGCTCAGACTGCGGTGCTGTAGCTGCAGCCGCAGGAGCCTTCAACTTCTTCGCCTTCGGCGAAAGGGAGCGGTGCCGGGCTGGCTTCTGCGCCGGAGACTGATGGTGACGCGGTGTTCTGGCGGTACCGGTCGTCTCCGGTGCCGATGAAGAACTTCTGCCCGGCGGACTGCGGACTCGGTGCCGGAGCTGCAGGGTCAGCGCCGCTTCCATGAGGAGCTGTTTAAGCGCGAGTCCCGCTCCTTTTTTGTCCTGGGCTTAAACGACTTACAGATCCAGGCACTTGTCAGTGAGATGGGATTCCCCCAAGCACTTTAGGCAACGATCATGGGGGTCTCCCGCTGGCATCGGCCGACAGCAGGCCGAGCACTGTTTGAAGCCGGGAGAGCCAGGCATGAGACCGGGTCCCGGGAGGGTGAGGAGGATTAAACCTCAGCCCTCAACTATATACAAAAACTACTCTAATAACTAGAACTAACAACTATGAATTAACACTAACTACAAAATTAACTATCAGAACTAGAGACAAAGAACGGGTGAAACGCTAGGGAGGTGGAGGTCAGCTAAGCCGCACTCCACTGTTCCAACGACCAACACGGGCGGTAAGAAGGAACGGAGGAGCGGCCGGGTCGGCAGGGGTATATATGCGGTGCTGCAAAGGTGCCACGCCAGGGGGCGCCTGCCGACCCACCGGGTGTTGCTAGGGGAAAATTCTTCCGACGAACGTGCATGCGGCGCGCGCACACCTACTTGGAATGGATATGAGCAAGCACTCGAAGAAGAACACCATGATCTCCAAAGCACCGGGGCCCGCAGTTTGACACAATTTTTTGTCCTGTAACGGGTTGGGGGACTCACCACCTGGCGCCTCCTGCTGGTGACTCTGGAATTAGCTTCTCCAGTGGAGCGCCCCCTTCTGGTGGTGTCCTGTCCGTCGTTCCATCTTCCGTTGGTGTCTCTGGACCCGTGTTGCTCCCTGCTCGGTGGCGTCCTCTTCAAGGCCACTGCCCTCCGACAGTGCCCCTTAGCCCATCTGCACCCCCTTCCGGTGTTGGCGATCAGCAGTCCTACACCCCAGCCACCATGTCCAATCACACACCCCTTTGAGTCCAATCCTTCTTGTCAGGGACCTGACGTAGTATAATGGCCGCTCCCTACGGCCGATGGCTGGGTGTACTGCAAGGGGGGGAAGGGGAGGATCCAGGCCTGCCCTCTACTCTGGGTCCCGGCCCAGAGACCCTATAGCAGCAGCCTCGCTGTCCTCCTTCTCTCCCCTCGTCTGTCGGCTTCCCTGGGCCGCTTCCCCTACAGCCCCTTGCACCCACTAGGCCCTTCCCTTCAGGGCCTGCAGCCTGGCAGACTACGGGCTAGAGCTCCCTAGCCTCCCAAGCCTGGCCAGCACTGCGCTGTCCGTGGTGCTGGTCTCCCACCTTTAGGGATTGCCCTTCCCCTCTCAAAGGCCTGGGACAGACTGACTGCTCCAGCTCTGGGCAGGCTTTACATATGTCTGAGCCTGGTCCTGATTGGCTGTCTCCAAACTGGGCCCTTATTGGCTGACAATAAGCCCTTCTTTGATTGACTCCCTGGCCTGCCGCAGCCCACACTCTCCAGGAGTGGGGCAGCCGCCCCACTACAGTCCATGTCCTCCTCACTCTTGTCACCACGCTGCCACCTCCTCTTTGCCTGGTTTTGCAGGTTCTGGTTCAGCAGGAAGTGCACAATAATGCGTAAGGTGTCTACAGTGTTCATGGCTGCTGCGTTGAGCTGAGCGGGCTCCATGCTTGCCGTGGTATGGCATCCGCACAGGTAAGCCAGGAAAAAAAAGGCATGAAACAGTTGTCTGCTGTTGCTTTCACAGAAGGAGGAAGGGAAGGAGGGAGGGAGCCTGACGACATGCACCCAGAACCATCCACGACAATGTTTTTTGCCCCATCAGGCATTGGGATCTCAACACATAATTCCAATGGGCGGGGGAGACTGCGAGAACTATGGGATAGCTACCCCACAGTGCAATGCTCCGGAAGTTGACGCTAGCCTCGGTACTATGGATGCACACCGCCGAATTAATTAGTGTGGCCGCATGCATCTGACTTTATACAATCTGTTTCCAAAAATCGATTTCTGTAAAATTGGAGTAATACTGTAGTGTAGACATATCCTAACAAAGGTAACTACTAAGAGAAAGCTAGGGATTAGTGGAGCACTTGAGAAACAAGAGACCACTGTTCCAACAACCGTCACGGGCGGTAAGAAGGAACTGAAGTGGAGCTGGGACGGCAGGGTCCTATATAGAATGCCATATCGGCGCCATTCCAGAGGGCTCCCCACCCAACCCGATGGGTAGCTGCTAGGGAAAAGGTTTCCAAACTCCATGCACACAGTGTGCACACACACCTAGCTGGAATGGATATAAGCCAGTGAAGAACTACCATTCATTTTGCTTGTGTAGAACACCATTCATTTTAGATAAAACAGAAACCCTGCCAGAGACAGACTGGTAGTACACAGTGTTTCTGCAGTTTGGTTCCATTTTACTGTATTTTAGCATGCTGTTCCAGACTGAAGTGCCTCAAAGGAGTTTTGTCTATTGAACTCAACATTTAAATACTAAAAATTGGCAATTGTAAGGGTACTGGAACATGGCATAATCTGGTGATTCTGTCAGTGGATCTATTCTAAGCAGCAGGAGTTACAATACTCTGAAATGGTAAAGTACAGCTGATTTCTAAAAGGTATCTAGCATTAAGAAGTGTTTGTTGTTTTTTCTAAAATATAGTCATCTGTTCACCAAGAGGAACAAAAATCTAACAGGAGCCCATGTGATACACACAAAGATGCAACTTTTATATTCTAGTTAATGAAACGTATAGTTTTAGCATAAAAAATGTGTCTGATTATTATTTTTTTAAATCCAAACGTATTTTTTGCCCCAAAGTAAATATTAAAAAAGGATAATAGAAGCTTTACTTTTCAACAGCAGATCGTTTCTGTGATTTTGACTGGTAGTTTAATGCCATCTTAGTTTCCATGCCAGTGTATATAGCAACACCTGAAATAAGAAAAACTATTTTAGTAAAGATTGTGATTGAAGATTGTGAATGCAAGTGTTCTTGATCTTGTGCTGTTCATTGAGGATATACAATCCTGATATCAATTAAAAAACCTCTGATTGCCCTGCTATTTACATACCCTACCATTACATCCTGCCTTGGCGATATGAAGAAATAAAATACTGATTCAGATGATATTCAGAAATTACAAACAGTTGTAACATCATGGTTAGTACAGGCAAACTTTAAGAAACAGAGGTTGTTCACTTTGTATAGTAACTGGAGGTTCTTGAGATGTGTGGTCCTATCTGTATTCCACTGTGGGTACGCATGAACTTCATGCGCATGAGACTGAAATTCTTTTGCTAGTAATGTCCATTGGTCCCCACCTATGGTCCAGATGAAAAGCGTAAAGGGTAGTGAAGACTGACTACTTCTCCTGTTCCTTCTCTACCACAAATCATGTGAGAACCCAAGCAGAGGGCAAGATGGACAGATTGGGGAATACAGCTAGAGACTACACATCTCAAAGAACTCCAGTTACTATACAAGATAAGTAGCCTCTCTTTCTTCAAGTAACGGTCTTTATGTGTATTCCACTGCACATTGATGAGGGAGGAGGATGCGAGGACCTGCGCAGCATGGATAACCGAAGGACTGCAGATCCACATGAAGCATCAGCTGCAGAGGCTTGGATTACAGCATAATGTCTTGTGAAGCTATGTATAGAACTCCATCTTGCGCTTTGCAGATGTCTGTCAGTGGCAGATGAAGCGATGCTTGATGGGCCCTCACATTTTGCAGGGGAGGATATCAACTAACTGATAACAGAACAGGACACAGCCTGAAATCCACTTGGAAAGCCTCTGAGAAGATATCACTTTGTCCCTTCATTCATTCTGCCAACAAACAAAACAAACAACATAGGTGATTTCCTAAAAGTCAACGTGTTCTATGTTGGTGGAGAGCCAGTGCCTGGCATATATCCAGGGAATAAAGTCTCCTCTCCTCATTAGCAGCATGTAGCTTCAGAAAAAACAAACAGGTAGATGCATAGTCTGTTCTGGCAAAAGCTCAAGAGGACTTTGGGGGTGAATTCTGGGTGTAGCCTCAGCATAACTATTGCTATGGAAAATTGCATAAGGTAGATAAGCCACAACGGCACCTAGTTCACCAACCCTTCTTGCTGATGGGATGGCCACTAACACGGCTACCTTCACAGAGAGATAGGAGGAGCATGTCACTAAAACAGTCAGTTATCAAAATGGTGCGAAGAGGAACAGATTAAGGTCTCATGCTAGAGTGGGTTTAGTTACTGGAGGGAAGGTTCTAACTAGACCAGGGGTCAGCAACCTTCGGCACACAGCCCATCAGGGTAATCCGCTGGTGGGCTGCGAGACATTTTATTTGCATTGACCATCCACACGCATGGTCCCCCGCAGCTCCCAGTGGCCGCAGTTCACCGTTCCTAGCCAATGGGAGCTGTGGGAAGTGGCGGCTAGGGAATGGTGAACCATGGCCACTGGGAGGAGCTGTGCCTGTGGACGATCAGTGTAAACAAAATGTCTCACAGCCTGCCAGCGGATTACCCTGATGGGCCGTGAGCCGAAGGTTGCCGACCCCTGAACTAGACCTTTTAGAAAATGTTAATTACTGGATGGGTGAAAATAAAGTGGTTATTGACTGGAGGGTGGCGGGCACTAATTGCCACCATGTGCACTCATAGGGAGCTGAGGACTTCAGGGTGTGCAGATAATATAAAATAATGGGAATGTCCGGTAATTTATGGCCACATGGCAATGTCAGGCCCAAATAGAAAATCTCTTCCACTTAGCCACTTTCTGATGGATTCCTTCCTGCTCTTGTTAAGGATGGCTTGAACTGCTAACAAAAATGTCTGTTCTAGATTTGATGCCCATCCAAATACCAGGCTGTGAGGTGGAGACACTCTGGATTGGGATGCTGATCTTGCCATTGTCCTATGTCAGAAGGTCTAGAAAGATCAGAGGCTGATGGAGTCAAGCTGACAGCTGGAGAAGGTTGGGCAACCAAAACTGTCTAGGCCAGGCCTGCACAACTCAAAGTGGCAAGGGCCGCATTACTCCAAAGAAAACAGCTGAGGGCCGAAACCCCCCAAACCCGCAGAAACATTCTCCCCCGCCCCCCCGCAGAACCTCCTGGCCTGGCGGAAACACCCCGCCCCAGCACTGCAGAAACAAACCCTCCTTCCCCAGCACTGACCCACTAAAACAGCTGTGGGCCAAAAAGGAAGGTTGGGGGTGGGGAGGTGATCCTTGATTTTAAATCAACCAGGGGCTCCCAGCTGAAGAGGTGGCTGGGAGCCCTCAGGGTCAAATTAAAGGGCCCAGGGCTCCGGCAGCTGGGGGAACCCGGAGTTTTGCAGGGCTGAGGCAGGGATTTAAAGGGCCCAGAGCTTCTGCTGCTGAGGGGAGCCCGAGCCCTTTAAATCCCAGCCCCAGCCCATCCACTGGAGCCGCGGCTGGAATTCAAAGGGCTCTGCATTGCCTGCAGCCGTGGCGAGCCCTGAGCCCTTTAAATCTCAGCCGCGGCTGGGAATCTCTGTGGGCAGCCCAGAGCCCTTTGAATCCCGGCCGCGGCTGGGATTAAAAGGCCTGTGGGCAGCCCAGAGCCTTTGAATCCATCCGCGGCTGGCAGGGCTGCCTTTAGGAAGTGCGGGACCCAATTCGAACATTTTCGGCGGGGCCCCGGCAGGGAGGACTGAAAAAAAAAATGTAAAAAAAAAGCCTTTCATTTCTTAGCAACCCGTTCCCTATAAAAAGTTCTGCCACAGTATGTATTTTTTGTACCAATACGGTTACCATACGTCCGTATTTTCCTCCCAGATGGCGATTTAAGAACCAAAAAGCTTGACATGTCAGGGAAAATACAGACGTATGTTAACCTTACCTAAAGTTCTTTTTTTAAAAAGATGGGTCTGAACTAGAAATGAGCTCCACCACTCCCTGAGGGTGTGCTAGGGTGCACATGTGTGGGTCCTAGCTGCTCTCTGTCCACTTCATTGAAGCAGGTGTGCAGGGTTACTTTCCTGGGAACTGCAGGGCACCAGTGGACATGGGGATGGCTGGAGGTGGGTGGGGAGAGGCTGGAGGTAAGGTCTGGCTGCAGGCTGGGCAAGGGATGTGGGGCAGGCTGGAGTCAGGGGGTGTGGGGTGGGCTGGCTGGCTTCAGGCAGGGCCACGGGGGGGTGCGGCATGGGTTGACAGGGCTGGAGACAAAGGAGTGCGGGACTGGCTGGCTTCAGGCAGGGGTGTGTGGCAGGGGTTGGCTGGAGACAGGGCAGCGGGGTGCAGGGCTGGCTGGAGACAGGGGCTGATGCAGGGCTGGAGGCAAGGCAGGGGATGCGGGGCTGGCTGCGGGCAGTGGGTGCAGGGCTGGCTGCAGACAGGAACTGGTGCAGGCAGGGCAGGAGGTGTGGGGCTGGTGCGGGCAGGGGGTGCAGCAGGGGTTGGCTGCGGGCAGCTGGTGCAGGTACAGAGGGTACAGCCCATCCTGTATGGTGAGTGCCCCCTCCTCCTCCTTCCCCCACTGGGGTAGCAGCAACCTGGGGCTCAGGGGCTATTTGAAGAGCCCAGGGCTTCCCTGCTTCTATCGCCCCAGCCCTTTAAATAGCTGAGGGAGCTCTGGGGAATCCGTGTGGCTTCCGCAGCTATTTAAAGGACTGGGATGGCAGAGGCAGCTGGAGCCCCGGCCCTTTAAATAGCCCCCGGAGCCCCCCGCTACCCCAGGGCTCTGGGGGTATTTAAAGGGCCTGGGGCTCCTCTTCTTCTACCGCTCCAGCCCTTTAAATAGCCACAGGAACCCTGGGGAGGCGGTGGGGCTCAGGTGGCTATTTAAAGGGCTGGGGCGGTAGAAGCGACGGGAGCCCCGGACTTTTTAAATAGCCCCCAGAGCCCCACAGCCCTATCCCAGGGCTCCAGCAGTGGTGCTCTGGTGGCAGTTTAAAGGGCCTGGGGCTCCAGCCCCTGCTGGGAGCCCCAGGCCTTTTAAATTGCCCCCTGGGGAAGCTGGGCCACCCTGGTACAGCGCACTGGCTTTTGCCGGTACACCATACTGGGGCTTGGGCGTGGGGCCCTCTTAGGGGCGGGCCTGATTCAGGGGAATTGGTTGAATTGGCCTAAAGCTGGCCCTGGCAGCTGGGATTTAAAGGGCTCTGGGTTCCCCACCGCTGCGGGCAGCCCAGAGCCCTGTGAATCCAGGCTAGACTGAGATTTAAAGGGATCAGGGCTCCCCCCGGCTGCCAGCAGCGCAGAGCCTTTTGAATCCTGGCTGGCTGGGATTTACAGGGCTCTGGGCTCCCCACGGCTGTGGGCAGCCCAGAGTTCTTTGATTCCCAGCCGCAGGCCGCACAGTGAGCCTCCGCGGGCCACATATGGCCTGCGGGCCGTATGTTGTGCAGGCCTAGTCTATGCCATCTGGAAGCAATGAGGATGATCACCACTCTATCTTGTTGGATCTTCCCGAGACCTTAGGTAAGAGAGGAATGCGGAGAAAGGGGTATACAAGGGATTAGGATGGTATATCCTTTGGAGTCTTGATCTTTAATTCCTCTGGAGCAGTATGTCTTGCATTTACTGTTTTCTTGTCCTACTAATAGGTCCCAAGAAGGGAATCCCAATTGCCTGAATATGCTCGGCACCACAGGGTCATGTAGCTCTCATCTGCAGTTGATCATGACATCTGTGCTGTGCAACTAATGTTCTGTGTATACTGGGAGATGTACTGATGATAGGGTGATTTTATGCCTAATACTCCAATTCCATAGGTTGATCATGTCTATGCACAGGGATATGCACCTCGTGCTCCCTTCCTTATTGTTGCAGCACACTGTTGTGATATTGTTTGATATCACCTGAATACATTGGGATTGTACAAGCAGTTAGAATTGCTTGCAGGCCTCTCAGACAGCTCTCTGTGCCAGTACATTCATGTGCATCCTGGACTTTCAGGGAGTCCACGTCCCTTGTGCTGTGTGTTTGTCCAGATGGGAGCCCCATCCTAGGAGGGAAGTGTCTAATAATCCTCTTCTGGGGGTGGAACAAAGAAAACTCCTGTGCACATCTACTTGTTGCACTGTCACTGCCTGCTTGGCACAGATACCATCTGAAGCCAGGCTTGTGGGCAGCGAAGTCGAAGTCTCACAAATGGTGTCAAGTAGGTAGGATGCCATGTGACATAGGAGAATAAAACATGTGCAAATCAATGACTGAGGGCTGAGTTGATCGATTAAATTATTCAGTGACTGAAATCTGTCCAGAGGTGCGCCGATAAATTCTGTGGTCTACAGTGGAACTAAAATGGACTTTTCTGCATTCACGCAGATTCCCAGTGGCACTAGAAAACTGAGGAGAGATGAGGTTGATGTCAGTGCCTTCTCCTGATGAGCTCTCCCTGTCAATAGCTAATCATCCAGGTAAGGAAAGACTATTGAGCCATGGTGTCAGACATGCTGCCATGACAGAAAGTACCTTTGTAAACACTCTGGACACCATTGCTAGTCCAAAAGGGAGCACCCTGAACTGATAATGATTGGACCTACAGTGAATCTCAGCAATCTTCAGTTAGAGGGATGGATGTTGATATGAAAATAGATATCCTTCATGCTGAGACCCATGATCCATTTGTCTCTGTTTAGGGACATAATTATTGATGTCAGGATAGCCATCCACAATTAGAGTTGCCAACCCCTCAGGACTGGCCTGGAGTCTCCCAGAATTGGCATTCATTTTCCAGTGACTACTGAAAGCAATCCAGGAGATTTTAACAGGATATTTTAAGAAAATTACATTACGCCATGTTAGGGGAAAAATGTTCCTGGAACAGCTTCAGTCAGACTTGGCAACCCTATCCACAGTCTCAATCTGCAGATAAAGACACTGAGTTATTGGAGGTCTAAAATGGATCTCCACCCTCTTTTTCTTGGATATGAGGAAATATTTGGATAAAATCCTCCCCCTTGCTCCCTGATATTGAGATAGTACCAGCTCTGCAGTTCCCTGCTGAAGTAGGAGTCTACCTCCTGAATTAGTATCTTCTTATGAAAGTGGCCCCTAAAAGTGAATAGGGTTTTGAACGAGGGGAGGGGGGGGAGATAGAGGAACTCTTTGTGTATCTGAACTGGATGATGTTAAGAATCCATTTGTCTGTTATCTAGTAGCCATGGAAAAACTGGGCTATTCAGCCACCAAAATGGATGTCTGGGTTGGAAAGAAATGGCGTCTCAGTTGGTTAGCAGCTCTTGACAGGTCTCATCAAATTACCTCTTGATATGAAGTTGTTGCTGAAAGGAGGAGGAAGGAGGATGAGTGTTGTGTTTAGTTTTCTGGATCCTCTATTGCTTCTGTGGTGGTTTGTATCCCCTTTGGTGGTAGAACGGTTGTGGTCTTGGTTCATAAGGCTGTTTATGACACTTCCTCTTCAGTGCTACTGTACATAAAGTTAGGGACCATACTGTTGCCTTGGAATCCTTCAGTGAGTGTAAAACTCATCTGTCTTTTCACTAAATAAATTATTCCCATCGAATGGCAAATCCTCTACAGCTGATTGAACCTCCCTGAGAAATCTCAAGAAGTGCTGCCAGGATTTGTAACACAATGGCAGTTGCTATTAACCTTGAGGACATGTCAGCTGCATCAACTGCAGCCTGTAGAGATGTTCTAGTCACTAATCTACCTCCTCGATAAGGACATCAAATTATGCCCCATTCTCTGGAGGGAACTTATCTCTGAATTCAGAAATTGTTGAATAGTTGACAAATTGTATTTCGATAGCAAGTCCTGGTAGTTGGCTATTCGGAATCTCATGCTGGTGGACGTAAATACCTTTCTTCCAAAGAGATCTAAACTTTTGGTTTCTTTACCTGGGGGGGATGGACCTTGAGTGCTGTTATCTATTTGTTCAGTGGCTGCCTGAACCCCCAAAAGATTCAGGCAGGATGAGTAAATAAAAATGCTGTTACCTTGTCTGGGAATAAGTACCTCTTTTCTACCTTCTGAGGAGTAAGGTGCACTTGCTGCTGGAGCATGCCACACAAGCCTGGCATGCTCAAGGATGGCACTGTTAATGGAGAGTGCCACTCTGCTAGGTCCTGCACTCTAAACTATCCAAGAGTCTGTAAGGTATCTCCTGAATTTGCTCCAGAAGAATCTGGAGCTTATCCACAACTTCAACAGATCTTGAAACCGTTTTTGGTCATCTGGTGCAGACCAATGGACACTACTAGCAAAAAATTTCCAGACTCAGGCACACTGACAGCAAAATGCACATAGGGACCTGCATCAGAAGCAGCAACATTCACATTCCATTTCTAATTCACATTTTTTCATCTTGAATCTACACTACGTTCTTCACAATTCTTGCATTGGAGTGCCTTTTGACATGTTGTTACCCAATGCAACTGTATAAAGTATTTGTGAATAGTCCATATTGTAATTCTAGGTTATTTGTCCAGCTTCAATTTTAGAAACTAAATGATAGGTTATAAGAAGTATTCTAAACAAGCCTAAACTACATGATGTATCCAAGAATAAAAGAAATCCACAGATTTTGCTCTCTTCAGCAGAATCTACTCATTCATTTAAAAAACTATTATAGTTTTGCACAGCCCCATTAATAACAGCTTCAGAGACTAAAAAAATAGATTAAATACAGCAATTATAATCAGCTAAAAACAAAAAAAAATGTATCCAAGGTACATATTAAATCAGATCTAATGTATCCTGAGTCATAACTCATTACTAAAAATAAGACACTCAGGCATGTGTGCTGTGCTGGGATAATTCCATATGTTGGGTGTGTTATTAACAAGGTCAACAGCAACTGCTCAAGAAGTGGCAGTATTTCAGCTTGACACACATCTTCAGTGACTTTATAAAACAGTCCTACGAAATTTAAAATAGTAATAAAATACATATTAATTATACTAATTACATTGTTCTTTATTCCAAGTAAGGAAGGGAAATTTGACAACATCTCTCCTCTAGTCATTTCCTGCTGGGTTCTTCTGGAGAGAAAAGGTTGCAAAATTTTTCTAGATATCTTGCCATTCATAGTCTCCCCTCTTGGAAAGAGAAGGTGGTGCATCATGGGACACGTAGTCTGGTCAAGGAGCCTGACCCATAGAGGAGAATGGGGACATGAAGCAACTGAACTACAACTTCCATGATGCACCGTGGCAGCATTTCCAAATAAAAATATTTCAATTTTTTGGTGATTGGTTTGTAAACATAAAACTGAAATTTTCTGCAGAAAGCAGATCCTTTATGGAGGAGAAAAAATGTTGAGATAAAAATCCAACTCTCTGCTGAAGAACAGTTTTAAGAGAAAATTTTGGCCAGCCCTACGTATATTAGGTCGAGGTAACAATTCATGTGCCCTAAGGATTCAGCAACAGAGACTCAACATTTTCCAACAGCTCATTAACTGCTAACACAATTGAGCTTTTGAGCACACACTGCTAGCCTGCCACATTCACACCAAACCAACAAATTTGTGGATTAAAGTCACACATTTATGTGCAGAATTTAAGGAACATTTCCTTCCAAGGTCTATTGTTGATAGCTAGTACTTACCAATTACTACATACTAAATCAACAGTTATTTAAAAAAAAAAAGGGAGGGATGTCATTGCTACTGTATGTCAGTTGTGATTATCTCAGTTCTCTTAATCATGACAAAAATGCACTCTGTGGTGCAGATGTAGTTCAGGCAATGCAAGGGAAAATTTATGCTCAAGTGATTGTACTTATAGATTTTTAACTTGATTTAACGTTTACATTTTAACTGAAAATGCATTTTCATCATTTATTAATTTAAATATTTACCAAAGATTCTCTCTGTGTTCTTTAAAGTAGCTCCTCTAAGAAGCAGATTTTCAGATCCTAATGGCCTACAAAAGATAAAGGATTATCAAAAATATATGAAGTGTTCGGAAATAGAAAACAGATTGTTATGAAAGTCACATGAAACATAACACGCAGTATTAGCTACAGAAAATAATGTATTGCTCATCTGGTTAAGTGAAAGTCTACATTTAACAAGCAACCAACATTTACAGCTTGCATTTGGGATTTTTTATTAAAGTATTATGGTCAAGATTTTTAGATACTGGAATACCTAAAGTTAAGCTCTTAAATTCATACTTAGACACCTGCAATCTGATTTACAGAAGCGTTGAGAATCCAGCAGCTACCACTGACTTCAGATTGAATTTGGACCATAAACCTCAATATACAAAGATAACTGAAAAATGCATTATGGAGTTTGTCCCACCAGCATTGTCCAAGACATACATGCCATATCATAACCAACTTATCTTGCTTTAGTTCTCACCCCTGAAAATTGTACAGTCTAATTTTGTTCACTGATTAGGATGGGAAACTCATTAGGATGGGAAAGATGGCTGCTTTCCAGCTCTCTTTCTCCTTCCCTTTTCAAGTTAGCTGTAAAGAAATTTGATGGAACAAAAGTTTTAGACTCAGATTGCTATAAACTAACCTTTAACTCATCCAAAGTTTTGAGAATTTATACAGTACTTCAAATATATCTTATGAGAAGCAAGTATTTTTATATGGCATGCTGGGAATACGTGTGCTAAATATCAGCAATGAATTGAAAACTATTTTGCAATCTTGTTGAATTTAAAGATCTGTTTTGCTTGGTCCTTCACGGAAAGGAAGTTTGGATATCAAAAAAATGGTGTTTTTAATTTGAGTCAGCACTGAACTAGAAGAGTGCTTTAGCACTGTGCTAAAAGGTGCTGTGTTTTAGAAAAGATTTAAAGCCTGGACCTGATCACTTGTAGACATTTCATGACACTATAAGGTATCAGCTGTTAATGCTGGTGACTGGACCAAATGCCAATTTGTATAAGAGAAGGTTATTCCCAGTAATCTTATTTATCATCTTTCTCTTTTCTCCTATCCTTCCTGAACACAAGTCTTACGGACAGCATTCAGACTCCACCAAATCAGGAAGCAGGAGGAAAATGTGTCAGTCATAGTCCATACGTAAGGCCCAATCCACCCGTAAATAGCATGAGGGGAGGTGAGGGGGATGTAGAATGGGAGAAGACTATAAAAATAGGATTACTAATGTCATGTGTCCCTCCTCTCCCATCCCAATTGGCAAAAGCTCTTAGAGATAGTGGATATAGTATATAGCGTCATCTCAAAGGAGGGTTCACATGTAGTGAAGCTTGGAAAACCAACTAGCCAAACTAAGTGTCAATGGCAAAAGACAACCAGCTGGTAGTGACAGTTGAAAGTATACAGCTATGAACAGATGAAACAGAAGAGGCAGATATCTCAACTCTATGCACCAGAGTTTGCTATACCATACCATACCATACCATACCACACCACAAGAAGGGCGACACTTACGATGCAAGGACAAGCTTTTCATAGTTTGGTTATAGACAAAAAATACAGTCTTACATCTATAGTATTTTTACCGGTGGCCTTGCTTTTATTGCAACTCTCAAAGCAAAGAGAATAGTTGCTTAGAGTTTGAATTTTAGCCATGAACTTTATTGGAGAAATATTACTGAATTAGGACCTTCTTGAAATCTGCCTGTAAAATGCTGAGGATGCACTAAAAGAAGCATCGTTATACATCCTCCCCTTTCTCCAACATCCAGTGAATGAAGATACACTAACCTAAGAGAATGTTGTCAAGCTCACAAAGAAAGGCTTCAGCTCACAAAGGCCACTCAGCAATTTCCTCCAAGAAATCAGTTAAATAGCTCTGCTCAATCTCCAGGCCATCCCTCAAGGCTAGGTATTGTAAGTTGGGGAAGCTGGCCGGTCTCAGATAGCAGTTCTAGCCTATTAGGTGGCATCTATGGAGAAGTATACAGTGATGCTCTTGAGGTCAGAAAACCAAAGAAGATGGGGCCACCAAGAAGCCAGCAGGATCATTTATATCTAGCCTAATTTCTCTTGCAGCTCTACAGAACAGGATTAGGCCAGGGAAACAATATCCCAGTTCCATGCATCAGTCACAGGCCAATGTATCTTCCCCATAGTTTGGGGACAGAAGTACTTTCCAAAATATGGTTAGTGTAGCTGTCTTGCTGGAGTCAGGCCAATTGACTGTTCTGGACTCAGCTGCTGGCACACCTCCTGGAAGAACTGAGGTATAGGTTCCACTTTCCCACTGTCCTGGACAGGAGCTCCCCAGCTTAAGAGAGAGACTGTTCTGAAGGGGCAGGGAAAGGCTAAATCCAAACACAGATGGGACAAGTGGGGAAGGAAAAGAACACAGAGCTACATGTTCCTATTGCCTGTTCATATATACTACTGCAGTCTGGTTGTTATTTGAATTATGTAGTCCCTAGGGCCCCATTGTGCTAAGCACTGTATACAGACAGCACGAGGCAGTCCTTGCCCCAAAGGAGCTTATAATCTAAATAAACAAACAAACAAAAAAAAGGACAGGGGAACAGCAATAACATCCAAGCAGAGTGAACTGAGTTTTCATTTGCAAACATCAAGCTAGTTCCATGATCTGGCTGTACTGGGAGGAGGGGTCAGGGGAGGTGTTCTGGTGGGAAAGGATTAGCTAAATGGAAAGGACAGGGGATATTGAAGGAAGGAATAGAGAGAAGAAAAAATGGAAGGCATGTAGCGTTAAACTGAGGTGAAGAGATTATGAGTAAAGGGATTAAGCAAATAGCCAGTCAGCTCAGAGGAGAGAATGTCCCCCACATGAGCCGTAGAAATTAGCCAATAGTGCTTGCAGGAGCTACCTGAGTTTGCTCGAGGGTAACTGTTTGGTTGGCTCCACCCAGGAGTTTTTCTTCTTCCTCATCCCCACATAGTACAGAGAGGTATGGAAGTGGGATGTTCTCCCGGTCACAAATGATAATACCAACATGCTGGAGCTTTGGGTTGAGACAACAAGAAAAGTCTCATTTCCTAGACTCAAAAGAAGTCTGAGTTCAAGAGGCAAGTATCATGGCAAGAATGAGGATGGTGCAGTACATACCTCAGACCCAGTGCACGCAGAGAGGAGGAAGCACCATATAGGACTGACTCCTTGACAGACAGAGTGAGGGGAGAAAAGGTCAATGCCACTGAAGGAGTGGGAACCTCTGAAGATGGAAATGAGCCCAGAGTGGTGTGGAAGGCCAGGGTCTGCCTTGGAATCTATGCTATGTTTGAAAGGATTACCCTCCAAAGCAAGCAAATGGTAAAATGGGGTCATAAGTGGAGGATAGGCCCTGATCTTACAGCACTGTAGTGTACTGAAGTGCCTTTATAATAATGGCATTGCAAGGTTCTGTAATTCACTGGCTCACTGATTTGCATTTCAAATTTGCTCAAGTTGCAATGGTTTGCTCTGCTGCCTCAATTAAGCTTCTCAGATATACCTGTGCAATCCTGTTGTCAGATGTTATCAGTTAGACCTGTGCAAGCACTTGCAGCTAATGGGGTACACAGGTTTCCTGAGGGAGCCAGAACACTTTGACAAACTAAGCAGGGAGGGCCAGGAAGATCTGGAATAGCAGGAATTCCCCTCACCAACTGGGCTCACTGATAAGAGAACTGACACCCTGCAGTCTCTTACTGAGGTTAAGCAGAGGCTTAACAGGAGCTACTTTGAGAATGCAGAGCCCTGGCTGTCTCCTTGGTTACTGGGCCCCTGCAAGTAGCTACAAAAGGAAAAGCTTGATCCCAGTGCTTTTATTCTCTTTGGGTTGAGACCTGGACAGAAGCACATACAGGAGGGGGATCTTCTTTCCCTCTGCAGATTAGGTCCTTGATAGTGCAGACAGGAGAAATGGTGCCTCCTTGCGCTTCTTTGTTCATCTTTGCTTTTCCTCTCTAGCTTTGCTTCTGTGGTTCTTCATTCTCTTTTCTTGCAGAAGAAACAAATAAGAAAGTATACAGAAAAAGAGAGAATTGCTCTTCCATGCTTCCAACGTGCAGGTGACGATAAACTGAGAGGAAGTGGGCAAATTAGAGTTTATAGTCCACAGATAAATTGATCTGTGGAAAATGAATGCTGTGTATATGGGATCTTACCAGACAGAACAGGAGAAGATGTACTGCCAGTATATTTTGTTTCTCCAAGTTTCCCCAATAGCTTCAGTTGAAAATTTCTTCACTTCCTGTTTCAAACTGTTGAATGATATTGCTGTGCACAATTATATGCTGCCACATTTCACTCTAGTGGCGAATTAAGTCTCTCTCTATGGCCTGGTCTACACTACGTGTTTAAACCGATTTTAGCAGCATTAAACCGATTTAACGCTGTACCCATCCACACTATGAGACCCTTTATATCGATATAAGGCTCTTTAAATGCGATTCTGTACTCCTCCCCGAGAGAGGGAGTAGCGCTAAATCGTAATACCATACGGATTAGAGTAGTAGTGGGCCGCAATCGATGTGATGGCTCCCGGCGTAATCCCACAGCACCACTGTGGACCGCCTTCGAAAGCCAAGTCTGACTGCGGAGCAGTGGCCAGCGTAACACAAAAGCCCACGTGAAATTTTGATTTTCATTTCCTGTTTGCAGCGGAGCTCTGATCCCCGGGCGGCAATGCATAGTCCCAAATCCAAAAAGAGCTCCAGCTGGACATATGGAGATACTGGACTGACGCTGTAATGGGGAAGAATCTGTCTATCAAAGCTCCGTTACGAAGACGAAATCTCAGAAGCGTTGAAAAAAAATCTCCAGGCCAAAAGCTGCGACAAGCAGAACGGGAAGCAGGACTCAAATGGATGCCATGGAGGAGAGAGGGCTAACTGAGACCCCAACATCCCGACAGGTCCGCTGCAAGTGCGGAAAATATTTGCATTCTGCTGAGCTTCAAGCCTGTAGGTCAAACACATTGTCCAGCGTGCTTCAGGGAATGCCGCGTCAATTTAACTGCCCCCCCACGAAAGAAAAGGAAAGAAAAAGTTCCTTGATTCTCTTCAATGTCACCCACTTCACGATAGCTGCTGGTAGCACGATGCTGCAGCAGTGAAGAGCAGTATCGCCACGCTCCTCTCCAAGTGGCAGACGACAATAATGACTGAATCCATCGTCACATCAGCCCGGATGCTCCTGGCTGGCCTCAGTGAGGCGGCCGCGGGCAAACCCGGGTAAAAGGAATGACTCCGCGTCCATTCAGTGAGTAGGACAGATAGGCTGGTAACTGTCTTCCATAGCAACGGGGCTGAGTCCCATCAGCCTCTGCTCCTTCATCCGTGTAGGAAAAGATTCCGTACTGCTGGACTGCATAGACGCAGTGCGGGCTCTCTCCCCGCACCGCTTAAAGTCTGCCTGGACTGTCCATAGCCCGGAGCGCCTTCGCCCCTCATTTATCTCACACTACACAATCTGTTTCTTATTCCTGGCTTCTTTATCAACTCATGACACAAATGCGGG
Organism: Chelonoidis abingdonii; assembly: GCF_003597395.2. NCBI lineage: Eukaryota > Metazoa > Chordata > Testudines > Testudinidae > Chelonoidis > Chelonoidis abingdonii. The sequence continues at coordinate 260,239,705 of NC_133769.1, forward strand.
GACACCTGCCACGGTAGCCCAGGAGTTGAGAGGAGGGAAGCACGGGTGGGGTTGTTGGCAGGGGCAGACCGCCGATGATAGGCAATGTAGGCCACCATTGCTGTGGGATCTGACACGGAGCAAGCTGTGCTCCTCTGATACACTGTTCCCTAGATACTTGCACCCATATTTAGGCAGACTGACTCTATTTTTAGAAACCTAAAGGGGATGACTCAGGGAAGTCATTCCAGTTTGCTTTTTGTTCACCTCGGCCGACCTCAGCAGGGCACCATGATACAGCAGACAGTTACGAGGGACAGATAACCGTCATCTCAATTCGTCATTTACGCCGGCTGCAGACGTACAGAACACGATACTGTCTCTGTATCATGCAAAGCAAATGAATGTGGCTGTGATAGCGCTGGAGGTATAAGCCTCTCTGTCCCGCGGCATCTCTACACATACGGTAAGTAAAAAAAAAAAAAAAAAAAAAAAAAAGCTGAAACGGCCCATGGTTGCCCTGCTACGGTCTGCAGGCAGCAATCCAGGGAAAATGGCACAAATGATGTTGCGTGCTTCCGAGAAGGAGACTGATACATTTTACCCAAAACCACCCGCGACAAGATTTTTGCCCCACACCCTGGCTTCTCAACCGAATTCTAAGGCGGGGAGACTGCGGGAAACTATGGGATAGCTACAGAATAGCTACCCACAGTGCAACGCTCCAGAAATCAATGCTAGCCTCGGACCATGGACGCACACCGCCGAATTAATGTGCTTAGTATGGCCGCGTGCACTCGACTTCATACAATCTGTTTTATAAAACCGGTTTATATAAAATCGGAATAATCCCGTAGTGTAGACGTACCCTCTGAAATTTTTCATTCTATATTTTAAGAAGCTTTATTATAAGAAACACTAAATTTGTGACTGCTCAGTGTTGTCTGCAATGTTAGACCCCTATCCTGCAAAGCAATCTGCCTGCCTGTGTGGAGTCTTGTAAACTTTGACAGCACTCTGTCTATGAGGCAGGATCACAGCCCTCAGTTGTGCACCCTGCATATTGTTTGCAATACACTGAAGTATTAAGGATAAGAGCATATGACTGCTGTTCTCTCAGGTTCCTCAGAATAGTGAGTCACGTTCAAGGTTGAGGTCCTGATCTTCAAGGCGTTCAATGGTCTAGGCCCAGTATATCTAAAAACTCCTTAGATGAGGACCGTGGTTGACAATTCAATTCCTCAGGCAGAATGGAACTTTCTACCACATGGATGAAGCTTGTCTGTGTAGGAGACAGACTGAGGAATGAACTCAGTACCATTACCTTCTATTCCACGAAGAAGCTGTACTTCTTTGACTTGCCTTCTCTAACAAACACAGCAATATGTATATTTAAAACAAACACACCCGCAAACCGCTATCAAAACAAAAAACACTACACTGCACACACAATTCTTTCCCTGCAGAAAAGATGAGAAAGAATGAACTACATGTGACAGACAGTCATGTTGCTTAATGTACTACTGGAAAGTGCTGAGATCCTACAGTGAGAAGGGTAGCGTAAGAACCTATGTAGAACAATACAAGTAGAACAGAAAGAAGCTATTCAAGGAAGCAATGTTTGAAATATCTATATACTGCGCATGCAAAGCAATTTGGGATTGTAAACAATACTATATAAATGTAGTAAATCAATTGCTAACCTTACATTCAGACATCTATGATACAGATAACCACAAAGTGCTATCAAAACAGATCACAAACCTAATGTTAAAAAACAAAATGTAACATAAAAAAAGCTGATTGAATAGATGAAGCATAAAATATTCGCTATACACAAACCTGAATTTTGAAAACTTTTAAAACAAAAATTCCTACTATAAAACCAAGACAACATACTTCTCCCTTAAAATCACCACATATTCAGAGACAAAAGAAACCTAGGTACTGTACATTAAAAACCCTCTCTCTGATTTACCTTGCAATAGGTTCATTCCTATCATGGTAAACATTTATTCGACCAGCAAATCTGTAAGAGGAAAAGTACTTTAGTATCAATGCCAGATATGAGTTTATTTTATATAGAACATACGCACACAAACATAACTCGAGAAATATTTGTAAAACATTTTTAATATCTGAATTATGACTATGAAATTTTATATACTCAGACACTGCATCTCACTTCTAAAAATAGCTTGCAAAAATACATTAAGATGAAGATTATTTTAAAAATTGTCTATGAAGGTTCTATATGCTATAGAAGTTCATTAAATGTTATATGGACAACATATAATCAAAATAATAGAGAAGGAAGCCTGAAAATTTGGATTTATTTAAAACATACTAAACTTTTTATAAACTTCACTTTTATAAGCCAGCATTTGAAGACATCAGTTATAACTGTGAGTCAATAAAAGGTTATGTGTAACAAAGGTGAATGTGGTTCTAAGGTTACTTGCAGACCTCCTAATTAGAGTACATTTATCCATTCATTTTCAATTCCTGAAAGATACGATTACTTACCATAACTGTAGTTCTTCAAGAAGTGATGCAGCTGTGTATTCCATTTAGATGTGTGCATGCCCAGAACACGAGAGTTGAACAATTTTGCCTAGCAGTACCCATAGCAGGCAGCGCTTGTGCCTCATGGCCACAGCCTCCCCCAGCTACAATGAGGCGGTGCTACCTCCACCCCCGGTGAGTTTCTTCTTACTAATGGTGGCTGGAGTCAGAACTGTGTGTGGTTCTTAATCTTGCAGTCCCTTGGTTTTAGACTTAATTGTTCTAGTTGCACATAGTTAGTACGTACTCTTAGTATTAATATTAGTTAGCTTAGTTAAGTATTTTCCCTGGTGATGCCCTCACTAGGGCTCTAACATTGTGTGTCAAGGGTGGAGGCAGGCAATCTCTAGTAACAACCTTCACACAGGAACTTGCTCTGCTTAGGCAAGGCTCACATCAAAGAGATGTTCGTTCACAAAATGGACTCCAGTGGCTCGACATCTTTGCCTAAAGCAGCATCTTTTCAAGCAGGCCAGGAGGTCTGTCTCAGCACCAAGGCCTATGGAGGATCGGAAGTCATCCTCAACCTCGATGAGTGGTACTGACTTGCACTCTGGAACTGGCCCCTCTCTGAAGATGTGAAGATGATACTCCCCATTGAGCATGCCAAGGAAAAGGTATCAAGACCAATCAAGACCGCTCCAAGCTTTGTGGAGTCTCTTCTTCCTCTTCCAGGAAGAGTACAGTTATTGCCCCTCAGCATGCAGGAAGAAGCAGGTCCTTCCACCTGCTCCCCAGTCCTATGAAGGGGTGTGCGAGACCACATACCATTGACTCCAGTTCCAGTCCTGCGGCATCCACTGAGTCTGGTATTGAGGGTGATGCCGGCATTGGTTGTTTCCACACTAGTGGCATATCAGAAGATGGCAGACCTCCTTTGCCTTTCCATTCCAAGCTCACCATTGGTCCAAGACTTTGCCAGGGCTATGGCATCCTCAGCCTCACTGCCTGGATGGGCAGCTGAACCTTGAGGTGTATGGGCACGCAGACTGTCGAAGTGAGGCCTTTGCTGGGCTCAGTACAAGGGATCTCCTTAACACAGGGAAACTCCTTTGCAGTGCCAATGTTATTGTGGCAGCATTCCCTGCCCAGCATTATCAGCACCATTAGCAGCATTGGCATCACCACTGACTTCAGCACTGACACCACTGCCAGCGCCAGAGACAACTGAGGCACACTCTATGCTGGCTATGCTGTTTCCACCATTGCATCAGTCCTTCTCTTGCTGTGGGTGACAGACGAGTCAGGCCAGCTGCTTGTGCCTTCAGGGCTGGCTCCACTTTTATGCCCTGAAACCCGTCTCCTCAGCATCCAGGTCAGGATCCTCTTCCGCTTTCCATCACCTGGCCCATATCCAGGACTGTTCAGGGAGCAGCACTGGTACTGAGTTCAGCATTCTTCCTGCCATAGGGATGGAGCCTGTGCCTGGTGCCAACCGGCCACCAATGTTTTATCCTTATGCTCTGTAGCCCCCACAGAATCTGTGAGATACTCCTCGATCGTGGAGGTTGCCCTCCCCATCCCACTTCAAGGCAACATCAATCGGCACTTCAGTGGCTGGGGCTGTTGGCCTGTTGAAAGTTCAGGCACCAGTTGTTCCCCCCATTGTGGAGCCTCCAGAGTTGTTCCATCAGGGTCCATGACCCATCACTGTCACAGTTAATTGTCTCTTCATTGTCCCTGGACAAATTCAGCGGTTCCCAGCTCTCATTTAGTGCCCGAGGATTTCAAGGCCTTCAAGGACCCTTTGTGGTGTGTGGCTGCTTCCTTGAGCATCCAGGTGGAGTTCTTGGAGGAGAACATCTGTAATTTGCTAGGCCTCAAGGAAAATGATCCTCCTCATTAATGATGCGCACCTGGAACCTGGAAAGGTTCTTTGGAGCATGCCAGCTTTGGTGCCACCTAGGGGAATGTGTTTGAAGATATGATACTTTGTACTGATGCTGGGATTTGAGGGGTTTTACTTCCACCCGGCCCCTATATCCCTGGTCATAACCGCTGGGAACGACATAGCTCAGCAGGGCAAATTTAAGTACACTCCTCAGGACAAGGACTCTAAATGGCTAGACAAAATGGTAGAAAGATCTACATCTCTTCCCTGCCAATGCTGTTTACTAACCAGCAGGAATTGTTGTCCAAGTACAACTTTGTAAATTGGACAGTTATGTCTAAGTTTACAAACCACCTGCCTAAAGCCTCCAAGGAGAAATTTTGGGTGATTATTGCCAAAGGCTGTCTGGTAGCAAAGATGTCGCTGCAGTGTGCATTTGATGTGGCTGACACTTTGGCCAGACTGATGGCCTCGGCTGTGACCATGAGAAGGGCACCCTGGCTGCACAATTTGGGCATTTCTCCTGTGGTGCAGCAGGCAATAGAAGACTTGCCCTTCGACAGTCAGGTACTTTTTCACACAAAACCAATGAAACTTTGCACTCCTTCAAGGATTCTAGGGCTACTCTATGTTCCTTGGGGTATATATGCTGGTGACCAAAACGTGCCACTACAGAGCCCAGCAACAGTGCCAGCAGCAGCACTTGTCCTCAACACCCCTTTGGGCAATCTTTCTCTTCCCTGAGACAGCGGAACTACCTAGAAAAGGACATAGGTCCCAAACGGGGGCATTCGGGCTCTGGGTTCTACCAGTCAACATCACCTACTCCAGCACCACCAAGCACCAAGTTTGACTCCTTTGTCCAGTTGGGACTTCTATTATCTCATTCTCCCCCCTTCCCTCACCCGCATTTGGGGACAGGGAGCTCTCTCAGTGTTTGGGGCTTGATTACCACCAACAGCTGGGTCCTAAGCATTGTCTGATCAGGCTATGCTATCCAGTTCCTCTTCGCTCTTCCTCCTCACACTCCCTCCCAGCCTCTCTTCAGGGATCCCTCTCAGGGGATAATGTTCCTCGAGCAGGTCCAAACTCTACTGATTCTGAGTGCAGTGGAAGAAGTTCATCCGGTGCACCAGCATCAAGGTTTTTATTTCTGGTACTTTCTGGTTCTCAAATCTAAAGGAGGGGCAAGATCCATTTCTGACCTATGCAGCTTCATCAAATATATAAGATACATGAATCTCTGAATGGTAACCCTGTCAACTATTCTCCTGGGTTGACTTAATGACTGGTTTGCTGCTCTGGACCTTCAGGATGCTTATTTTCACGTGGGGATCCTCCTGAGCCACAGAAGATTCCTCCAGTTCATTGTGGCAAACCACCATTTTCAATATGTAGTCCTCTCTTTCAGTCTGTCTTCTGTCCTTGGGTTTTTAACCAAGTGTATGATCATGGTGATGGCAGACCTCAGGAACAAGGAACCTATGTCTTCCTGTATCTTGACAACTGGTTACTAAGGGACAGGTCTGCAGAAAATATTCTCATGTACCATTATGCTGTGCTTGCTTCACCATCTGGGTCTCATCGAAAACAGTGGGAAGTCAAAACTGGTCCCCACTCAGAAAATTGAGTTCACTAGGGCCCTAATAGACTCTATACATTTGAGAGTTTTTTTGATGACTGATCATTTTCAGACTTCTCACTTTTGTCTTGGGGTCTACAGTTTCAACCTTCCAAAACAGTTTGCACGTGTCTGAGGCTCTTGAACCACATGTTCGCATGCACTCAGGTGGTTCAATTTGCTTTCTTCCTCTTCAAATGCGGCTAAGGACAGTTTACCCTCCAACCCGTCACCTCTTAACAACCAGGACTGTGGTCACCAACACCTCTCTGATAGGTTGGGGAGCACATCTGGTGTTGCTGAATGTTCAGCGTCTGTGATCGAAGCAGGGTGCTCCACTGCATATCAACATAATACATGTCACAGTTTTCTAGATCTAGACCACATCAGGGCTCAGTGGTTCACGTACTTACCAACATTTCCACTGCAATGCATTATTTTTACAGGAGGGCAACACACTCCAGAGAGTGCTCTGCGAAGAAGCATCCAGGCTGTGGCAGTTCTACATCAAGAAGAGTATCACTTTGATAGCTGATCACTTGCCTAGAGCCCAGAACTATCTCATGGACCATCTCAGCAGGAATTTTAACCTGAGTCACAAGTGGTCTCTGAAGCCCAGTGTTCTGCAAATCATCTTCACAGCTTAGGTGCAGCCTGACAGTCGACCTATTTACTACAAGGGAAAACAGGAAATGCCATCTCTTCTACTCTTGAGGTGATACAAAGGATTTTCCAGTTTCTCTGTGTGCCTAAAACACTGATCAGCATTGAGGCACTGTCAAGCATCAATAATACTGATCTGTCACCATTAGCTGAAGCAGGGAAAGATTGAGATTTGGGGTTTATGGAAATTAGTGAAATTGGACTGGTGACAGTGAAACAATGTTAAGGTGCATATATATATATATATATATTTGGTAATTATAAGTATTTAGATAGTTAATAAACAAAGTTTTAAGCTGTTCCAGCTAGAGAAAGCAAGATGGTCATCGCAAGAAACCAAAGCTGTGAAAACCAACAGGGAGGCCTTAGAACAATTCAGCCAATAGCAAGAAGGCTGGTTGGGGTGAAATAAAGATCACTCCAGAAACCTGAAGGAGGGGGTCAGTTAGACAGAACATAGATCTTCAAACAGGTCCATCTTTAAAGTGCAGATTGCAATCAGGTCCAGCTTTGATTGACAGAGTACTTGAAGCTGATTGGATGATAATGATATGGATTGAAGAAACAACCAATCGGAACAGATCAAAATCTGTATATAAGGCAAAGAGCTGACAGGCTTCAGTTAGTTCATCTGTGAAAGCAGAAAGGCACATGTGTGTATGTGGTGGGGGGGAGAGGGGAGAAGGCATCTGTGTGGATAGAAGCAGGAGAGAAGGAAGTCCACTAAAAAAAGCTAAATCACTAAGCAGCAGCAAGCAGTGAAAAAATAGCAGCAATATCAATCCCATTCTGACAGAGCAGAAGGGAGGATATCAAAGTAGTAAGCATAATGACTCCGATATACATATAATGTAAAATGTAAATGTGTATGTGTGGGATGATAAAGCTGGATGATTGTGTATGTATACTTTGTTGTTATATGTATAGTTTTAATGTTTAAGAACTTGCTGTCAGTCTCCTATGTGTGACTGGCCATCACATCTAGAATGCAATCACTTATAAAGCTGTTTTCCAATTGCAGGATATTCCAATTTTGCATACTTTAATGTGCATCTGTGCTAATAGGATTTTGTGTGTTTGTTAAGAAAATGTGTGATTTATTTCTTTAGTATATGTTTTAGATCTGCTGTGTTTTCCTAATATTATTATGTGTTTTAGAGTTATTGTATTAGGAAATATAGCATTAAATAAAGGTTAGTTTTATTTTTGAAGAATTACTGCCTGAGTGTAAATCCTTTCAGCTGAAGGCTGTATCTGTTTCCTCTCAGGGGTTAACAGAGCTAGTCTGTTTTAGGGGGTCCTCCAAAGGTCGGTGAGAAACCCTCTGGTAAAACCCTGGCAATTCCCTGAGGGCGGGCCACTCCCTTTCACCTACTAAAACCAGATGAAATGAATTCCGCATTACAAATGTAGGCAGGGCATTATAGGGGAGCCTGGAGTCTGATCTTGGGGGCAACAGAGGGGTCCCTCAGTCCGGCCTCTCTGATCAACACCTTCCAACTCAAGTGGCAATCAGCTCTCCTCTATGCTTTACCTCTGATCCCTATCATTCCACAGGTCATCCTCAAGCTGAAAGTGGATTGGGTTAAGCTTATCCCCATTGCCCTGGCTTGACCGAGGAGGTCGTGTTGGTTTTTTGACTCTCTCATGTTGTCATTCAGCCTCCCATATCTTTTTCTCTCCATCCTGACCTGCTCACACAGAATCACAGTTGCAATTTGCATCCTGCGCCCAGCTCACTGCATGGCTGCTCAGTGGTTGAATGAAGAGGAAGAGCAATGTTTGCCAGCTACTCAACAGGTCCTACTCAATAGTAGAAAGCCCTCTACCAGAATAGCCTATTAGGCAAAATGGAAATGGTTTTCAATGTGACCTTGGCCATGAAATTCAGCTGATGTTGGCTTGCATCCAGGACATCTTGGAGAATTTGCTGCATCCTCAGTCATGGGACCTTAAGCTTAGCTCTGATGGGACCTCTGGTCGAGCTGGTTAGTCATCTTGTCGCTTTCCTTTCCTGTGTAAAAATAACTGCATTCCTGGTGGCGATAACATCCGCAAGGAGAGTCTGAGTGTTACAGGCTTTGATGGCAGAGCCTCCTTATGCACAGGTGTCCAAAGACTAAGTGACATTGCAGCTGTAACCAACATTTATGTCTAAAGAAGTCTCTCAGTTTCATTTGAACCAGGTGGTATATTTACCTGTTTTATTTCCTAAGCCACATTCATCCCTGGAAGAGAAGCACCTTCACAGGTTAGACATCACATGACATCTAGCCTTTTAGACTAAACCCTGTCATGCTTTGCCTCATCTACTTGTGTTGTACGTGGACTGTGTGAAGGGCCAGGCAGTCTCTTTACAAATTACTAAGTGGATAACATCCTATATCAAGGCTGCATACAAAATAGGTGAGGCTATACCCCCTCCACAGGTGTGAGCTCTTTCTATGAGAGCACAAGCTATGTCAATGGCTTTCTTAAGTGACATCTCAATTGGACATTTGCAGGGCTGCCAAATGATCATCCATACATACACTTACAAACCATTTAGGAATGACCCCTCTGCATCATGGACAACGTTTGAACCCTGGTGAGGGCATCACCAGGGAAAACACCTAACTAAGCTAACACTAATACTAAGAGTACTAACTATACACAATTAGAACAACTAAGTAAAAAACTGAGGGATTGTGAGGTTGCAAACACACATTTCTTAGCCCATGTTTTGAACATCTTAAAATGTAGGAGAAAGATTTTTAAAAATCAAATTTACATGTCACTATTTATGCTCCTTACTTGCCTTTGAATTGCCTGTCTGCTCGGATAGGACAATGAAAATCAGTTTCACCATGAAGTTCTTAGATTGCAATGCTTAGGTCTCCATTACTGCAGGAGACCATTTCTTTAAAAAATCAGCCACTTCACTGGATTTTTATTTAGTTGTCTTAAATTTAAATTTTGGACTAAGTTTGAATTGATAACACCCCTTTAATAATTACATTATTTTATAGTTTGCTTACAGGATACCTTAGTAGCATACACTAAAGCTATAAAAATACAAATTATTTTCTTACTTATAAAGGTCAGGCTGAGGTTGTTCACATTCAATGGTAGCATGCAGTGCATCAATATCTTGTTCATTATGAAATGCCTTGGTATCTTGAACAGCATAGTAAGTCTAGAATGAAGGAGAAAGATGTAACAAAAAAAAATAAGCCAGAACACATGCAGTGACCAAGTTATTTATGTAATTGAAAGAAGAGCCCTGAAGTCAGTAAATTTTCCATATTTTGTGTTAAGACTGTCAAGAACCATGTACTAATGATTCTCATTAAAAAATAAGCACTTCCAAATAGAGAACTGGAATTTTCCTCTGCCTGTCATAACTCACATATAGTTCATACTGCAAAGAAAACTGAGTCACTCTTGTCCTCTAATCTAAGCAGCCTAAATTCTAAGTGAAATATTTTTGCTTTTTCTTAACCTTTTACATAAAAGATTCACATTTCCAAATGGGTGCATGCCTCGGTGCCCCCAATCTTGCACAAACCAGGATTTCACATATGTATATGCATGCACAACTCTAGCTCATGCTTCACCTCTGGGTGCCCATGTCGGGCACATACAAAAGTGCAAGTATACATAAACCAAGCACCAGTTAGAAAATTCTTTATGAAATGGTTCAATGGTATGGAAATAAGTTAATGACAGTGTAAATGAAAAAAAAAAAAATCACAAAAACCAATATCTATGCTTGCACTATTATACAGGATGTTACTGTGCACTGTATGCAAAAAAGTTTGTTATAGCATTTTTAAAATAAAAAAATATAGTATTTTATTACTTTATGACTAGATTCACCATCCAAACTAGCTGTTGTAACAAAACATGTTCCATCCCCTCTGCTGCTTGATAGAAATATTAAGTCACATGGGAATGTTTCATCTTCTTTTACCATCACAATGTCTCCAACCTTAAAAAAAATAGAAAAGAAAACAGGTTTATCATTAGTTAAATAGCCTAAAGATCAGATTCCAAGGATGAAATCCTTGTTCTATCAAAGTCTATGGAAAAATTTTCATTGGATTTAATAGGGCGGAGATTTCATCACAAGACTAAGGAACTGCAGATACAATTCTGAAAAGGAGTACTACATCCTGTAAGACAATAAATAATACTTAGCACTTGTATAATATCTACTCTCTGAGGATCTCAAAGCACTTTACATTCTTTTATTAAGCCTTACAACATCCCTTCTAGATTTGCATGTGTGTGGTATCATCCCTATTTTACAGATAAAAAACATTGATGCACAGTGGGGCTGGGAACAGCGAACCACAGCCACTGGGAGCTGCGGGGGGCTGTGCCTGTGGATAGTCAACATAAACCAAATGTCTCACAGCCTGTTTCTTATAGTGTGCCATCATACAACAAAGCAGCTCCCACAGTCAGAGATTCTTTTAAAGATTTTTTCCCCCTGCAGAGGCAGCTTCTGATATATTTTTTTAAACTCAAATTTAAGCACAGTAGGTCAAAGGTAAAAAAATTGCAAGAATTTAGTCATGGGGGGGTGCAAAATATCAAAGTTTCAATGAAAAATGTCAAAAAATTAAATTTTGGAATTTTGATAAGCTGAGCATTTGATTAATGTGGATTTCTTGGGTTGCCTACCTTATCATGCTAAGATCATAGAATATCAGGGTTGGAAGGGACCTCAGAAGGTCATCTAGTCCAACTCCCTGCCCAAGGCAGGGCCAATCCCCAAATAGCCCCTTCAAGGATTGAATTCACAACCCTGGGTTTAGCAGGACAATACTCAAACAACTGAGCTATCCCTCCCCCAAGTATGCCCTTATCTAAATAGTTTTCTAGTTAATCATTGTGCTCTTGTCAGAAGGATTCCGTGTGGTCGGAATGAATTTCATAACAGAAAACTATGACATTAAACACTGAATTTTGACATCACCAAAATGAACTTTTAGGAGGTGTGCAATTCTAATGATGCATGATATTTTGGTAATTGACAATGAAAGTAAAAATCAAGACAGTTTAGGTAGGACTTGGTAAAATGTACTTTTACATTTCCCAGATTGTGGAAAAAATTCCAAATGAATTAGCTCAGCCACCGACCCAAGGTCCATACCTGCATACTTTCATATAATTTGGGTATTTTTGCTTACATTAGATTTTTCATGTTAATATTTGCATTTAAGAAAACTACAACAGGGGGAAACCTTGACTGAAGTGACATTATTTCAACCATAACTTCATTTAAGATTTTTTTCCTACAAGTTTCCTTAGGCTTTTAAAATGTTTAAGGAGTAGCTCAGGTTCCTACAGATCTGATAAACTTGGCAGCGATAGACCCTATTCTTTTCCAGACAGCCTCCTACACTCATACGTTGTTTCCTCCCTCCTTTTTGCAATACCAGATATTTTCTCCCCTACATTTCTTTCCTTCTTGCGCTCCTCCTATGCTATGTGGTTTTCTGCCTTCCATTCCTCTCCTAATGAGCACCCACATCTGGGCTATGCAAAATATATTGTGCTCTTGGGGGGAGGGATAGCTCAGTGGTTTGAGCATTAGCCTCCTAAACCCAGGGTTGTGAGTTCAATCCTTGAGGGGGCCACTTAGGGATCTGGGGCAAAAATCAGTACTTGGTCTTGCTAGCGAATGCAGGGGGCTGGACTCAACAACCTTTCAAGGTCCCTTCCAGTTCTAGGAGATAGGTATATCTCCAATTAATTATTATAATTATTTATTATTACTTGTCAGGCCAAACACAGCTTGACAAGTATTACTGGGGCCTTGCATGCTTTATAAAGCACAAAGTGTCATGCATTGTCATGTTAATATGATTGCAGCCTCATGGTTGTGTTCCCTTGCCCCCCTAAAAGGCACAAATAAAGATGCAACTACTCAACAAGAACACATATTTTGATAGTCTAGGTCAAGAAGTTTTGCGGATTAAAATAGACCAAAAAAGCATTAATAACAACATTTCTGTGAATGAAAGGATTAATTCTTCAACCTCAGCCTCAAAAATGCATTTGTGGATTTAAGTTTGAGATAAATTCTACCAAAAAAACCCAAGTGTCAATCTTGGATTAAGACCTGACAATGTGAAGTTTCAGGTGGTCAGACCCTTACAAGGAGTGAGGGTAAAAATCAGGTTTCTAATGGAAAGATCTATCCTTCCATAGATATGGTTGAAGCTAACACACAACACAACACAAGACCAAGTCATTTTTGCTACAGAAAACGTACATGCATTTAAATTCTCAGCCATAATATTGTATTAATAGCTTTGTGGGTTGAATTTTCTTCTTTTTAAGAATCAGAAACAAGAAAAAAATTTCAGAGCATGATACCAGTGAATATATTCAAATCACATTTCTTAAAATTATAATATAGTAATTCAGAGGCACACTGGTGCCATAAAATGTCCAAACTGCCTGGAGGCACTGGGATTAAGAAACAACAAAAGGAATCCAAGATGGTTTGGCATCTAGTGGATATGGGTAAAACAGATTTGTCACTAGAAAATGGGAAAGAAAGGCTTCAGATCTGTCACAGGGAACGATGGTGCAGGGGAATACAAGAGGTCAGTAAGATTATTTGAGTGTGTGCTTCTAACAATTAGCCCGTGGCATTAACACTCCACTTTGCTTACAAGTTTGTGCAGAAACAAGGAAACATTATACTACTACAATTTATAAACAAACTAAGGAAATACAACCTAGATGCAGCTACTATAAGGTGAGTGTAAAACTGGTTGGAAAACCATTCCCAGAGAGTAGTTATCAGTGGTTCACAGTCATGCTGAAAAGGCATAACAAGTGGGGTTCCACAGGGATCAGTTCTGGGTCGGGTTCTGTTCAATATCTTCATCAATGATTTAGATAATGGCACAGAGAGTACACTTATAAAGTTTATGGACGATAACCAGCTGGGAGGGGTTGCAAGTGCTTTGGAGGATAGCATTAAAATTCAAAATGATCTGGACAAGCTGGAGAAATGGTCTGAAGTAAACAGGATGAAAATCAATAAGGACAAATGCAAAGTACTCCATTTAGGAAGGAACAATCAGAAGCACACATACAAAATGGGAAATGACTGCCTAGGAAAGAGTACTGCAGAAAGTGGTCTGGGGATCATAGAGGACCACAAGCTAAATATGAGTTAACAATGTAACGCTGTTGCAAAAAAAGCGAACAATGTAAAACTTTAGAGCCTACAAGTCCACTCAGTCCTACTTCTTGTTCAGCAATCGCTAAGACAAACAAGTTTGTTCACATTTATGGGAGATAATACTGCCCATTTCTTATTTACAATGCTATCTGAAAATCAGAATAGTTGTTCACATGGCACTTTTGTAGCCAGCATTGCAAGGTATTTAAATGTCAGATATGCTAAACATTTGTATGCCCCTTCATGCTTTGGCCACCATTCCAGAGAAAATGCTTCCATGCTGATGTTGCTCGTTAAAAAAATAATGCATTCATTAAATTTGTGACTCAACTCCTTGTATGTCTCCTGCTCTGTTTTACCCAAATTCTGCCATATATTTCATGTTATAGCAGTCTCGGATGATGACCCAGCACATTTTGTTCATTTTAAGAACACTTTCATCACAGATATGACAAAATGCAAAGAAGGTATCAATGTGAGATTTCTAAAGATAGCTACAGCACTTGATCTAAAGTTTAAGTATCTGAAGTGCCTTCCAAAATTTGAGAGGGACGAGGTATGGAGCATGCTTTCAGAAGTCTTAGAAGAGCAACATTCCAATTCAAAAATTACAGAACCAGAATTAAATGTGCTTATGTTTACAAAAAACAAACAGTGAATTATATTTATATTGAAAATGGTAGCAAGAGTAATTTTTTTGACCATGAGGATTTAAGAATACCTGACTGGCAGTAGAACTACAGCTGCTTGTTTGAAAAGGTAAAGATGAAGGGATCCAAAAAAACTGTGTCATAAGGATAAATGGTCTTAAAAAAAAATACTAGGCTAGTGAAAAGATCAGAACACCAAATGCAAGAGTCACAAGGAATTTTGCCACGAACTCTGACAAGAGAATTATGGCAAAATAGGAGGCACAAGGAAAAAAAAAAGGTATTTCAAAGAAATGATCATCAATTGTTTCAAACATTTGACATTCTGAAAATTGAACCAGATAGGCAACTTGTTTTGCTTATGACAATTTACAGATATTAGGTTCTAAAAATAACCCCCAAAATATCAGGGATGCAGGTACAAATGTAGAAATCTAAAGGAGTGGCTTTATGACGCTGAAATGGTACAAAGCAAGGATTGTATTCTGATTGGGCTGTGTCCTCTTTGCCGGGAGAGGAATTAGTCAATGGATTTTACATCAAAATAGGATTAAAAGAGGCTATCTTGCTGGAGACAAGACAGACAGACAGACAGATATGAGAGATATGAAAACAGAAGAAAAACCATGAGCGAAGCGCTAGAAGTTAAGAAAGATATCATGAAAGGAAAAGAGGGTAGAGAGACAACCCAGCATAGAGAATGGATAGGGGAGAGCCTAGCAAAGCAAGGATGAGGAAGGAAATGCTATAGCTTTTTACAATATTTTATTCAATCCGTTTTAAAATATTTTTCTAAAATTTTATTTTCCATATTGATGTAGTGAATACTGTAATCTTGAGTGCACTACATTTTTGTCTAATTTGTTTTGCACGTGGAGGGAGTGGGAGAGAGTTAAGCCTGATCCCTAAAAGAAAACCCAGCGTTAGTTGTTACTTACTCTTAATTTTCGGCTTTGCTTTCTAACCAGTTTGCCATGCTGAATGAAATGAACAGGGCATTGGTTCATTGCATTGTCTGCTTTATGTCGAAGCCAATCTTCATAACCCTAGAAAACAGCCAAGTGGAACGGAATAAAGTTAAGGAAATGCAGCTAGCCACACTTTACATTGCAGTTGTAGATCAAAGCTTTCTTATAAAAATAGTTAAAGAATTTTCCATTACAAAATGATAATTAAAAGTAAAGCATATCACTAAAATCTTCAATAGTTTATTATTTAGCAAATCAGATGTGCTTAACTAACATAAGGGAAGGTAATCTGATGGTGTGAGTGGAGTTTGTGAAAAAATGCAGAGCCACTTCTTGATCTCTGGTGAATAATGGGTAAAATCCAGCTCAACTTCCACCATTCCTTGCCCAAGTGCTCTGAAGGTTTCTGTAGGAGTGGCTGCTTAAGAGACAAAGTGTGCAGAATGCATTTGGTAAGGTTGGGCTCAATATTAAGTGATTACAGGGCTGGAATGAACTACAGACTGGGGAGTTTTCCTGTTTGCTTTCTGATTACACTGAACTATTATTTGGTGTACACCAGGGGAAGGCAACCTATGGCATGGGTGCTGAAGGTAGCATGTGAGCTGATTTTCAGTGCACTCTCACTGCTTGGGTCTTGGCTACCAGTCCAGGGGGCTCTGCATTTTAATTTAATTTTAAATGAAGCTTCTTAAATACTTTTAAAACCTTATTTACTTTTCATACAACAATAGTTTAGTTATATATTATAGACTTATAGAAAGAGACCTTCTAAGAACGTTTAAATGTATTACTGGCACGCGAAACCTTAAATTAGAGTGAATAAATGAAGACTCGGCACAGCACTTCTGAAAGGTTGCCGACCCCTGGTGTACACAGTACACCAACCCTCCAGAATCAGTTTTGAGAAAGTGACCTTGCTGATGCTTATTTTGGTTGATGAATTATTCCATCAATTCATAAGGTTACATAAGAGAGGAACAAATACAAATATAGTTGAAGATCTCATCAATACAACGATAACTCTGCTTTCAAATTTGTATAGCCATATTATAAAATTTTAAAAATCAGTTTTACTATTTTATTAGTTTTTTAAAAAAATGAATAGATACTTTTCTTTTGGAGGTACAAGTTCCTCCTACTTCCCATCTTCCCCAAATCTCTCTTGCATTAACTCCATGGAAACCCCTAATGTACACAAAGACCAGATGCTAGAACTGATATTTAAATAGAGAGCTGGCCTAAGCAGCTCTTTTGCTTTAAATTCTCTGGAAATTCCTAAAAATAAAGCAATAGATGCTATATATCCAGGGGCAGAATTCAGCATATTGCTTATGATTAATGACAACTGGAAGATGCAACAACAGCTGCTAACAATATCAGTGACAGTTCACCCCACAGGTTTTCCATTCTTTTTAGGAGAAAGGGTAACTTCAAGTTTATAAAGGATTTTCTATGGCTGTATTCATTTTTTTATTTTTAGAGATGCACCCATTACATGTGTGCAGGAGCATACACACAAATTAAAATGCAATTTGACCTGTCAACCAAATATGAAAAGGTAACTCCAAAATCCATCTGAAGACACAAATATACCCCAGCAATGGGAGGAATCAAAATGCTGCTGTTTGTAATTCCTTTAATAACTAATGAATGAGAAAAGCCCAGATGACCTTTGCACCATGCCACTGAAGGTCATGCTCCAGTCCACAGGCTATTGGACCAGCAGGAAAAGGAAATTCCAGAGGCTACAGCCATCAATTTAAGACATCCTGCCCTAGTCCTCAGAAATTCCAATCAGCTAATCTCAATTGTTGTGGTAAAGAAATACAGTAGAACCTCAGAGGTAAGAACACCAGAGTTATGAACTGATTGGTCAACCACACGACTCATTTGGAACCAGAAGTTCGCAATTAGACAGCAGCAGAGAGGAAAAAAAGAAAGCAAATCCAGTACAGTACTGTGTTAAATGTAAATTATTAAAAAATAAAACTTAAAAAAATTGACAGAATAAGGAAACTGTTTCTGTGCTTGTTTCATTTAAATTAAGATGGTGAAAAGCAAAATTTTTCTTCTATATAGTAAAGTTTCAAAGCTGTATATTAAGTCAATGTTCAGTTGTAAACTTTTGAAAGAACAACCATAACGTTCTGTTCAGAGTTAAGAACAGCCTCCATTCCCAAGGTGTTCGTAACTCTGAGGTTCTACTGTAGGTGATTCCCCAGACACACAGAGCCTAAAACACGGTGGGTTTAATTTCAAATCTTATTGGAATTCAATGCTTTTAGTTCTCTTGTATGTTTGAAACTCCTTGCCTAAGAGATCATCATCATCACTTTGAATTACATCCAGAAATGAATAGGGAACCAGTATAGTCTTTGAAGCACTGTGTAACATGCTCCCAGCAGCTAACACTGGTATACAAGCAGCCCAACAAAGTCCACCCCAGCTGTAGCTTCTGAGAGTAGTCACAAGGGGATACAAGTGTAGTCTTATGTGGAACACTTTATAATAATCCAGTCTTTGTTTGACTCTCGTCAAACCACAACAGATTGTTAAAAATAATCCCCCAAATCTTAAAGTGGGAAAGCCACCTGTAAAAAGCTAGCTGTTGTGCTTCCCATAACCACCTAGTGTCAACAAATACTGAATTTGACTACAAAGTATAGTCAGTCATGCAGTGTGAAGGAATGAAAATGCTGCTGTTTGTAATTTCCATTACAACTAATGAATGAGAAATGTGTAGAATGAGTATTCTCTGCATTTATCACTGCCAAATGACTTGAAACAACTATAGTGGTAGCCAGTTATCCCAGTACAATATAATGGAAGTAAGTTGCTTTCTAGGGACCAGAACTGGGGCAAGCCCAAATGGAGGGATGGAATATTGGAATAAAGAGGACCCATTGCAAGTCAAAAAGTTTGTCATATTAGTTTCCCTTGGTGTCCTATAATCTCCTCAACTATTTCTCTGAGCACAGAATACTTTTGTTTGACGAAGTTAAGAAAAATAATAACTGGCTAATGTCTGTATAAAAAGTGTTGACTCCTGGCACTGAGCAGATAGCATCACACAATTTTGAGCAGTAAAATGTTAATACAGAGTCTCAAACAATTGTACCGTCTGTTGTATCACATTAGATGGAATATATTGGACCAAAGAATTAAAGGTGTCAACACGATCCTGTCACTGTCCAATATTAAACAATGTTAAACAAGGCTTGGTAGACAGAGATCTTAGCCTGCTTAGTACCATGGCAAACACACTAATTTTTTTAACCTTTTAATAAAGATGCAGAAAAGAAGGAAACAGTTAAAGTTTTGAAATGTGAAGTATTAAGTAGGGCTTTCATTTTAACAACATCTTTTGTTTTTTCCCTTTTGCTGGAGAAAGTTTGAAGAAAGACACCCCACCAAAACACACCATCCCTATCTGACAGTGTCTTAGAGGTATTAAAGTGGTAACAACAGCCCTTTTGGGGGAAAGAGAAAAAGTTAGTTGAGGTGATCTGGAGGCAGTGGCGGTGTTAAAGCCTGATTCTGTTTCTTAGAAGACAAACCAAAAAACATACACTCAAAAGGGGATAGAAAAGAACAATAAAGACAGAAAATGCAGGCTTCTGTCTCGTGTTGACTCTCACTTGCAC
This sequence comes from Chelonoidis abingdonii, assembly GCF_003597395.2. Lineage (NCBI taxonomy): Eukaryota > Metazoa > Chordata > Testudines > Testudinidae > Chelonoidis > Chelonoidis abingdonii. The sequence continues at coordinate 260,258,818 of NC_133769.1, forward strand.
CTCACTGCTCAAAAAACAAAAGCATGGCATATTGTCTTATTAGCTACTCCAAGGCCAGGTCTACACTACGAGATTAAATCGATTTTAGATACGCAATTTCAGCTACGAGAATAGCGTAGCTGAAATCGAATATCTAAAATCGATTTACTCACCCGTCTTCACCGCGCGCGATCGATCCGCACGGCTCGCTGTGTCGAATCCGGAAGTCCGGTCGTCTAGCTGGAGTTCCGGAATCGATCTAAGCACGCTCTGGGATCGAGATATTGCATCCAGACCAGACGCGATATTTCGATCCCTGAGCAATCAATTTTAACGCGCCGATCCGGCGCGTAGTCTAGACGTAGCCCAAGACTTGGCAAACATGTACCAGGGCTGTTTAGGGTATTGCTTTTAGCTGCCTCCTTCTGGTCACAGGGTTATAGCAGTGCCGTAAAACACAGTTTTGGCCAGCTAACCCAGACTCTTATTAGATAGAAGAAAGAGGGAGGATAGGAAAGAGAAGAACTAAGGTAGGGAAGGGAAAAAAGACACAATGTGGGGAGAGGCATCCCAGCAAGTGATGGCTGGGATTTAGTCAGTCTCAATGGAAGGGGTGATGTCATTTGGGTCCCACTCTCTGGCCTGATCTGGTCAGGACTTCTCTTAGGGTCAAGATAAAGGCCCAACTGTGTTACAGTGGATCTTGAGGTCTCAGGAAATGGATTAAGTGACCGCCCTGATAGTAAAGCTCACTTCTGTCCTGATCTTCTGTCTCTTAGTCAGTGGTTGTTGGCAGCTCCCTTTCGCTAATTGTCCCCCAAAGTCTTTCTGAGGACCTCAAAAGTCAGTGATGGGTGAAACAGCTTTTCCCTTCACTATTTTATCCACCAATTAGGCCTAATTTCCTATACACTAATTCTGGTTACATTGATTTCTGGTCCAACATTTTTCTTGTTTACCAGACAAGATTTTAACACAGTCCTTTCTGTTTGGACTAATTCAGAAAGTCTCCCTTTCCTGCCTTTTCCCAGCAACATATGTTCTTCTAGGTTATTGTGACATTTTATGAACTTTCAATCACTTTTCACATTTGAGCTCATAATTAGGGTAAATTTGCATGCCCAATTATCACACTTCTTTACTCTCTTCCTTTTCCATATTGTGTGAATGAAACTGTTCGTGTCCTGATCAATGGCAGAATGCAGACTGGAGTCTGAATGGGAACAGGTTGAGCCAGTGTAATTGAAGATATGAAATTCTTATATAGCTAAGTCATAGCATATATTCTATGTAGGTTCCCCCACTGATTTTATTTGGATTCTACACAGGTGTACCAATCCACTCTAGCAGATACCATTGCAGTACTGGGTCACAGAGTTACAAACTGCTGTAATCCACTCTCTATGGTAATATTAATCTACAAAATAGAAAGGAAGGATAACACAGTTCCATACTCTTACAGCATTATTTTATTTAGATTAGGGGAACCTTTATTATGATCTTCCAAGCAACATTGATATGGGAAGTATTGACTTGAATTTTATTATTTTAGTTTTTATAGATAATTTTTAAATATATTTGAAGCATTATTATATAGCATACTCAATTTGTAAGATCCATTAAGTCTCATTATAAACTGTTCATAGTTTAAGTAAAAATTAATGTGATTCATATACTTAAAAAGTCCACGTTGTAGATACTGTCTAGAGGTTGTCTATACATATCACAACAACTGTATGTTGGAAATTTCCTCACAGAGAAGACCAATAATTTTATCCCATAACCTACTGCTATAATTCTTTCTCCGCATATTTTCAAATTTTTGAATAGGTAGGTGGATAAATATTTAGGAACAAAAAGAAACAAACATCTGGATACTTTTTATAAATACAACTGTATAAACTATTCTTTGGAGCACAGTTACACAAAGTACAAACTAATATCACAAAATAATTCTGAAAGTTCTGCTGAATAAATGAAAGCCAGCATAATTTAACAACCAATAAAATTCTACTTAAAAGAGAGGCAAATAAAAAGTAAAGCCTTCAAAGTAAAGAAAGGATAACCTCTCTCTTGAATCCTCAAGAACAAACAAAAGTAACATTGCCAGTTAATAAAAAAAGGAAAAATAGAACAAATTTACATTTTCATACAATCTTCAGTTTTACTCCCCCACCTTCCCCTACACCCTAAAGAAACTCTCACCTGTTTGATAGCTGTTACAGTGATGACAAAGAAAAGCGGAAGTCCACTTGTTACTGGACTGGTTGGTGTATCAATAATTAACTGCAACACAAAGAATAATCGTACCATTTCCTGAATATTGATTTGTGAATTTAATGCAATCATTTTCCAACCATGAAATTTATATTAGGATTTTAAAAAAGCTCGAAGTGCAACCATACACAAAGCAACTTATTAAAAAAAAAAGGGAAGTAAATGCAATAAGAAATCTAGGTTATTTCTGATGACAGCACCACTCCCTGACACCATCTGTAATTGCAAATACATATAGGCCTATCCACCAAGTCATGATCTTGCACTCTGTCAGAATGGAGGTTGCTTACTGTAACTGGAGATTCTTTGAGATATGTGGTCCCTATCTGTATTCCACATGAGCATGCATGTGCGCCATGTGCTCAAGTCTGGAAATTCTTCAAAACAAGCTCCCCGTGCGCTCCCAACCAAGGAATAAAAGGCAGTGTGGGTCAACACTTCTCCATTCCTCTTCTTCCTGCAATCCAACTGGATCTGAAGCAGAAGGGATGGAGGACGAAAAGCAGCGACTACAGATACAGCCGTAGGAAAGGGAGCACTACAAGCATCTCTGTGCCACCTTTCTCACACCCTCCTCCAGTCTGAACACTGCTTGCCAATCAACCATGTGTGGAATACACATAGGGACCATCACTCAAAGAAGAAATGGAGGTTACTTACTGTAACTGGATGTTCTTTGAGATGTGTGGTCCCTATCTAGAGAAGGGTGCAAAGAAGGTGGCAGCATAACTGCTTGTAGTTAGGCCCTTCCTACTGCTGTTGCTTGGTCTAGAGTGTAATGTGTTATGAACATGTCAACAGAACCCCAAGATGCTGCCCTGCAAATGTCCTGCAATAGAACATCAGACAGGGATGCAATGGACCCAGCATGTGCTTGCCTGGAGTGATCTGTAATACCTCCCGGAGGGGAATATTTGCTATTTTGTAGCATTCTAAGATGCATTCCAAAACCCACTAAGAAATCCTCTGGGAGGATATGGCTTGCCCCTGCAATCTTTCTGCTATGGCAATAGAGTCTCAGAGATTTTCTAATTGGTTTGATTTTTTGCAGGTAGAATGCCAATTGAGCCTAACGTTGAGGGAGCGAAGTCTCTTGTCTCAGGAAGAAGCATGGGGTTTTGAGAAAAATATAGGCAATGGTGTTATCAGACTGATGAGGAACTCAAACAATCTTGGGGAAGAAGTCTGGGGTATAACCTAAGGGAAACCTGTTTGTGAAACATTGTTTAGGGAGGATCTGCCATAATTGCTCCTAGCTCCCCGATCCCGAAGTGATCGTCACTAAGAATGCTGCCTTCATGAATTGGTGTGGGGGGTGTCATAGCGCAAGTTGCCATAGGTCAGAAGAGTGGATCTTTAAATGTCGACAAGACAAGGTTAATGTCCCATTGAGCCATAGATTTAATGACCAGTGGAAAGACCCTGATCAGCTCTTCATAAATCATACAGTCGCGGGGTGAGCAAAGACAGAATGTTCTTCTAATGGAGGGAAGAAAGCACTAATCACTGCAAAGTGTATCCAAAGCAAACTAAGGGCTAGACCTGCAGTCTTTGTGGAGAGGAGATAGTATAGGATAACTGGAATGTTCACGGTATTTAGTGGAAGTTAGTGGAGGTGTACCCAGGCTGAAAAGTGTCTCCATTTAGCTAGATAACTAACTTATAGAGAATCCTTTCTACTTCGGTCAAGGATTTCCTAAACCGGGGTGGTGCATGAGCATTCTATTTCTGACGCCCATCCAAACACCAGGTCATCCATCTCCACCCTCTGACAAACAGAGGCTAGGGACACCATTCCTTACCCATCCTGGCTAATAGCCATTAATGGACTTAACCTCCATGAATTTAACCAGTATCAGAGGGGTAGCTGTGTAAGTCCCCTTTTTTCCCCTGGATCTGTAAAAGAAGCAAGAGTCCTGTGGCACCTTATAGACTAACAGACTTTTGGAGCATGACGCTTTCTTGGGTGATACCCACTTCATCAGATCATCCGACGAGTGGGCATTCACCCACGAAAGCTCATGCTCCAATACATCTGTTAGTCTATAAGGGCCACAGGACTCTTTACTACTTTTACATGAATTTATCCAGTCTCTTTAAACTCTGTTATAGTCCTAGTCTTCACAACCTCCTCAGGCAAGGGGTTTCTAGAGGTTGACTGTGCGCTGTGTGAAGAAGAACTTCCTTTTATTGTTTAAACCTGCTACCCATTAATTTCATCTGGGTGGCCCCTAGTTCTTATATTATGGGAACAAGTAAATAACTTTTCCTTATTCACTTTCTCCACATCGCTCATAATTTACATTCTCATCATATCCCCCTTAGTCTCTCTTCCAAGCTGAAAGTCCTAGCCTCTTTAATCTCTCCTCATATAGGACCCATTCAAACCCTAATCATTTTAGTTCTTCTCTGAACCTTTTCAGTGCCAGTATATCTTTTCTGAGATGAGACCACATTTGTATGCAGTATTCAAGATGTAGGCGTACCCCATGGATTATATAAGGCAATAAGATAGTCTCCGTCTTGTTCTCTATCCCTTTGTTAATGATTCCTAACATACTGCTTGCTTTTTTGACTGCTGCTGCACCTGCGTGGACGTCTTCAGAGAACCTGTCCACGATGACGTCAAGATCTCTTTCCTGATTAGATGTAGCTAATTAAGCCTCATCATATTGTATGTAAGTTGGGCTTATTTCCCAATGTTACTAACTTTACATTTATCCCACATTAAAAATTTAATTTGCCATTTGCTGTCCAATCACTTAGTTTTGTGAGATCTTTTGAAGTTCTTCACTGTCTGCTTTGGTCTTAACTATCTTGAGCAGTCAGTATCATCTGCAAACTTTGCCCCCCCCGCACGTTTATCCCTTTCTCCAGATCATTTGAATAAGTTGACTGATTGGTCTAGACTGACCCTTGGGAACACCACTATCACCCCTCTCCACTCTGAAAATTTACATTTATTCTACCCTTTGTTCCCTGTTTTAAACCAGTTCTCAATCCATAAAGAATCTTCCCTCTTATCATGACAATTAATTTACGTAAGAGCCTTTGGTGAGAACCTTGTCAATGGCTTTCTGGAAATCTAATACACTGTCCACTGGATTCCCCCTTGTCCACATGTTGGTGACGCCTTCAAAGACACTCAATAGATTAGTAAGACATGATTTCCCTTTACAGAAACCATGTTGACTTTTGCCCAACAAGTTATGTTCTTCTATATGTCTGACAATTTTATTCTTTACTAACGTTTCAACTAATTTGCCTGATACTGACGTTAGACTTACAGGTCTGTAATTGCAGGGATCACCTCTAGAGCCCTTTTTAAATATTGGCATTACATTAACTATCTTCCAGTCACTGGGTACAGAAGCCGATTTAAAGTACAGGTTACAAACCATAGTTAACAGTTCTGCAATTTCACATTTGAGTTCTTTCAGAACTCTTGGGTGAATGCCATCTGGTCCCACTGACTTGTTACTGTTAAGTTTATCAATTAATTCCAAAACCTCCTCTAGTGACACTTCAATTTGTGACAATTCCTCAGACTTGTCACCTACACAGGACAGCTCAGGGTTGGGAATCTCCTTAACATCCTCAGACATGAAGACTGAAGTAAAGAATTCATTTAGTTTTTCCACAATGACTTTATCATCTTTAAGTGCTCCTTTTGTATCTCGATCATCCAGGGCCCTCACTGGTTGTTTAGCATGCTTCCTGCTTCTGATGTACTTAAGAAACATTTTGTTATCACCTTTGAAGTTTTTGGCTAGCTGTTCTTCAAACTCCTTTTGAGCTTTTTTTATTACATTTTTACACTTAATTTGGCAGTGTTATGATCCTTTCTATTTACCTCACTAGGATTTGACTTCCACTTTTAAAAAGACATCTTTTTATCTATCGCTGCTTCTTCTACATGGTTAAGCCACAGTGGCTCTTTTTTAGTTCTCTTACTGTGTTTTTTAATTTGGGGTACACATTTAAGTTGGGCCTCTATTATGGTGTCTTTGAAAAGTGTCCATGCAGCTTGCAGGGATTTCACTCTAGTCACTGTAACTTTTAATTTATGTTTAACTAACCCGTTCATTTTTGCATAGTCCCCCTTTCTGAAATTAAATGCCACAGTGTTGATGGGCTGTTGAGGTGTTCTTCCCACCACAGGAATGTTAAATGTTATATTATGGTCACTATTTCCAAGAAGTCCTGTTATAGTTACCTCTTGAACCAGATCCTGCGCTCCACTCAAGACTAAACTGAGAATTGCCTCTCCCCTTGTGGGTTCCCGTACCAGCTGCTCCAAGAAGCAGTCATTTAAATTATCTAGAAATTTTGTTTCTGCATTTCGTCCTGAGGTGACATGTACTCAGTCAATATGGGGATAACTGAAATCCCCCACTACTATTGAATTATTTATTTTGATAGCCTCTCTAATCTCCCTTAGCATTTCATCATCACAGTAAATTTATATGCAGTCTGGCCTTTTTGGGGGTCCAGGTATACTGAGCAGTGTGGTAGTCAAAGTGTAGACCCCCTCCCTGAGGGGGGCGTCCATCACAATGGTGGCTCTTGGTATGGGAGGTTGAAAGAAGAAGTTCTCACCATGACTTTGTTTGGGTTTGACCACCAAGAAAGGGAGGTGAGAACTCTGATGGGAACAGTCACCTTGGAGAGGATGTGGTCCCTGTTTGGCTGGTAAGTCAAGTGGAGCCAGGCTTACAGACACAGCAAGCGGAGTCTGGAAAACAGCATCACGTAGGTATATGCAGCCATATGACCCAACATCAAGAGAGGTTGGTGCACCACAGTTCATGTTTTGCGGGTAATGCAGAAAATCAGGTTGCTCATCATGAGACATCTGCCTGTGGGAAAAAATGCTCTTGTAGAGACGGAGTCCAGTCTTGCTCCTATTTTACATGCAGGCTCAGGTGGGTGCTGGTAACAGTTTACTGTCCTTGTGGGTGACAAAACAGACTTTTCTTCATTTATACAAATGCCCAAGGTAGCCAGAGAGATCCTGTCACTGACATGACTTCCTCATGAGATTGGCCTACCAGAAGTCTGTTGTCCAGGTATGGGAACACCGTATAGCCTTGCCACTCTATCTGGGCTGCTACCACCCCCCGGTATAGAAGGGATTCTGCCTCCAGATGAAAAATCAATTTTCGTCCTTGAAGGGAAATTGAGAATGGGGTTTGTGATAAGGGAAGGAGAGAAACTCAATGGAATATCCCTGATGGATAATCTCCAGGACTCAACTGTCCGGGGTGATCTTGTTCCAGCTGTGGGCAAAAAGAGAGTAAGATGGCACCCATCTAAAAGGCTGTCTCTGCTATTTTCTTCCTGGGGGATGGAAGGTACTGAAAAGTAGATCAAGTCTTTTAGTGACTGAAGGGACTCATCTGTCTTTCTACTGAAAAGGTTGGACTCATTAAAGGGAAGGTCCTGGATGGTGATTTGGACCTTTCTAGGAAACCTTGACAAGTGTAGCCATGAGTCCTTTCACAATACAAGTCCTGGATACTGTGTCTGCAGCATCCACTTCTGCGTGGAGGGCCACCTTTGCGACTAACTTCCCTTCATCTAGAAAGGACTGGAACTGAGTTGTCTATGGGAAGTTTATCTTTAAAGTCCGCAAGCCTGGCATAGGCATTAAAATCGTATTTTGCTACCAATGCTTGTAGTTAGCTGTGCAGAATTGCAGACATGTGGAGGAGAAGACCTTTCTTCCCAGGAGGTCCAGTCTCTTTGAGCCCTTATGTGCTGGGGTGGATTTCCATAACTGTCTGTACCACCAAAGAACTGGGGGTAGGATGAGAAAACAAGAAGTCAGCGCCTTTGGCAGGAATAAAATAATGTAGCTCTATCTTTTTTGGTGTAGGGCCATAAGATGCTGGTGTGTACCATACCACTTTGGCTGGCTCTAGTATAGAGTATAACTGGAAGAGCCATCTTACTCCATCCCTGTGGTTGCAAAATATCCAGGAGCTAGTGTGGAAGGATCCGAACCTCCACTATTGGGATCTGTAGATCGTTTCTGACCTTTTCTAAAAGCTCTTGGTACTGACGGAGGTCATTTGGCAGAAAAGGCAATGAAAGAATGACAGCATTGTCTGGGGATAATGAAGACAATGACCCTATTGGAACTGGTTCTGGCTCCCCCTCCTTGTACAGAGATGGAACTGGCTGGCGAGAAGGGGAGGAGCGGTGCAACTTCTGAAAGGGCTCCAGAGACCTGTCATAAGGATCCCAAAACCCCCAATAAGTCCAGATGGCAGGATCTATCCATTGCAGTGGCTCCCAGGGGAATTGGTACCAGCAGTGCCTAGGAGGGTCATACCCAGAGATATGGCAAGTATGCTCTTTCAACTGTGTGTTGGGGCTCCTGTGCCCGAGCAGAGATACTGTGCAGCTATCTCTTCTGATTCCTCTGATTACAAAGACTGTTCCATTAGTAGCAGGTTCCAGGTCGTTCCTGCCCAATAGTTGGAGATAGAACTGTTCCTGAGACATCAGTAAAGATTCCTCCTCTGGAGAAAGAACATCCCTCAAGAAGGCAGGGCCGGAAAAAAGAGTGGAGACTGAGTAGGGGAGAAGTATGTCCTCCAGTGTTACATACGTCCCTGTATTGTTTGGGATCCAGAGAGTTCCAGCAGATCTGGCTGAAGGAGCCCGGCTCATTTGTTGAAGCCGAACATTCTTTAGGAGAACAAGGCAGTGCCAATGAGGAGTCTGCACCCACACTCCTAGATGGAACCAGTGAGCATCTGTCCTTTCATTTCAGAAGCACAGTCACTGTTGGATCCTTCTTTTTGCATGCCTTGCCCTCCAACCTGGGGATCTTTTGCAGAGCCACTTCCAGGGGTTCCAGACATCATGTCTCACGCAACCTGGAGAGGGTTGGGGAGCAAACACATTTCCTATAGACATTCCTCTGTGAGGATCTGTCCTTGAACCCATGAGAGTGCCCTCTATTTTCATAGAAAGCCCTGGAGGAAAAGTCCTTGGGCTTTAGGATTAACTGTTCTGCTCCAAGCCAAGTACTTGGAGGGGCACTGCTGGTCGGTGGAGGCCAATTTACAGGCAAGTCTGCTGGGCCTGGATCAGAGCGGGGCCTCATAGCCTCCTCCATCAAGAACTTCAGTCAGGGCTCCCAGGCCTCTTGAGTTCTGGGTGGAAAGGATCAGCAGATGTACATATCTCGGCAAGTGCAGTGATATGTACTTCTCCTAGACAGTACAGGCACCGCTGATGATCGTTGCTGATGGAGAAGGACAAGGGCAGGAAATGCAATTCTTGATGCTCAGGTCTCTGGACAAACTGGAGATTTCCCCCAACTGGGGGTGAAAGAAATACTCTATTCTAACCATAGACTATACTAACTACAAAATAGTTAAGGGTCTCTAACTGATCCCATATTTAGGGTCAGGAAGAAATCTTCCCTGAGATCAGATTGGCAGAGACCCTGGAGGATTTTCGCCTTCCTCTGCAGCATAGGGGACAGGTCACTTACAGTTTCAACTAGCATAAATGGTGAATTCTCTGTAACTTGAAGTCTTTAAATCATGATTTGAGGACTTCAGTAACTCAGCAAGAGGTTAGAGGTCTATTACAGGAGTGGGTGGGCAAGGTCCTGAAGCCTGCAATGGGTAGGAGGTCAGACTAAATGATCATGATAGTCCCTTCTGACCTTCAAGTCTATGAATCTATAAATTAAAATAGACAAACTATTTACAAGTATTTTATGTTACAGTTTAAACATGGAGTGAAGGACACAATTCTTACTCTGCAACAACAATCAGTCTTCAACAAGTTAGATATCTGGAAATGTCTGAATCTTTATTCTCTGCTTTCAAACCTATGAGGCATTTCTATGAAAAAATATTTTGTGGAAAAAAAAGCTGAGCACATTCTTGTTGAAAAACCCTTGAACTATCTGGTTAAGGTCCCTGCCATTAAAAAAAATCAAATGGGGCAGGCTTCCAATATTCCTTTTTGTTGTTGTTGTTGGACCTTCAAATCTATCACTCTATCCAGAATTATTATTTTTTATTAATCTAGAACTAAATATAGTGAAACCTACACTAAGGACCATTTTCAAATGGTTTGTCTATTTAATCGTACCACAGGGGACTATTTTTTCTGATCTCTGATGTTCTCTTGAGGCAGGTTTCATTGCACAAGAAAAAAAATCCAAAAGGACTCACTCACTCACTCTTTTTTTATTGGTTTAATGTTAAGAGGAATAATTATAGGGTTGGGAATGAGGAACTCAAAATTCTAATCAGAGTTCTGCCATTGCTTGCTGTGTGACTTTGACCAAGTCAATTAATATTTTATTCTATATGCCCATTTCTAAAATGGGAATAACATTTACATACCTACTTTACAGAGGTGCTGTGATGATTAGTTAATGATTGCACAGTACTTTGAGCATATAACGTATCCTCTAAGTTTCAGAGATCAGTATCTGCTAAATATATGGATGTTCTTTCAAATGGTACCCTTTAAAATACCATATAAAACTCATTTCAAAGATTAGTAAGAACCTAACGGAATGAATCCTTGTTTTAATTGGGTAAAAGTTAGTGTTCTATCTTTTGGAAATATCCAAGTCTGTTCCCATAGAGAAAGTAGTTAATTAGGGTAAATGCTTGCTATGGTGAAGGTGGTCAGGAACTTCGGAGGAAGGGATCCGGATCTGATAGAATTCAAGATGCTAAGGAAAAAAAGAGGACACGAGAACAGCAAAACAAGACACTGGACTTCAGAAAGGTGGATGTCAACCAACTCAGAGAAATAGTAGGCAAGGTCCCATGGAAAGACCAATTAGGAAGTACAGGAGTTAAAGGGGGCTAGCAGTTCCTATAAGATGTAATACTAGAGGCTCAACATCATGCTATTCCAATGCAGAGGAAAGTTAAGAGCTATAGAAGGCCAATGTGGTTGCACAAGAACCTTTTGAGCTATCTAAAAACCAAAACTGATACATACAGAGAATGGAAAGAGGGCCAAATCATCAAGGAAGTATATGTAGGAATAGCGCAAGTGTGTAGGGACGAAATCAGGAAAGCAAAGGCAAACAATGAATTATAGCTGGCAAGAAATGTCAGAGACAACAAGAAGGGGTTCTTCAAATAAGTTAGACATAACAGAAAGATCAGGGATGGTGTGGGTCTGCAGCTTAATGGAGAAGGTTATTTGTTAACTGAAGATGATAGAAAGTCAGAGCTGCTCAATGTCTACTTTGCTTCAGTCTTCTCGCAAAAAACAACATGTGATTGGACAACTAGTCACATTACTACAGACAAGAAAGGGGAAGGGATGCAGATTAGGATAAGTAAAGAACATGTCAGATCTTCTGACCAATTTGAATTAGTTCAAGTCAGCAGGGCCTGATGCTATTCTCTCCAGGGTACTGAAGCAATTAGCTGAGGAAATCTCAGAGCCACTGGCAATAATATTTGGAAACTCATGGATGACAGAACTGGTCCTGGAAGACTGGAGAAGGGCTAACATAGTGTACACCTTTAAAGAGGGGAAAAAGGAGTCAAGAAACTATAGACCAGTCAGCCCAACCTCAATATCTGGGAATCTACTAGAACAATGTATAAAACATTCAATTTGTGAATACTGGAGGATGAAGGGGTAATCACTAGCAGCCAGCATGATTTACTAAGAATAAATCATGCAAAACCAGCTTGATTTCCTTCTTTGATAGATAACTGGTTTGGTAGACATAAAATATCTGGACTTCAGCAAGGCTTTTGAGACAGTCCCACATGGCATTCTGATAAGCAAGCTGGAGAAATGCAGGTTCAGCTATATAACTGGTTAAACAACCGCAAACAAAGAGTAACTATTAATGTCAGATTGTTGGGAGGTCTCAAGGGAGGTTCCACAGGTATCTGTTCTGGGTCTGGTGTTGTTTAATCTCTTTATTAATTACCTGGATGTAGGAATAGAACCTATGATCAAGTTTGTAGATGACAAAGCTAGGAGGGCTTGCCAACACTTTGGAGGATAGAGATCAAGTTCAGAGGGATCTTGATAAATTAGAGAATTGGGCAATAGACAGTAAAATGAAATTCAGCATAGACAAATGTAAGGTGCTACACGTAGGGAAGGAAAACCAAATGCAGAATGGGGGATAACTGGCTTTGCAGCAGCACTGCTGTGAAGAATTTGGCAGTTGTGGTGGATCACAACCTCAACATGATTTCAGCAATGTGATGCTATTGCAAAAAAAAGCTAATGCATGTTTAGGTTGCATTAAGAGAGGCACAACATGCAAGTCATGGGAGGCGATAGTACCACTCTACTCGGCGTTGGTTAGGTCTCCGCTGGAGTGCTGTGTCCAATTTTGTTTACCAAAGTATAGAAAGGATGTTTGTAGATAAACTGGAAAGGATCCAGAGGTGAGCAACAAAGATGATTAAAGGGATAGAATGCAAGCCATATGAGCAAAGGCTGAAGGAACTGCGTATGTTTAGTTTGGAAAAGGGGAGATTAAGGGGAGACATGATAGCAATCTTCAAATACTTGAAAGTCTTCCATAAAAAGATGGAGAAAACGTGTTCTCTCTTGCCACAGAGGGCAGGACAAGAGACAATGGGTTTAAACTATAGCATAGCGGATTAGATTAAATCTCAGGAAAAACAATAGGACAATAGAACAGACTGCTTAGGGAGGTAGCGGAAGTTTCTTCACTGCAGCTTTTAAAAAGGAGGCTAGATAGACATCTGTCTTGGATGGTTTAGACAAGAAATCCTGCTTCTTGCCAAAGGATTAAGACTAGACGACCCTTGCGGTCCCTTCTAACCCTATAATTCTATAAATTTTCTTCAAACGTAATACCTGTTTGTACTTTGGAAGGGTTTTTAAGTGCAAAATAAACATTTAATCAAGTGTTAAAACATGTGGGTTGGAATGCTCACTCCTCCTTCTAGTCGTCAAGGAGTAAAAGGCCACAGGAACTGGAAATAAGACTTCACTAATTGTTAGCTGCAAAGTGGCAGCAAAAGGGCTTTCTTCATAGCCCTCATGACACTCTATTCTTGTCCTAAGAGAAAATGCAAAAATACCAAACTGTAACTATTGCATTTAGATGGTAAGCAGGCAGAACACAGACTGGGGTCCCAGTGCAATGAGAAAAAATCAAAAATGTTCTAAGAACCTACATACCTATTGCTTGCTACTGTCTAGACTAGTGGTTTTTAAACTTTTTTCCTGGGGACTCAGTTGAAGAAAATTGTTGATACCCGCGACCCAACGGAGCGGAGGATGAGGGGTTTGGGGTATGGGAGGGGCTCAGGGCTGGTGCAGAGGGTTGGGGTGCACGGGTGAGGGCTGCAGGGTTGGGCTGGGAATGAGGGGTTTCGAGTGTGTGGGGAGCTCTAGAGTGGGACAAGGAGTTGGGGTGCAGGAGGGGGTGTAGGCTTTGGGGTGGGGTCAAGGATGAGGGGCTTGGGGTGTAGGAGGGGGTTCCGGGTTTCAGGAGGCTCAGGGCTGGGGCGGGGGATTGGAGTGTGGGGTTGTGGTGTGAATTTACCTCCAGAGGCTCCCAGTCAGTGGCGCAGCCAGGGTGCAGAGGCAGGCTTTCTGCCTGTCCTGGCACTGTTGACTGCGCTGTGCTGGAAGTGGCCAGCAGCAGGTCTGGCTCCTAGGCGGAGGTACACAAGTGGCTCTGCACAGCTGTCACCTGCAGGCATCGCCTGTCCCCTCCAGCGGAGTGGTGCTTGGGGAGGGGGCAGCTCAGGAAGCCCCATGACCCCCCTGCCTAGAAGCTGGGCCCACTACTGGCCACTTCCGAGGCACAGCACTTTGTAGGAACAGGTAGGCACTAGCCTGCCTTAGCTGGGCACCACCACCAACAGGATTTTTAACATCTTGGTCAGTGGTGCTGACCAGACCGACCCAGTGCCTTACATGCCGTGACCCAGTACTGGGTCGTGACCTGAACTTTGAAAAATGCTGGTCTAGACAAGCGAAGAAATATAAAAGGTCTTTCATTCCAAACCAGTGAATTTTCACTACATTTAGTGTATTTCAGTGCTCATTCAAGGTGCAAAATTAAGGGACTTAAAAAGTGATAACCTATAATTACTCAAACATGTCAACATGCACAGTGACAGTGAAAGCTCACCCACTCTACCCTGTCAGTGTGCCTTGACCCAGGCCTGGACGGACTACCTTTTGCTGATGGAGGATAATGCAGTTTCCATGCCCATTTAGACTCTACCATTTATCCTGAATATTATCAACATGGATGCCAGTTAGTGCCAGTTATGATGGTGGGTTTAATGAGGTGAAAACCTGTTTATTACAACAACAAAAAATTCAATACTAATCATCAGCTATAAGTAACTGCCATTTCCCACCATGATTGGATTCACACCAGCTCTAGAAACAGTTGATTCACACTAAAAAACAGTTGAAAAGACGTTCTTTAGCATGTCACCACTCAATCTTTAAACCAATCAATATCAACCATCCAATTTCTTCTGCTACCAAAACTGGTGGATTGGAGGATGCAGGTGTTTGTTTTTTAAATCTTTCAAGCTTTATCTGAATTTTACAAGTTCTGTTTTTTCAATGTGTATATGAATCTATTTAAGAAATGGGAATGGCTTACCTGAACAAGAAAAATGATGAGAAAATAAAAGTTAGCTATCCTTCTGAACTGCTCAAACAAGTTCTTCGGTACAAAGTTCCAAAATGTGTACTAAAAAAAAAAAATATGTAAAGAGCATTTAAGTATTTACGATGATAATGCTGTTTTCTCTAATGTTGCATGCCCTGCTACATCACTAATAGCACCAAAATACATACAAGTTCTTTTAAGAGTCAAACAAGCTTAAAATTCACAAACTAAGTTTAAATATTAAATGCAAATTAGAAGACATTTTTGTTAATTTATTTAGGCAAATATACTTATATGCAATTGGCATTCATGCATTCTTGAAATCATTCAGTTAATAACTGAAATTCTATCTAACACGGATACCTGAAGCAGAAGTCTATCACTCCACAGCTTCATTCAGAAATATTTGACCTCTGGACATCTTGGTACTATGGACTGAAATACGTTTTTATGGCAATGATACCCAAATATTTAGTTAAGGTATATTTAGTTGAAAGCCACTGAAAAACATTTAAAATATTAAAACAATTGCTTCTAATGCTGTATTTAATCAATCTCCATTTTGTTTTTCTCATTTATGCTAAACCTGCTTTGACAGCAAGTCAGGGACAAAACCAAAAGATATCAGCCCCCTTTATGTTCTTTGGTTTTGTTACAAATGCATCCCTCAGAACAATCAAGAGCATTAACACTTTATGGTTTTAAAACCTTTATTTAACTGTGTTATATATAGCAAAACTGTAATGAATATAATGTGACATACAAATTACAGAATATGAAAATGCTAATAAAAAGACTATATAAACTTGGAGATCCAGTGTGGAGAGAAGTGGAGGCAAAAGAGGGAATGATTTGAGAATGGAGTCAAAAGCAGCGAAAAATGTCTGACTGTACGCATGGGATTCAATTAAATTGGAGAAGTAGAGCCGTTTATCTAAGAAGATGGCAGAACTGAAGGAGAGAACTAATTTGTAATTAAGTCAATCAGCCTGGTCATGAGATTTCTGCCAGAGATTCTCTTCAGCACATAGCCGGCACATAGGAGCAGATGTCAGCAGACAAGATGACATCAACCCTGGTGAATTGGAAGTCACGAAATGGCCAAGTGATAGGGTGCAAGGGAGGAGGGAAGAGGTTGATAGGTGATGCTGAAAAGGAGACCAGCTGGTAGCTGGGCTGGATAGAGGGAGCTCAGCAACAGAAAGAGCAGTGCTTGGTGAAGATCAAGTCAAGTGAATGACTATCCTGGGGAGTGGAAACAGGACTGCAGGTCAAGTGAAGATGTGATGGTAAGGAAATGTTCAGGTAAGGGGTTGGATAGGTCATCTACATGGGGGCAAAATCACAAAGGGTGAGTGTGGGAGACTATAAGGAAAGAGAGAGAGTGTCAGAAGTCGATATCAGAAGGGTAGGCTGATGGAGAGGAGTTGGGTGAATGGTAGATGGCAACATGAAAGGGAAGAAGAGTTGGATGCAGTGCTGTTCAAGAGAGAATTCGTGGGAAGGGGAAAGGGAGAGACTGGAAATGGCAGAAATGGGAGAAGAGAAGCCCAACACCCCCACTATTGTCTGATCCAGCCAGGGGAAAGCCAGGAGAGGCCTTCATAAAAGAAGACAGCTGCAGTGGCAATGTCAGATGAAGGGATCCAGGAGCTGGAGGGAGGGAGATATGAGGACACTGTGTATGGCTGAGATCTTTTTAGAGATCGAGTGGGGGTTCCAGAGACAGCAAGAGAAAAGGAAGGGGGAGATGGGTAATAGGTGGGTGGGCGTGAGGTTAGGAATGGTGGTACAAGAGGGGAAAAGGTGATGGAGAGGATTTGTGTGAAGCGAAGGCCAGAGTTAGGAAAATGTCACAAGAGGTGACAAGGCAAAGGAGAATGTAGACGTGGGATCTGAGATCTGGATCTGTATTGGTGGGAGACTGGGGAAGATGGGGATGGAGAAGGGAAGAAAAGCTAGGAGAGCTGGTGGGAACATTATAAGGGTGAGGGTAACATATACGGGGAAATGGAGCCAGTAGGGAAGAGGAGTAAGGGGGATGGATGGTAAGTGCAGTGATGCAGAAGAGGGGTGCAGAGACAGGTGCACTGTGGAGGTGAATGCCTGCCTGCGAAGATGGTGTCGCCAGGAGGGCTTTGGATTCCTCAACCACGGGATGGTATTACAGGAAGGACTGCTAGGCAGAGATGGCGTTCACCTTTCAAGGAGAGGAAATACCTTATTTGGATACAAACTGCCTAACCTAGTGAGGAGAGCTTTAAAACTAGGTTCGACAGGGACAGGTGAGCAAAGCCCACAGGTAAGTGGAGAACATGGAGACCTGGGAGATGGGTCGGAAACAAGAGGGAGCGTGGGCTATAATGGCAGAGAGAAAGGAGGGTCAGGGCAAAACTGGGAGGCAAGATAATATCAGTATCTTAGATGCCTATATACAAATGCAAGAAGTATGGGTAATAAGCATGAAGAACTGGAAGTGCTAATAAAAAAATACAACTATGACATTGTTGGCATCACCAAAACTTGGTGGGATAATACACGATTGGAATGTTGGTATGGATAAGTACAGCTTGCTCAGGAAGGACAGACGGGGAAAAAGGGAGGAGGTGTTGCCTTATATACCTCTACCCCAATATAACACGACCCGAAACAACACGAATTCAGATATAATGCGGTAACGCAATGCTCCAGGAGGACAGAGCTGCGCACTCCAGTGGATCAAAGCAAGTTTGATATGATGCGGTTTCACCTATAACGCGGTAAGATTTTTTGGCTCCTGAGGACAGCGTTATATTGAGGTAGAGGTGTACATTAAAAATGTGCACACTTAGACTGAGGTGGAGATGGACATAGGAGATGGAAGTGTTGAAAGTCTCTGGGTTAGTGATGCTGTTGGCAAAAACAGCAAAACATGATCTGAAACTATGATTGAACAGGCTGTGTTATGAGCAAAGACACGAGAACAGTCATTCCTCAACGCTCTAACTCTGCAATCTGATTAGGCCTTGACTGGAGTATTGTGTCCAGTGTTCTGGGCATGTATTTTCATAGAAGATGGTGGAGAATTGGAGAGGGTCACAGAAAAGAGCAACAAGAATGATTAAAGGTCTATGAGAACATGACCTTGAAGGAAGGCTGAAAGAATTTGGGTTTGTTTAGTTTGGAAAGAGAGACAGAGGGGACATGATAGCAGTTTTCAGGTATCTAAAAGGGTGTTACATAAGGAAGGGGGAAAACTTGTTCACTTAGCTCTAGGAGTAGAACAAGAAGTAATGGGTTTAAACTGCAGCAAGGGAGGTTTAGGTCAGACATTAGGAAAAGTTCCTGTCAGGGTGGTTAAACACTGGATTAAATTGCCTAGTGAGGTTGTAGAATCTCCATCTTAGGAGGGTATTT